>NC_054537.1:18088132-18441257 GCF_017654505.1 Polyodon spathula | reverse complement strand
AAAAAAAAAAAAAAAAAAAAACAAAAGAAAAAAAAAAAAAAAAAAAAAAAAAAAAAAAAAAAAAAACAAAAAAAAACAAAAAAAAAAAAAAAAAAAAAAAAAAAAAAAAAAACAAAAAAAAAAAAAAAAAAAAAAAAACAAAAAAAAAAAAAAAAAAAAAAAAAAAAAAAAAAAAAAAAAAAAAAAAAAAAAAAAAAAAAAAAAAAAAAAAAAAAAAAAAAAAAAAAAAAAAAAAAAAAAAAAAAAAAGTTTTAGTAACTGAGCAATATTAGCTTATGCATTTTCAGAATTCAACAATTTTGTGAACTACGTCCCCCCCTAGGACTGTCTTCTACTGTGACATCACCTTCAACCATGCCCTCAAAAACCACAGTCCAGCAATGGAAGAATAATCAAACAGCCAGAAACACAAGCAGGTACGGTACTCTTCCAACGCAGTAAAAGCTTTGTAAGGCTGCCCCATTGCATCTCTTTGATTGTGCAAAGTATCAGGGGTTAGATACACTCCCTGTAATATATATATATATATATATATATATATATATATATATATATATATATATATATAAGATAACACTGATAAGTTATAATATAACACTGATAAGTGCGGACGACGACCGTAACGCACTTCGTAATTTTTTTACATTGACGACCCTATAAAGAAGTTCTTATTATTGAAAGACTAGAAAATCTAAGGGTAGTCGGGTTCTCCTGAGGGGACGGTCATACCCGACCTGACACACCCGAAAAGAAGAGGCGACCGAGAACACACGTCGAGACACGTAGAGGGACCTGAGACGACTTCATTCAGTCTCTGTAATTATAGTGTAAGGATAACAATCGTTTGACACATGAACTGGGCTTCTCGTTCTAACTTGTCCTACACGAGTTCACAAAGTTCCGGAAACGTCCCCGACTTAGTGACCTAAAACGGACACAATTTGGGAAGACAAACATCTGGTAACCCCAAAGAGTCAGAGAATACCAGTTATAAATCTTAGATTTTTGTTGGAAAGCCCTTGAAACAAGTTTTAAAATAAAAAAAATGTCCACAGGAGTTCATCAATACACATGCAGAAGAATAGCTTTCAGATACTTTCTCACCAGGTGGTGTGTATGAGTTACACAGTTCTTTGCTTGCAGAGACATCTACCCTGGCCCTGTTTTCTCATGTGTAGTCTATTTATCATCAGCCACAACTGGAACCCCCACCCCAGAATTTTCACCACCTACATTTGAAATTGTCTGCTCCATTTCTTCTTAGACCCAGTATCCAGTCATAACAATATCTGTAAGATATAAGGGACTTTGCTATGCTGTTTCCTATCTTCTCTGATCTCTTTAAATAACTTTCAGTAATTTGTTGGCATTGTGAACTGCTCCAGGTAACTGCAATTTATCCCAAAGCTTGTCTTAGCATCTTCATTGTTTCCGGTCAGCTTGCAGCACGGTGCACCCTGGTGCATGTATTCATTATTCTCACTTGAGTTTTCTTTTTTTTGTTCAGGATGAACAACTACAAGATACTGCAACTTAACAGAAAACAAGATTTCAAGAAATGGGCATCTGGTGTTTATGGTGCTTTTACATTTGCTTGTTTATATATTTGCTCAGCTTGAGGAGGCCTGTATGTGAATGGAAAATGACGAACGTATAATGAGATTAACAAGCTTTGACACATTTTAAAATTAAAATAGAAGGGAGAAAGGTAATTGCTAATCTATAATCTTTTTGAACAAATATTGAACTTAAAAGGTAAACTTTGTTATATTCAAATTATGCTTTTTTTTCAGAATACATGCCCTATTAACAAGAAGGTGTTGACAAGTTCAATCCTTATCTTTACTGTTTAATAGCCAACTACCTGTTCTTATAGTAAATATTTACTGTCCGCCCAAAGGACTATTTTACATGTTGACATTGAGTCTGATCAAAAGACTGTGGAATGTTTAAGGCTTTTAGATGATCTTTATTATATTCAGCATGTTGCAGATCGTCCTCACAATTGTACCGCACCATAGATTAGATCTTACTGTTTCTGATCATTTGTGCAGTCTTTTTGAGGCTACATTGTCTTTACCCAATAAGAGAATAAATTAGTTAGTTGACAGATATAACCTCTTTTTAACAAGTGTGTTTACTATTGTGGCCCCTGTAAAAACTCAAAAGTCTCTTGGCAAACTGCACCATGGGTTACCAATGCAACATACAAAATGAAAAGGCTAATAAATTGCACATTCACGATAAATTTTAAACTACATCTATTAAAGCACAACGAAGCTTGGAGAACAGCTAGACATTTCTTTTTCTCAACTCTTATTGATGTTAATAAACTCATAGGGCCCTAATTTAGTAGCGTTCGCAAACCCCTAAGGCAATCGCAAAACACTTTTGTGGACAGTTAGCGCACCAGAATCAGGCACACATGTGGGCAAACAGACTTTGCCCACCTATGTGACTTAGCAGCCATGTTTTAGTGCCCATTCTGCAAGTTCACGTTAGTGCTGGCTATGGGCTGAACTTTAGGGAAGTGTCCTCATTTACATACAAATGCAGCAATTTAGAAAACCATCAACAGTGTTAGTGTTTCCTTTGCAATTGACTTGTGAAAACATTATCTAAACTGCCACATTTGCCACATTTTGAAATGTCCCATCACCCAGCTTTAGGTGCCCTGTGACCGCTGTCAGAGGCTCACGTCAAAAGAGAGTGGCTCCAGCTGGCCTAAGGTGAGATCCTGGGCCACAGTGTTGTAATATATCACCTCTGTACCTCTATTAAATGCTTTTATTTCTAACCCTTATCTGAGCTGTTGCCTCGTTCATTCAGTTGCTAGAAAAACATAAGATTTTTTTTTTTTTTAAAGTAATGTTTATTTCCAGTAATTAGACTATGTCAAAAGGATTACTTTCCAGTCACAAAAAGATGCATTCAATAATAAAAGATCACTGAATTTTTCTCCTGGACATGTGTTTCTGCTGAAAAATCTACACTTTCCTGGTGGTTGTAACAGGACAAAGTCCCTGCACGTAGTAAATGTTGGTCAATAATTCATATTTTTGTGTTAGGGCAGTGATGGGAGTTTCAATTCTTGCAATATTTTCCTACAACAGGCAGACAAGCCAGGGATGCAAGAATGTGGCTGGACTGATTGGTGTGGAACCAACAAGATATATGAGAATGTGGCCAGATTACATTGGATAAATGATTGCCAATTCACCCTGTCACCTATAAGAGCAGTTCTGTGTCTCTTAGTCAGTGTTTGTCTTTTTGATTGCTTCCCCAAACTGTGAGTCTTTTGGTTAGAGACATTCATGAAGAGGATACAGCTCATTGATTCCTTAGTCAAACGATTACAATAATCACAACGTTATTAGCATACATGGCTAAGATACTAATATTAATTAAGGTTAGTTACACAAAGTGGTCTACTTTGCATTAGTATTTTCAATACTTGTTTCTCATTTTAATCAATCTTATTTCATATAAAAATGTACTAGAATTTATTAAACTTCAGAATGGAATCCAATATTCCAGTAACTTATTTATCAAATTAGTTTTACCTTGTTAATTTAGTTTAGAAGTGATCTACCAAACTGACAATATGTAATCAACCTTAATTGATTCTATATTCAAATTAAGGAATGGGGCAATGATCAAATTATTTGCATTTATTAGGCAACTCCTTTGAATGACACATTTCAACAAACAAAATGCATTTCTTGCACACTCCAAAACAGGAAGCTATATTCTGTTCCTAGAACAATTTTTCTACTAACTTGATTAGCTTTAGCTGCAGTTAATTTCTCGAGTCATATTTCATATTTGTAGGTTGAATACTTTTAATGAAGAAGTCAGTCTAGGGTAATGAGAACATTGCAGTTTCTTCTATGTCTCTGGATCTGAAGTTCCACCGGAAGAAAAGAAAACGGTAAAAAGAAGCATCAAAATAAAAACAAAGACCTGCTTTTCGGATCAATGTGTCCTCTTTCCTGGTCCAGTCTCTCACAGAGCAGAGAGCAGGGCCCTTTTCAGAGCTAATTTCAGCCTCCTCTTTGCCTTCTCTAAACATGATTTTAGCCATTTTTGGACCTGATTCTACCCTTTGATTTCTGCTTGTCTCAGTCTTTTGAATTAAACCCGACCCGTCTTGATCGTTGAATTCATGGACGGTGTTTTAAATCACACAATGTGCCTAAACACTGGTTGGTTTGTCTCTGGGCCACTCCTTGGCCTTGCCCACAGCTTGTGATTGACAGTTCAATCAAAGTTCCTTCATCCTATGAGGGTGATCGACTGGCTTCCCTCCTCTCTGCTTTCTTGAGGGGGATGGGGGGACGGGGACATCAGCCTGCCAAAATTGCCTGTGCAGAGATCCCAGTTTGTGATTATGCAAAGGAATTTTTACCTCTGACCAAGAGATGGGAGAAGAGAGAAATGTTAACTTGCAATTTTCACAAATGATTTCAAACTGCATTTCAGTATCCAGCCATACCCTTATTTGGCTGCACTGTCCGCTACAGTATAAATCTTTTTGGATTTTCTTGTTAGCTGTATCTGTGCCACTCCCACAAGCTTTGTGTCCTCTGCAAATTTCACTAGTTTACTTTGGTCAATGTGTTCCTAAAATATGTTTCTAAAATATTTTTTACTAAAAATTAATTAAATATATCTTGCAGCCATTTTTGAATATTGTAATCTATGTTTCTAAATATATTTCTGAGTAGATTTTCCAAATTTATAATTTTCGGATATGTTTTTGTATATTTCTCTTCCATGAAGTCTGTGTAATTGACAAATAAGACAAACAAGAGGAGCTCCAGTACAGACCACGGTGCACTCTTCCTGTATGTCAGCAACAGGTCTTGTGAGGTTGGCAGTCGAAGCAATGGGACTTCTGCCACATGAATACGATGGAAGCCGGGGGACTGCCTTTTGCCGCTTCTCAGTCAGAAATATTTTTCATCCATCTTATTTCTTGGCATTCCCAAAAGCAGCTCAGGCCAAAGCTGATAACTAGTTAATTGTCAAGATTTATCGGTTATTGTTGAAAATTTCCAGCACTAGTTTAATTTAGCGTTAACCGGCTATTGTCCAATGCCTTCAAATCTCACTTGTAAAAGATAATAATGATGTAATTGTAGTACGCTTAAAGGTATATTCAGTATTCAGTCAATGTAATCATTTAATTCAAAAGTACTACACCAGTGGCTTCAAATACCTTTGCAATTAAAAAAGGAAATGTCAGTTTTTTTGCACAGTTGGTAGCTATCCCTGACCCTGGGTCTGCGCTTCCTGGGGTCTGTGCATCTGGGTGTGTGATGCACAGGAACTCAAGATGACACACAGTGCCAGGAGCATTTCTCTAAGTGCTGCAGGAAGTGAAAGAAAGTTGCTGTTGGGGAGCCATTGCCTTTAACTCAGAAATGAAGCTGCTTCTATTTCTTCTTCTGGCTGCCATTCCAGGTATGATTTTATCCATAATAGCACGTGAATAATTCCGGTAACTACAGAACAGTTCAATAAAGGATTTCAAATTGCCATTTCTCACGCCCATATGGCTGGTAGATTTAAAGCAAGATGAATGTAGCATTCAGATATCTTCAGTCACTCATGATTCCAGCCATATAAACTTGGACATCACATTAAAAAATATTTAATAATATCTGTGGTATGTTTAAGAAGAAACAATTATTCATAAAATGGAGAGCAAAAGTGTAGGGATTGCTATGTACTAGGGAACGTGTTAGTACTTACATTCACATTTGTTATGTTCAGCTACCTTCATGTATATGGACAGGGGCAGAATAGAGTGACTGCTGCTAATCCAAAGGTTACTACACAAGACTGTTTAGCACGACACCTAATGTTACTGACACATGTGGTTCCTGAATAGTATAGATGGTTAAGACTTAGAATAACATCAAAGCCTTTTTATTAGTAGTAGTACTCATGTTAATGTTAGTGTTATTTATTAAACGTAAAAGAAGTTTCAGAATATATATTTTTAACTGAAATGCATTGATAGATCTGTGAATATACATATAACTTGAATATGTGAATAAGAACAGAAGAGGAATTTTCTCATCTCAACAAGGAAGTGATACCAAGGTCCAAAACAGGATCAGCAGCAAAATTAACGAAATCTGCAAAAAGGGGCATCAGTTTATATGAGATGCTAATAATGGTCAAGATGCTTCCGAATACATTGTATTAGTTTTACTTTTCCTCTTCCTTTTTATATTGTTTGAAGTCATTCTGTGTGGTTCTTCTTGCAATTACTCAAATGTTATATTTTTCATGTTCCGTGTAAGTCTTTGTAAAGGTACTTTCACTATGAGTTTTCTGTTTGTATTTTAATATGTTACACACACACACACGTATATATATATATATATATATATATATATATATATATATATATATATATATATATATATATATATATATATATATATAATTATAATTTGTAAAAACATTTAAATAAGAATGTTTAAATAATGTTCCTCTGTTCCGCAAACTGCTTCATTCAGAGGAAGCAACTCCACTATTCTATTGCCAAGGTATCGAATATTGTGCTTCACAAAGGTTCTTGTAGACAGTGTAGAAAGTTAGGATCTTTTTCAGCTTTCAAGCCTATAAATTTTTTAAAACTTTCAAAATAATCACCAGTATTTTGATGTAAATTCAGTTTAAAGATGGGATTTTAAACAGAAAAGAAAACATACAGTACAAGTACTATTATCAGAAAATATCAGCCAATACTTATTAGAGCAGACGATATACTGTGCATTAATCCTGTGAATTTAATACACCTGCTGAGCTATACACATCTATTTATGAGCTTCATGTGTTGGATTTGTTTTTTTTTCTGTTTTGTACTTACAGTTACATCCAGTCTGTCAACAGAAAGGGCCTTTACCAGTTTGGTGGGAGGATCCGTTAGTGTCCCCTGTCATTATGACGTGAAGTACAGAGACCATGTGAAGTATTGGTGTAAAGGTTATCAATGGACATACTGTGACATTTTGAAACAAACCGACTCTCCCCATAGTGCTAATGATAAAATATCAATCAGTGATGATAGAACTGGAGGAGTGTTCATTGTAACTATGAGAAGACTAGAGAAGGAGGATGCAGCCTGGTACTGGTGTGCTATCAAACTGGGAGGCACAAAAGAAGCTGATCAATACTTTTATCTGCACCTAACAGTTACAGAGGGTAAAACATTATTTTAAACAACATTTTTAAAATCGAACTCTTAGACCTTGTGTGGTTGTGTATTCGTGGATAGATTTTCATCACTGCATGCTCCAGGACAGTTTCTTTTAAAACTAAGACATACCCTTTGGAATCTTGTCTCCAAAGTGACAAAACAATTATTGTAATAATCTAAACACACTACCTCCACTAAAATGTATCAATCTGATATGTGATAGCCTAATTTCACAAGAGAGATTCCTGCAGGACTAATACAGTTAAACAGACCTGACCCCTCCCCCCAGTGCTTATGAAACATTTTATGATACACATATACATAAAAAGATGAGCACTTCTTTCCATTAATGTAACCCTGCTGTCAGTATTAATTATTGTTGTGTTTGCAGGAACCCCCAGCCTGTCTGTCACGAGTAACTTGATAACAGGAAGTGAAGGAGGATCAGCCAGTGTCTCCTGTCAATATGCTCGGTTCTACACAAAACATGTAAAATACTGGTGCAGAGGGAGAGAGTGGGCCACCTGTGAGACTCTAGTAGGAACTGACACTCCCCAGACAGGAGGAGAGAAGGTATCAGTCAGTGATGATCATGCTAAACTCCCCAGATTCTTCACTGTGACAGTGTGGAGACTGGAGAAGAAGGATGCAGGCTGGTACTGGTGTGCTGTACAGAAAGCAGGGGCTGATGAAAGGATTCCACTCTACCTCACAGTTACTGACGGTAAGGAGACATTGATCATATTGGCCTGCAATAGATAGATAACAGTATTGTCTTTGCTTGATGTCCTCTGTTCAAAGTAACTTCTGAACCCTGTATCATTTATTGTTGACTAAATTGTACTTAAAATGGCTTGTCTTCTGTAGAAACTGATTTTTTATATAACCAAGTGTGAAAGAGAAAGAATGATTCTTGGTTATAAATCTCCCTCCCAACCTGTGAGGGTACTGTCTAAAGGGTGCACCAGACTGGATGGTTTGGCAATTTATTCCAGGGAAAGGTGGTAGTCGGCCATCTAGAAATGGGTCGGAGCCACAGTACACCAAGTCATCGCCCCAGTCGGGCAAAGGATAGACCGCACTACATGATCAGCGCTGCTGGAGGTGTTGGATTGTAGAGGGGAGATAGAACAGAGAATGAGAGAGGAGAGGTACATGGCTCTGATTGAGAGGGTTGGGATTGCAATGATATCAAGTGCACCGACAGCCCCAAAGGCGAGGGCACAGAAGATGATGGCAGAGGATGACCCGGAGGCATACCTGGTCATATTTGAGTGGTTGGCTATGACCGCCTTGTGGCCTAGGGAGTTCTGAGTTAGCCAATTAGGGCAGTACCAGGTCATGATGGATGCTGAAGCTGCCCAATACAACCTGGTAAAGCAAGCCATTCTCCGGCACCTGAACATCACGGGGGGGAAACACAGGGAGTACCAGAGACCACCAGATACACGCCCCAGGGTAGTCACACAACGATTGTGTGACCACATGGTACGCTGGCTTTGCCCCGCCCAAAAATTGGGGGTACAGATGGGCGAGGGCAGACTGGGGACGGTGAGGTTCATCTTGACCTTGGACCTGACGATGGGGTACTGGCAGTTCCCATTGACCAAGAGAGAAGAGAGAACTGCATTTTCTTCTCCTGATGGCCTGTTCAATGTCATAACTATGCCGTTTGGGCTACATGGTGTGCCCGCTGCCTTTCAGGGATTAATGGACCAGGTCTTATAGCCCCATCATGAGTATGCAGCAGCATATATTGATGATGTGGTTATTTACAACTCCATCTGGCTAGAGCATCTGGCTAGGATCACGCCAGTCCGCAAGTCTCTGAAGGTAGCCCAGCTACCTGGGACATTCATTCGATCTCGTCATGGACCACGCCCCACTCAAGAGGTTAAGCACAATGAAGGACGGCAATGCCCGGATAACTCGGTGGTATCTGGCATTGCAGCCCTTCATGTATCATATGATGCACTGTGCAGAGAAAGACCACCAAAATGCAGATTTTTTTCCCAGGCGAAAGTAGATTCTAACCAAGGGGGCGTGGCTGAAGGTACAAAAGGGGATGTGGCAAAGCAAACTGTTCTGGACAGCACTGCACTACTGTTCACTATAAATTGTATTTCACGACTTGCACGTTAGCACTCACTCTGGACTTGTGATCATGTTTGTGTTCTGTGTGTTTCTACTCTGTTATTTTGGGACTGAACCCTGTGGATATACACTTTGAATTGGGAGAATAATCATGTTAGTTTAAGTTGTATATTCTGCAAATGCAGTTCATCATGCAGTGCTGTTTTCTATTTCTATGACTTGTATCAGGAATTTACACAGTGAAATATTTTAATGTACATACCTATGAGATGACAAGTTTACAGCCACATGCTGTGTATCTATATAATAACTGCATTTATGCAAGAACTATGTAATAGATTGCTGTAAGATTAATGCATTTCTGTGTATAGATATATAGTGGTCTATTCATAAAGGGTTAACGCCTGTCGAAATGAGAAACAGGAGCACATAATCGGATTTCGTCCATAGCCGCCTATTTACCAAGAGTTGCTATTCATGAAAGAATTCTGATGCATCATTAAGCCCCAACGATTTTCATCTATGAAGGCATGTTTTTAAGGAATTGAGAGAGGTTAATGATGACCTCATTAGTATAAAGTTTTAAGTTTTTTTTTTTATATAATACAAACAAAATGGCAGTTTTCAACAGGCAGGGAAAGCAACATGGCTGATTTTGATTTTCATGCACCAGATAAATACAGTACTAAGGTAAATTTATTGCTGGGTTTTCCTTGGCTTTAAATATGTTTTTTCTTTTTTTAATACCAGCCTGTTGTCCCTGCTTGAATTATTTGTCATGCAGATAGCATCTGTGTCATGCATCCTGTAATTGCTGGTTAGCATTCATATTTTAGTGTTTGACAGGAAAGATGTGCTGCATTTCCGCTGAGACTGTGTGTAAAACTGGCATCTTAATCACCAATCACAGCCAATCAAATAATCTCCCAGTACTCCACTCAGCTCTGAAATTGCACCTGCACCACCTAGATCAGTGTTAGAGCTTCCAGCACACTCCAAAAAACAACCCCAGTCCTTAATAAAAACTAAAAACATAGCACTGTCCTGGGTTTGATTCATCATGAGCTAATCCACACCAAGATGACTGTTCAACAACATCAATCCAGCTGGAGAGACAGCACCTGCAAACTCCCTCACACAGTTACCCATGAACATTATAGTACATTTATTAGTTTGAAAGTTACTGTTTAACTAATGATATATATATATATATATATATAATATATATATATAATATCTATATATATATTATATATATTATATATATATATATATAATATATATTAAAAAAAAATAACTTAATATGAAATGAACTTTATGGTTAAACTGATTGCATAACAAAAAGAATTATCGGTATGGGTGCTACAGTTACTTACTTCGTAGATGGTTTGGCGTTTGTACCTGGGTTTTATGTTAACGGTAAACCGGGCTATTATGGTGGTCCATTTAGGTAAACATTTCTCCGTTGAATTTCATTAATATAGTTTTTTTTTTTTTTTTTTTTTTTTTTTTTTTTTTTTAATATGCAAATACTTTTTCTAGAAAAAAATTGTTTAGAAAAAATCAAGAACATTAACATTAATAAACTACACTGATGGAAAGTCGTAACTAAGAGCACAACTAAAAAGTTCTTATAGATAATCATATTATTATTATATTAGTATTATTATTATGTAATAATAATAATAATAATAATAATTTATTTATATAGCACCTTTTATGCGCTCACAACAGTCAAAATATACAACACAAAATCTGAATACCACACAGTCAAAAGGATTCTTGTATGCAACCAGTAGAAATCAGATACAGTTACATGCAACCAAAAATAAAGGACAATTAATATTACTATTGCTATTACTATTTCATAACCCATGAAGGGAGAGCAGTGTATCACATTGCATTGAATTAGAGGAAATATTGAAAAAATGTATAAAATAGAATAGTTTCAAAATATACTCGTAGTAAGGGTAATGTCTCTTATGGTGGATATAGCTCATTTCAGGGTAGTCAGATCTCCTGTACTAGTGCTACCCCATGTCATTAAATAGTTATTCTACCAGCTATTCTATTTGAATTCACATGAATACCCAGGAAACATTTTGAACAATTGTATTTTGGTTTACTGGACAGACATATGCAGCCTTGCTAACTCTCATTTTTGTTTTACAGTGCTTTCTCAGACAGCGGCTCTAAACCAGTAGCTCTCATGGTGGCATTTTGGATTCTTGTTTTTTTCTTGGTAATCACTGTCATTTGCGTAATAAAGTATATTCAGATCAAACAAGGTAAGACACAACTAACTCAATATGCTAATTACTTTTGTCGATAAATGTAATGTTCACATACTTCTCTATCACTAACCTTTACACAATTTAAACAATGCAGGTATAATTCACACCAGGGATACACAAAACCAGCCCTCAAGGCCCAGTCCTCCTGGTCTCGACTATGCTCTAAATGACTTAATCAAATCAATCAGTTAGTTATGTAACCACATCTATAAAACCTGGAGGAGGCTGGACCTAGGGAACTTGGTTTGTGTCCCTTTGACACGCTCTTGGGAAATTTGTTGGGGGCAAACAAACTATTTAAATCCTTGAATTACACAGTGTAACAATTATTATTATTATTTTTTTTGTTGTTCCTGGGTAGTAAGTGTTATTTCCTAATTGCTTATGCCTCAAAAGTATAGAAAATGGCTATTATTCCCCACAAACTTTGCTTTTGTGACCAGGACAGTGATATTTTGAAATGTACCTATTTCCAATTTGTGTCTTTTTGTTCACATAAAGTCAGAAAAAAACAACATATGAATCCAAATTAACATGTATTTATACTAAAGTAATACAAAAATGACTACAAAAGATTTAGGATTGAGTAGTTTTTCGAGATTTACAATTATACTGTAAATCACTTTCACGAATCAGCCCCCAAATGTAGTCTCCCATCATGTTCTCGTTATACTGTCCTTGGTAGCGACGTTCAAAGTCCAGTATATCCTGGTGGAAGCGCTCGCCTTGCTCCTCCGAGTACGCTCCCATGTTCTTCTTGAATTTATCAAGATGAGCATCAAGGATATGGACTTTGAGGGACATCCTACAGCCCATTGTGCCGTAGTTCTTCACCAGAGTCTCAACCAGCTCCACATAGTTTTCGGCCTTGTGATTGCCCAGCAAGCCCCAAACCACTGCGACAAAGCTGTTCCAAGCCGCTTTCTCCTTACTAGTGAGCTTCTTGGGGAATTCATTGCACTCCAGGATCTTCTTTATCTGTGGTCCGACGAAGACACCGGCTTTGACCTTTGCCTCAGACAGCTTAGGAAAGAAGTCTTGAAGGCTGCCGACTCCTTATCTAGAGCTCTGACAAATTGTAAATAGGTAAAATAGGTAAATTTCTAAATATCACTGTCCTGGTCACAAAAGCAAAGTTTGTGGGGAATAATAGCCATTTTCTATACTTTTGAGGCATAAGCAATTAGGAAATAACACTTACTACCCAGGAACAACAATTGTGTTACATAGTGTTATTGTTTTAGGTAAAGTGAGAAAGGTGTCTCAGCAAGAAGATGGTGACCAGAGAGCGGACAGCCCCACTGTAAGTTCTTTTTTTACAAGTGTATTTGTTTAATAGTTGTGTGCTGATTCTAAGTAATTACCTTTAAGGAGTGTTTGTCTAAAGGTTTTAAATAAATCAAAACACACCTATTTATTAATGTGCTGATTTCGAAACCAGAAAAGCTGCCCTTCCCTCACCTTTACAATTGAATACCAACCAATGGCAATTCACTTGCACTTTGAGTATTTTAGCCAATTGGAAGATAATGTTCCTCTTATCCACTGGATATAAACTAGCAAATCCAACTGATCTGTCCTACAAACGTAGCCTTTTGTTAAAACTCAAGCTTTCCCTGTGGAAACTAGGGTATGCTTTTCCTTGTCAGGTTTAATTACGGATAACACCTTGCCCAGCACTATAGATCTGTTCACCCATTTGTACAAGGTATGTTTCATGTGAACTCAATCCAGAAACATAATTGAGTTGTTTCTGCTCTTCTCTCTCAGCCTACAGGACAACCTACGGGGGAAGAAATCACCTACACTGCCGTGTCGTTTCAGAAGAAAAAGCAAACCACGAGAAAAGAAAAGGTAATAAATACATGCAGAAACTATCATATATCCTAAAGGTATACACTAACCTTACAGTTACTGTATCTTTATATCTATGTCTGATTGCTCCTCTTTCAAATACATTTAAAATGTTTGAATGAGTGATCAGCCACAGATTTTATGGTTGGTTCCCCAAATATTATGTATTTACTACCCCTGGATAAAACTCCAGAGTTTTTCAATTTGAAATTAAATGACCCACCCCCAGATGTTTTCTATGTGCGGGCCCATCCTATGGAACAATAGAGTGTACTTACACAGTGAATATAAAAACCTTTTAGAAGTGAGCAAGGGCAAAATAGGACCTTGGTTTAAGAGAAATGAGCGATTAAGGAGGTTATCATAGAAGAATCCCGTTTCCGGTCTTTCAATACAACCCTACAAACACATTTGTATTGTATTTTTTAAATGGATCCCAGACAAAACACTTGTACTCTAAAATAGGTCTTACCAAACTCTTGTAAAGATGTAAAACAACATTTGGAGGGGCCTCACTAAAGGAATGAAAAATAACCCCCATAACTGTTCTCACTTTACATCGGACATAATCAACGTGGTGCGTCCAGAGCAAGTTATCAGATACCCAAACCCTCAGGAGCTTGTAATGAGCATCCCATGGAGAGACAGTGTGTACAACTATCTCTCCACTTCCGGGACTGCCCCTCCTTATGCACTCAGAGCTCTGTCTCTCTGGGGTCTTTCTCCTCGCTGTATTTAAAATCCATATTACTGTATATCAAAGAACAGCTTTCTTTATAGTAAGGGCGCTGTCAAACCTGAACTTACTGACTAAAAACCACTTACTGATAAACCACTCGTACCAGCAATTCCCCATTCCACCCCTCCCCCCACACCACACTTCAATATCAACTTCTACTTTTGACTTACACTTTCTCAGAATATCTTACACATTCCGTTCTTATTGAATAACACACATAACGTAACAATAGCCCTAGCCATGCAAACCAGGAATTGAGGTACAGGGGAAGAGATTGGGGACATGAAACTGACCCAATGGACAAGGAACTGTCAGCTAGTGGTGGTGGGGAGGAAGCACAGCTTGAAAACTAAAAACAAAGACAGCTTGTTAATAAGAAAGTGTGGCTAATATAACAGACAGGGGAGAAGAGTAAATTAGCAGGTGACACTCAGAACCGCAACAAGGCTTTCCCTGACCCGGTTCTGTGTTGTGCAGGTGAGAGCTGTGTTGGACCTGCCCTTCCCTGATGTAAACAGTCATTAAGAGAGATGCATGAATGTATACATAGGTTTAGACCATTACGTACACAGTTGATAACCATTGGTGTAGTTGAGCTGGAACCTTGACTTAAGAATTAACTTAAGAACATTTACTGATTTGTTATGAAAGTATTTATATAGCGCCCAGCCACTCTAATTTTGGTGCCTGAGCATCAATGAAGCAATCTATTATCCGTCTATATTTTAATTAGCATTCTGGTACTTTAAGATTTAGAACTACACTTCTGTCGTTAACTATCTTCTCTTTCAGCCCTCTGTGATACCTGAAGAGGTCATTACATACACCACACTGGAATTCCAAAAAAGGGATTCACCCACAGGAGATATGGGAACGGTTTGCAATGCCTTCTGATGCTGCCTCCGCTCTCTATGCAGCTGTTGTTAAAAGACCCAACTGCCCATGAGAAATGCTTTCTGCGCTTCCAGACTGTCTTGCATCAATAAACCTGTACAATGCAAAGTTAAAGAAATGATACAAACTGATAATCCACACATTCTAGACTTAAAAGAAACCCAAACTATTGCCTGGATTCTCATGTTTGTGTGCAGCTTACCCAGTTCTCCGAGAATGAGAAACTTAATGAGGATATTGTACAGTATGTCAAACTGAAATGACCCTGATGAGGTTGGTTCCATGAGATGTTGTAGATGTCTACTCTCATTGCATAATAGTGCATAATAATCATTTTCATCCAAGTAAAGCAATGATTGGGCAATGGCTTTCTTTCAGTCATAAATTGTCGTTAATGTGTTAAATGATTTCCACTTTTATGTTATTGTGGGCTTTCTTAAGAAACTGTGGGCCCAATTCACGTATCAGTGGTAAAACTGGAGTTAAGATTGCGGGTGTGTTAGTAACATGCCTTCAATCTTTACTCCTGGCTCCGCTGTAATTCACAAACGGCCAAATGCAGTTTTCCCATAGCGTTAGATCATCTCTCATGAATAATTCATTTGCATTAATACCTATCTTATTACCATGATGGTGAGACTCTTACCTCATTATCTCCTTTAGTTAAATGCCCACACTTGTTACCTCCAGTAGAGCTAGCTGTAGGCACATGGGGATAATATGCCTTTGCTTCAATTAAAAGTGGCTCAACAAGAGAGCAAATTGTAACACTGATGTTCTAATATAACTTTGTTATATGAGTTAATTCTAGTGTTTTTTTTTTCACTTTCAAGCAACAGCAATGTGAAATGTATTATCCCATGCTTTTCTGTGACTAATCGTTTGTTTAGTGATATTAAAAATGTGATATTTTTTTCCTTACATGTCGAGGCACTAACCCTAACCCTAACCCTAACGTTAACCCTAACCCTAACCCTAACCCTAACCCTAACTCTCTGTATATTTAAACAGGCTGAACCAAGACCAAACTGGCCGAACAATGCATTAATGCAAACAGTCTTAAAAACTATGCCCACAGCTACTCCGTCTCTATATTAAAAAGAATGATCATTTTATGAATTATTATATATATATATTTTTTTAGATAAAACAACTTCCAGACCAAGGCAAAAGTGTCCAGACGGTATAGTTTTCAAGACTTTTTGAATTGTTTTAGTGCCCTGTCTTTGTCCATTTTTCAAGCACTTACATTAAAATATATGTGCTGCTACAGCTGAATTGATTTAGTTGAATAGATTACTAATAACTATTCAATTATATTTGAAAATCAAGGAACAAAGCATGGCCAATCAAAACAATACATCATCTGGAAATCAATATTGCAGATATGCAGTCGGTCAATCCAAAAGGGGAGTAGGTAAAAACTAGACCAAGGCAAAAGTGTTAAAAAATATTTGATCATCTTAAAACCTTCACCAAAGTATTACTCCTTCCCTATAGTTTACATATGAAAAAGAATGGCTATTATAGCTCTCCAGATTTTTTTAATTAGAAAAAATGCCAAAAGTGCCTGGACGGGGCATTAAAAGGACTCTGATCATCTCAAACTCTACATCAAATTATTACTCCCTCCCCATGGACCACATATCAAAAATAATAATTATTATAGCAGCAGATTGAAGGATGTTACTGAGAGTAGGATTCAGTCAAATATCAGATGGTGAAGCTGGGGACTCTGGAGGGGGGTTGGGGAAGCAGACAGAACCAGCTGACGAAACATGGGTACCGAAAGTAGAGGCAGAAGGAGTGCTGTAACTGAGGGCTGAGGTGGCAGCTGGAGTTGAATGAATATATAAAAGTGACTGCTGAGGAAGCTCAGCGCCCTTTGCGCCCATATTCTGGAAACAAGGGCAGAGGAGATAAGATGCCGACCATCCTATCTGTTAGTAAATACGAGATGCATCAGTGCTTTGCTACTGTCATGTCTGCTTGGAATGGAAAAGGTTTGGGTTTTACAACTCCAGTCATTCTCCTAATAGTGGAACTCCTTAACTCATAATCAAGACAGATTTCAGACTAGTACCACATCTCTCACAATGTATTAATGCTTGTAGTATCTGAAAGGATGAGCGAACATATGACTAGATTGCTGAGGAAGTTGAGCACCCCTTTTCAAAGACACACATTATGATCTGGCGTTCAACCCAATGGCAAATTAGGTTCCCAAAGCATCGAGGATTCTATAATACAGACTGGCAATGTCCGTACTTAGTTATACTTTGTCAGGTCGCATACTGAAAATCTTACCATCTCTTTTCACATATGCCATTACTCATCAAGCTACAATATCGTTAATCGATATTGATGTCAAAAATAATAATTATTATAGCAGTCTCCTTGTTTTTTTTAAATACATTTCCAAGCTACATTTCGTGGTGTAAAAGAACAGCTTCCGGTAATAGCATAAGAAAAGGAACTAAAATAGACCAGGCCAGCAGATAAGAAATTGAAAACAACTTGTGTATTGTAAGAAAAGGAGGCTTTGCTGTCTTTGCACCCCTCGTAAGCAATTTAAGTAATCATTGTAATAATGATAAAGCACATAGAATGGCAGTCCAGTATCGGCTACACACTGTTATAGAAGCAGAAGACACTTCCAGAGCTATTTTCAAAAATTCTTTGGAGGGCAGATTCTTATTCAACCACTGTGGAAATAAAAATCCAATCAACTATGGATATGGAAAGCATTGAAATAATTGATAGAACAGACACTGCATTTTTTTTAAATATGTATAACCTAAATAAATATGTATACATTGGATGTGAGCATATTTGCAATACGTAATGTAATAGGGTTATAATATGTAACCCTGTGCTGAATGTTATATATCATTAAATTGACATCCTTTAATAAGCAGTCATTCATTGTTTAGTAACACATTAGTTAACAATAAAAAGAAACCAATGTAAGAATCATATTTTCATGATTGTGTATCATTGTTTTAATGCTAAAAGACAGTTTTTCTGTGTTTGACTCCTGCAATGGATAAATGTATAAATAAAAAATATATTTCAAAATATGTCTAAGTGTTTTTTTTTCAATATTTTGTTGAACATATTATGTTATATAAGAAACAAGGGGGAGGCTCTGTCCCGCAATTAAATCTTCTGGCAAACTAATCCTATAAAGAGTATACCCACATTTCACAAAATGTTCTGAAAGTCATTCTCCCCAACCTCCTTTGCAGCTGTATCTACTTTCCAGGTGGTTGAAGGTCCTCTATAATCTGTCTTTGGTTGATCTCTGCTGGATATTGAGATATGCACCTTAATTGAAGATCCTAGGACAGACTCTCTAATCATTCCATGCTACCATAGTCCATTGCACATATCAAGTGATGTCTTGATGTTTGCATTTACCATAACCAGGTGATCCATTGTGATTGGCTCATTGTTTCACTTTTGATTGCTGGGATATTCAGGTTGCAGGTCAAACAGAAGAATCTTCAAAAGTCCTGTTAATATAGAGGTCTCACAACTGCACTAGAATGTTCGCCCCACCTTGAATCTCGTTATAGCACCTCAAGAATTTTTTTTTGTCCTGATGAAATAATTTTTAGATCAAATATCTGCTGGGCCGCCAGAATCACTGTTGAGCTCTCGTGAGGTGTCGTGGGCTAGTCAACGAAACACAGAGGATGGAAGGTGCCCACTTGAAGACCCCAGAGATGTACCCTACTTAGCTCAATCCAGACATGCTGATGCGCTGGGGAGACCGCACTGGGCTGATCCCTGGAGGCAGCATCGCAGCTGTTGTGTGTGCTGATGCACTGGGGAGGCAAAATGAGCTGATCCCTGGAGCCAGCATTACACTTCAGCAATCAACACCAGACAGAAGGATATCTACATCATAAAATGGAAAACAACTCAAATTGATGGAGATGCAGATGGATCACATTAGTTTACTGCAAAGCTACGTCTTAGTTGGTGCTTATCTTGGCGAGAGCCGAGTTCAAATCAGCATGAAGTTAAACATCTACTCTCATGTAATGGAAATCAATCTCAGTATCTGCTTCTTCATTAAAAGGTTAAAGGACTAACTGTCAAAGGTCACCTATTTAGTTGCTGGACTCTGCCTAGGTTGCTCTGTTTTTTTTACTTATAGTAATATTATTATTATTATTATTATTATTATTATTATTATTATTATTATTATTATTATTATCAACATCACATCTATGTTATAGTCTGCAGTAGCAGCTGAATTGCTACAGTGTATTGTGAATTTGTAAATATACAATGATTATTGATGAGAACTTGATGACCGTTCCCCCATAGCTCTTACCTTAATTGGCTTTGCCTCACGCAAGTTTATTTCTGGCACCCATATGGGATAAAGCCTGTTTCAACAAATATAAAGCTTGCAAGGCTTTCAGGCAGGAAATCTAAAGTACCATTAAAACAAGTGCCTAGTATATATATTGATCAATCTACATGCCAATTACAGGCAAGTTCCCATCAACCTATAAGGTATATATACCTACTTTGCAAACTCAGTTCAATTGGCTTTCGAATTACCCTTCATAGTTTGTTTGGTTACTGTGATCGAGTGGTTTGCAGTGCTCAGGAAATAAAGTTCACAGTTCAAAACAGTTCTTTATTTCTCTGTTTTCTTTTTTGCAACTGATTAAATAATAAGGCTGGCTCTACACAACAATGTGTATTGCCAGCTTATAAACCACCGGGTCAGTCCTGAAACACAAACAACAACACACAACAGACACGACCACTTCTCCTGACAGTGAGTGCTCTGAGTGTAGGTGCAGTGCAAGTTAATTACAGTCACAATCCTGCAGTGTAGTCCGGGCATCAATTTAAGATATTTTAATGACTTCCTGTTCATTTAGAGACATCTCTAAATAATTTAAGACATCTAAAAATAGCTTCCTGTTTATTAGCGATATCTTTAAATCATTACAGATATTTTGAAATAACTTCCTGTACATTTAAGCGATATCTCTAAATGGACAGGAAGTCCTTTCAAAACATTCCTGTTCATTTAGAGATATACTTGCCAACATTTGTAAACTGTTCAATGGGACACTTGTATCTGGTGGGGGGGGGGGGGGGGAAGCATCAAACGCATCATACTCATGGGAGGAGTCATACACATGAACAGGAAGTTATTTCGAGATATCTTCAAATGATTTAGCAACATCTTTAAATGAACAGGAAGTAATTTAGGGATATCTATATCAGTGGATTATGAATGAATATATGATTCCACACAAAGCAAAGCATCCAGTAAAGGCGCTCTGGGCGGATGTGCTCTGTAGCCTGGAGATCGCAAGTTGAATCCACGTGACCAGGAGTTCCTAGGGGGTGGCGCACAATTGGCCCAGCACCACCTGGGGGGAGGGAGGGCTAGGTCGGCCAGAGTGTCCTCGGCTCACCGCGCACTAGCGACCCCTGTAGACTGGCTGGGCACTTGCAGACTTGCCTGTAAGCTGCCCAGAGCTGCATTGTCCTCCGACGCTGTAGCTCTGTGTGGCTGCATGGTGAGTCTGCAGTGTGGAAAGATGCAGGCGGCGCAGTCAGTGAAGCCATGGTAACAGTGAGCTGAGCCTAAAAATAATTGGACATGACTAAATTGGGGATAAAATAATAAAAAATAATAATTGGTGATGAATAAATTTTAAAAAATAACTAAAGAATAATTGCAGCCCACTGTAGAAGTTTTATTATGTATTTATTTATTTGGCAGATGCCTTTATCTAAGGTGAATTGCAAGTGTTACAGAGCAATACAGCATTGCAATGCAAAAGTAATATTTTAATAAAGCATAGTTTACAGTAAGTGCAAATAATCCTACTGAAATACAATATGAACTAGGATGCAACAAGTAAGGATTACAACAAGTTGTATCTACAATGACATATTAGTAATACAGTAGTACAAGGATAGTGCATCAGCTGAGGATCCAGTAACTTGGTACGTAGGTCAGGCAAGTCCAGTGCATAGTAAGAGGGGCAGATCAAGAAATCAATCAATCAATCTTTATTTTATATAACGCAAAGTGCTTTGCAAGATGCAGTAACAAGAAGAAAATTCATAATACATTAAATACAGTGGAAAGTGCATAATACATAATACATGAAATAGTAGAAGCAACACAGCAGCTAATAGCAGATATCAGGCTTAAAGAACATGGGAAGCAAGAGAGAACAAGTGGGTTAAAGCGAGCGACGGTGGGAGCGTCACGCACCAAAGCTGGGAGAGAGTTCCAAAGAGTCTGAGACATGAAGCTAAACGAGCGTTCTCCAAGTGTGGTGCACTTTTGCTTGTGGATAACAAGCAGCCCAGAGTCTGAGGACCTGAGCTTGCGGGCAGGGACATAGCGCGTCAGCAGGTTGAGGAGGTACTTGGGACCTGTGTGATGAAGGGCATTGTAGGTGAGCAGGAGAGTTTTGAAAATAATCCTGAACTTTACAGGTAGCTAGTGCAGCTGGGCAAGACTGGGGTGATGTGATCTTTTTTTTTACACCTGGTAAGGATCCTGGCAGCAGCATTCTGAACTAGCTGCAGTCGGTTTATGGTGCGTGCCGGGAGATCACCATATAGACAACCATATGGCAGGGGCTGTGCCACGCTTGGGCCTGAGGGACCTGGGCCCACCCATTTTGCTCATGGATCGATTGACAATTAAAAACATTTCATGCCAAACAGTATCAGGCTGTAATCCGCTGCGGCGAGTCTAGCTCATAGTCGCGGTGGTAAATCGGATTTCCGACTGTCAAAATGTTTTGGTAGAGTGTGCATTCTTGGAGAATGTGGTTCTATTTTTTGAGGTGTAGAGTGTCCTCAGTACACATATTGGTAATTACATCATTACGTTTATGTCATTAAGTCATGAACGGCCCGTCCGTTAAGATTTGGGGTCCAGCCAAGAATTAAATCATGCCGCCGCCACTGAGATGTGGGCATTAAAGGAGAGGTTGCTGTCAAGAAGTACACCAATGCTTCATACTGTGGGGGAAGACAGCAGCAGACAAACAGATCTAGAAGTGCAGTCTAAACAGGTGGGTCTTGAGGTAGATATTGCCAAGAAAGAAAGTGTCAAGTGCTTGTCAGGGAAGAGATATGTTGAGAGAAGGTGAAGGATGGGTCAAGAATAAAGATACACCTTTAGAGAGGGGAGAGGCGAAGAGAAAGTCAGGCCAGGAAACCTGGAAGGAATAGTTTGAGGAATAGGTGGAAAACTAGACAAGAGCATTGCCTGAGATTCCCAGGTCAGAGAGCGAGAGGGGAGAGGAGAGGAGAGTAGCATTACTGACAGTGTCAAAAGTAATGGAGAAGTCAAGGATAATTAGAATAGAGGTGCGGGAGGCAGCCTGAGCAGAGAGGAGAGAATCAGTTAAAGAGAGGAGGATGCTTTCTGTGGAAAATGAGTCATTTTTAGTAGAACAAAGAAGTAATTCCCCCACTGTTTATATAAAAGGTAGTGCTAGTGAAGTTGTAGATATTGGCACATGAACTGGTGACTGATAAAAGCAAACAATACACTAGAATTTAAAAAGAACATTTCCTCTCAAAACAAACATTGATGGAAGATGCAGGGCACCAGCTGACACCATGTGTTTTTTACTGTATTGAGAGTCTACTAATATTTAAAATGCAGTAAAAACATTCCCACAACACTCCTTGCTCCCTACACCCTTTCAGCTTTTAAATTATGGAGAGGCACCCCCTGTTTCATTGTAATTGTGTTATTGTTTTATTCTGCTGCAGTTTGATAGGTATAATGGGCGAAACTGGCACCTTGAAACAGGAGCTTTTTTAATTTGGATGTTTATTCCAGCTATATTAAAAAGACAGCAGAAAGTGGAGTCAGGAGACATGCCAAATTTCACTCCTGAAATAATGTGGTTAATACCCCTTTTTAATAAGCTGATCTCTCATGGTTTTAATAACGTTTAATTGAGAAGGTGCTAAGTGTCTGACACTTTTTTGCGTCTGACAAGAGAATCTGTTAGTAGCACTAATTCAAGCATACAGATTGACCTACGTGGGTTAGATCATTTTCTGAAGAAGGATATTAGCACTGACAATAAGTCAGAAATGGTACTAACACTTAATGTAAGAGGGCAGAGACTGGGCATGAACTGGCAACCCTCCACACCACAAGCAAGCTTCTAAACCACTATGCGAAAGAGCCAGGCTCGTTCACATTTGTGGTTTTAAAGCTTTTAACCTCATCTCACAGACACAGTGATCAGTAATGGCAGTGCACCGTCCAACATTCCCTGTGACACTCTGTCCCCCTTTATCCTCAGCAATCGGCAGTAGCCAGTCTATGAGATCTGGATCAAGGCACCAATGTAGCAGGGCAGAGGCTGGGTGCGAACCGGCACACTTGCACACCGCAAGCAAGCTTCTAAACCACTATGCAAAAGACCCGTGCTTAACCTCACCTCATCGATAAGGGAGTGAACCCAGTAATGGCAGTGTATCTCGCATTTACTCAAATGTAAATAAATTGCCCCCCAAGAAGGATGAACCTACTGGACTGCATTATGATGCTATTGTCCTGCCTCACTTTATTTCTGTGATTTTATATCAGTGAAATGCTAAAGCTTTGTTAGCTTTTCATCAAGTGTTTACTCCTCCCCCGGAAATACAGTGCCTATATAAAGTAGCAATCACAAGTCAGCTGTAGTTACTTGGAAGGGTTGGAACTGGATGTCGTTTTACACGTCTCCATTAAAGGTATTGTACTCTTTATAGAATTGACAGCAGACCTTATAGACCAGAATGAATTAAGTATGCCATAAGTGTTATTATATGTGTTCTCTACGATTCGCTATTGATGTTTCTGGGGACTGAAGATCGTAATTTGCCAGGCTCACTGAAGTCGGCTTTGGAAACCATATCAGTTCTGTATTGGCTTCCATGAACTTCTTATAGGAATAGTTGCATTTATATTTAACTGGTGATGCAAATCTCAGGCTAAATTAACATTGAGGGTTTGTTGAAAGCCATTTTAATGTTCAGGTTAGACAAAAAACATGTATGCATTCATAAACACAAACCCATATTTTGCTATAGCATGATTAATGGATATTTTGTGATTGCATGTTGACAAGAACACACTCTCTTGCGGTAGGATGAAGATGATTTATCTATTCTGGTTGGTGGGTCTCTGCCTTGCTCGTGCCTGCCAGAGATTTCCTGATGGTAACATGTTTTTATTTGCTTGCCTTGTTCTTAATTTGGCTTGGTAATTTCTTTGTCAACATTTCTCCTTTACTGTTTGTATTTGTAAGTATGTTTCATCAGAATCCTGCCCACCCCTCCATTTTGCTTACAGAGGTCAATCTAGCTCTTCAGGGGACTGCAGACCAGTCATCTCTGGGTCATGATGATGGATTAGCTTCACATGCCATTGATGGGAACCATGACAGTATCTACAGTAAAAACAGCTGCACCCACACCAAAGCTGACTCCACCTCCTGGTGGAGAGTGGACCTCAAGGACACCTATGAGATCTCCACTGTGATCATCACCAACAGGGCAGACTGCTGCCATGAGCGCCTTCAAGGGGCTGAACTACGTATTGGAGACTCACCTGATGGTTCCAAAAATGTCAGGTAAGTGTTTGAATTCATCAGTCAAGAAATTGTGTTTTCCTGCTATCATTAAGACAAAACAAATTAAATATGCCCCAATCCTCCATGTCACTTTACTTGTTACTTTCATTACAATGCTGGAAGGGTTACACTTAATTGCCAATGTAAACATGCAAACATAGTTACTCTTCTACAAGGATAATGTTGGGGAAAATGTTGTTCTGAAGTGTATATATTTACATTCAGGGCTTGGCATCAAGTGCTCTGAATACCTGTAACCAATATGATATACAATATACCGGTCAGCTCGGGTCTCCATCCTACGCTTGGCTATTCTCTATACACTGGGGTGGCCAGAGTTCCCCGTATATGTACACACGCCCCCTCGGGTACTTAATAATTTATTAAAATTCTTATTTTATTTGTTTTGGGCGGGCTGTCTTCCTTAGCCGAGCGTGCCTCTTTTGTCCTCTCTTCAACCGCTGGCGTTCCTGCCTGGTCTTTCATTACACTGGCATCTTCCACCAGCATCACGGGGTATCCCCTGTTAGGCCAACCCAATGTATAGCCAAGCAGAGTACTTATGGGCGGAGCAATCCCCCAAGGCCTGCCTCTCAGCCACTCAGAGAGAGGAAAAGCTAACACACCCTCTTACCCACCTCTCCGTGTCATCGCCATGACTGACAGGAGGATCTTAAGGGGCTGCTGCCCTCTTCCTGCATAACTGTGCATGCACCAGACAGTCAGCACAGATCTCCCCAGTTACACCCACACATTAAAGGGATGTCTGAGATTCAGCTTCCCCAAAAAGAGCAGCATTGCACTGGGGTAAATACTTTATAGCTATTCTAGTGGGAATCTTTTGTCTCTCACAGATGTGGAACTATAACTTCAACCGCTCCAGGATCAGTCCATACCATCTGCTGCAATGGGTTGAAAGGCCGTTATGTGAATGTTGTTCTCCGTGGAAAAAGCCAGTATCTGACCCTGTGTGAAGTGGAGGTCTTCGGAGTGCCAAAGCAAGATCCAACACCTGAGTGCAAACGCAAACCTAACGGTATCTGAGTCCATTTTCTAATACACAAAGCAGAAAGACTGGAAGACATTGGATATTCTTAGGCGTGCTAAACCATCATTTAAATGTGCAAACTTATCTGGCAATAACGACACAATGATTACATAGTTAGCACAGTATAGCTGCATGTGTGAAGGTATATTTACATGCCTTGAGTTTGATTTGTGCTGTTGCTGTGTAATACATAAATGTCTATCTGTGCTCTGGTTTGCTGACTTGAGTATTGCGCATATACTGTATATGTAAACAGCACTTCCTCAATCAGCTCTAGGAGGTTTGATTGCAGGGTTGAGGACCTAGAGGCCTTGCATCACAGCCCTGACCCCCCTCCATTTTGCTTACAGAGGTCAATCTAGCTCTTCAGGGGACTGCAGACCAGTCATCTCTGGGTCGTGATGATGGATTAGCTTCACATGCCATTGATGGGAACCATGACAGTATCTACAGTAAAAACAGCTGCACCCACACCAACGCAGACTCCACCTCCTGGTGGAGAGTGGACCTCAAGGACACCTATGAGATCTCCACTGTGATCATCACCAACAGGGCAGACTGCTGCCACGAGCGCCTTCAAGGGGCCGAACTACGTATTGGAGACTCGCCTGATGGTTCCAAAAATGTCAGGTAAGTGTTTGAATTCATCAGTCAAGAAATTGTGTTTTCCTGCTATCATTAAGACAAAACTAATTAAATATGCCCCAATCCTCCATGTCACTGTACTTGTTACTTTCATTACAATGCTGGAAGGGTTACACTTAATTGCCAATGTAAACATGCAAACATAGTTACTCTTCTACAAGGATAATGTTGGGGAAAATGTTGTTCTGAAGTGTATATATTTACATTCAGGGCTTGGCATCAAGTGCTCTGAATACCTGTAACCAATATGATATACAATATACCGGTCAGCTCGGGTCTCCATCCTACGCTTGGCTATTCTCTATACACTGGGGTGGCCAGAGTTCCCCGTATATGTACACACGCCCCCTCGGGTACTTAATAATTTATTAAAATTCTTATTTTATTTGTTTTGGGCGGGCTGTCTTCCTTAGCCGAGCGTGCCTCTTTTGTCCTCTCTTCAACCGCTGGCGTTCCTGCCTGGTCTTTCATTACACTGGCGTCTTCTGCCAGCATCACGGGGTATCCCCTATTAGGCCAACCCAATGTATAGCCAAGCAGAGTACTTATGGGCGGAGCAATCCCCCAAGGCCCGCCTCTCAGCCACTCAGAGAGAGGAAAAGCTAACACACCCTCTTACCCACCTCTCCGTGTCATCGCCATGACTGACAGGAGGATCTTAAGGGGCTGCTGCCCTCTTCATGCATAATCACGCATGCACCAGACAGTCAGCACAGATCTCCCCAGTTACACCCACACATTAAAGGGATGTCTGAGATTCAGCTTCCCCAAAAAGAGCAGCATTGCACTGGGGTAAATACTTTATAGCTATTCTAGTGGGAATCTTTTGTCTCTCACAGATGTGGAACTATAACTTCAACCGCTCCAGGATCAGTCCATACCATCTGCTGCAATGGGTTGAAAGGCCGTTATGTGAATGTTGTTCTCCGTGGAAAAAGCCAGTATCTGACCCTGTGTGAAGTGGAGGTCTTCGGAGTGCCAAAGCAAGATCCAACACCTGAGTGCAAACGCAAACCTAACGGTATCTGAGTCCATTTTCTAATACACAAAGCAGAAAGACTGGAAGACATTGGATATTCTTAGGCGTGCTAAACCATCATTTAAATGTGCAAACTTATCTGGCAATAACGACACAATGATTACATAGTTAGCACAGTATAGCTGCATGTGTGAAGGTATATTTACATGCCTTGAGTTTGATTTGTGCTGTTGCTGTGTAATACATAAATGTCTATCTGTGCTCTGGTTTGCTGACTTGAGTATTGCGCATATACTGTATATGTAAACAGCACTTCCTCAATCAGCTCTAGGAGGTTTGATTGCAGGGTTGAGGACCTAGAGGCCTTGCATCACAGCCCTGACCCCCCTCCATTTTGCTTACAGAGGTCAATCTAGCTCTTCAGGGGACTGCAGACCAGTCATCTCTGGGTCATGATGATGGATTAGCTTCACATGCCATTGATGGGAACCATGACAGTATCTACAGTAAAAACAGCTGCACCCACACCAACGCTGACTCCACCTCCTGGTGGAGAGTGGACCTCAAGGACACCTATGAGATCTCCACTGTGATCATCACCAACAGGGCAGACTGCTGCCACGAGCGCCTTCAAGGGGCCGAACTACGTATTGGAGACTCGCCTGATGGTTCCAAAAATGTCAGGTAAGTGTTTGAATTCATCAGTCAAGAAATTGTGTTTTCCTGCTATCATTAAGACAAAACTAATTAAATATGCCCCAATCCTCCATGTCACTGTACTTGTTACTTTCATTACAATGCTGGAAGGGTTACACTTAATTGCCAATGTAAACATGCAAACATAGTTACTCTTCTACAAGGATAATGTTGGGGAAAATGTTGTTCTGAAGTGTATATATTTACATTCAGGGCTTGGCATCAAGTGCTCTGAATACCTGTAACCAATATGATATACAATATACCGGTCAGCTCGGGTCTCCATCCTACGCTTGGCTATTCTCTATACACTGGGGTGGCCAGAGTTCCCCGTATATGTACACACGCCCCCTCGGGTACTTAATAATTTATTAAAATTCTTATTTTATTTGTTTTGGGCGGGCTGTCTTCCTTAGCCGAGCGTGCCTCTTTTGTCCTCTCTTCAACCGCTGGCGTTCCTGCCTGGTCTTTCATTACACTGGCGTCTTCTGCCAGCATCACGGGGTATCCCCTATTAGGCCAACCCAATGTATAGCCAAGCAGAGTACTTATGGGCGGAGCAATCCCCCAAGGCCCGCCTCTCAGCCACTCAGAGAGAGGAAAAGCTAACACACCCTCTTACCCACCTCTCCGTGTCATCGCCATGACTGACAGGAGGATCTTAAGGGGCTGCTGCCCTCTTCCTGCAGAATCACGCATGTACCAGACAGTCAGCACAGATCTCCCCAGTTACACCCACACATTAAAGGGATGTCTGAGATTCAGCTTCCCCAAAAAGAGCAGCATTGCACTGGGGTAAATACTTTATAGCTATTCTAGTGGGAATCTTTTGTCTCTCACAGATGTGGAACTATAACTTCAACCGCTCCAGGATCAGTCCATACCATCTGCTGCAATGGGTTGAAAGGCCGTTATGTGAATGTTGTTCTCCGTGGAAAAAGCCAGTATCTGACCCTGTGTGAAGTGGAGGTCTTCGGAGTGCCAAAGCAACATCCAACACCTGAGTGCAAACGCAAACCTAACGGTATCTGAGTCCATTTTCTAATACACAAAGCAGAAAGACTGGAAGACATTGGATATTCTTAGGCGTGCTAAACCATCATTTAAATGTGCAAACTTATCTGGCAATAACGACACAATGATTACATAGTTAGCACAGTATAGCTGCATGTGTGAAGGTATATTTACATGCCTTGAGTTTGATTTGTGCTGTTGCTGTGTAATACATAAATGTCTATCTGTGCTCTGGTTTGCTGACTTGAGTATTGCGCATATACTGTATATGTAAACAGCACTTCCTCAATCAGCTCTAGGAGGTTTGATTGCAGGGTTGAGGACCTAGAGGCCTTGCATCACAGCCCTGACCCCCCTCCATTTTGCTTACAGAGGTCAATCTAGCTCTTCAGGGGACTGCAGACCAGTCATCTCTGGGTCGTGATGATGGATTAGCTTCACATGCCATTGATGGGAACCATGACAGTATCTACAGTAAAAACAGCTGCACCCACACCAACGCTGACTCCACCTCCTGGTGGAGAGTGGACCTCAAGGACACCTATGAGATCTCCACTGTGATCATCACCAACAGGGCAGACTGCTGCCATGAGCGCCTTCAAGGGGCCGAACTACGTATTGGAGACTCGCCTGATGGTTCCAAAAATGTCAGGTAAGTGTTTGAATTCATCAGTCAAGAAATTGTGTTTTCCTGCTATCATTAAGACAAAACAAATTAAATATGCCCCAATCCTCCATGTCACTGTACTTGTTACTTTCATTACAATGCTGGAAGGGTTACACTTAATTGCCAATGTAAACATGCAAACATAGTTACTCTTCTACAAGGATAATGTTGGGGAAAATGTTGTTCTGAAGTGTATATATTTACATTCAGGGCTTGGCATCAAGTGCTCTGAATACCTGTAACCAATATGATATACAATATACCGGTCAGCTCGGGTCTCCATCCTACGCTTGGCTATTCTCTATACACTGGGGTGGCCAGAGTTCCCCGTATATGTACACACGCCCCCTCGGGTACTTAATAATTTATTTAAATTCTTATTTTATTTGTTTTGGGTGGGCTGTCTTCCTTAGCCGAGCGTGCCTCTTTTGTCCTCTCTTCAACCGCTGGCGTTCCTGCCTGGTCTTTCATTACACTGGCGTCTTCTGCCAGCATCACGGGGTATCCCCTATTAGGCCAACCCAATGTATAGCCAAGCAGAGTACTTATGGGCGGAGCAATCCCCCAAGGCCCGCCTCTCAGCCACTCAGAGAGAGGAAAAGCTAACACACCCTCTTACCCACACTCTCCGTGTCATCGCCATGACTGACAGGAGGATCTTAAGGGGCTGCTGCCCTCTTCATGCATAATCACGCATGCACCAGACAGTCAGCACAGATCTCCCCAGTTACACCCACACATTAAAGGGATGTCTGAGATTCAGCTTCCCCAAAAAGAGCAGCATTGCATTGGGGTAAATACTTTATAGCTATTCTAGTGGGAATCTTTTGTCTCTCACAGATGTGGAACTATAACTTCAACCGCTCCAGGATCAGTCCATACCATCTGCTGCAATGGGTTGAAAGGCCGTTATGTGAATGTTGTTCTCCCTGGAAAAAGCCAGTATCTGACCCTGTGTGAAGTGGAGGTCTTCGGAGTGCCAAAGCAAGATCCAACACCTGAGTGCAAACGCAAACCTAACGGTATCTGAGTCCATTTTCTAATACACAAAGCAGAAAGACTGGAAGACATTGGATATTCTTAGTAGTGCAAAACCTTCATTTAAATATCCAAACATGTGTCTGGCAAAATGATACAATGATTACACTGTTAGCACAGTATAACTGCATGTGTGAAGGTATATTTACATGCTTTGAGTTTGATTTGTGCTGTTGCTGTGTAATACATAAATGTCTATCCGTGCTCTGCTTTGCTGACTTGGAGTATTGCGCATATACTGTATATGTAAACAGCACTTCCTCAATCAGCTCTAGGAGGTTTGATTGCAGGGCTGAGGACCTAGAGGCCTTGAATAACAGCCCTGACCCCCCTCCATTCTGCTTACAGAGGTCAATCTAGCTCTTCAGGGGACTGCAGACCAGTCATCTCTGGGTCATGATGATGGATTAGCTTCAAATGCCATTGATGGGAACCATGACAGTATCTACAGTAAACAGAGCTGCACCCACACCAACGCAGACTCCACCTCCTGGTGGAGAGTGGACCTCAAGGACACCTATGAGATCTCCACTGTGATCATCACCAACAGGGCAGACTGCTGCCACGAGCGCCTTCAAGGGGCCGAACTACGTATTGGAGATTCGGCTGATGTTTCCAAAAATGCCAGGTAGGTGTTTGAATTCATCAGTCAAGAAATTATGTTTTCCCTCTGTCATTAAGACAAAACTAATTAAATATGCCCCAGTTCTTCATATAACTTTACTTGTTACTTTCATTACAATGGTGGGAGGGTTACACTTAATTGCCAATGTTCTTCTTCCTTTTATCTACTTTTGAATGAATAAATGACAAATGGTCATAGCAAAAGCTGTAATGTACTGAGAAAGCTGCTATTATAACAGAAATGAACAAGTATTCCTTAAAGCTGTAGCGCCCCCTTGGGTTAGGGGTTTACTAATACAATATGGCAGGTAATGTGGAACGATTTATGAATAAATAGTCAGAACCTGCCATAAATTTACCTCAGTAAAATATTAATGTTAGTTGAATTTAACAAATTTCTCTTCACAACAGCACCCAGGTTCTTTAATACATATGGGACAACGGATCTCATCCAAAAAATATATTATTTAGAAGTACCAAATAAAAATAGCAGTACGTGTAAACATGCAATATAGTTAATCTTCTACAAGGATAATGTTGAGGGAAATGTCAATGTTCTGAAGTGTATATATTTACATTCAGGGCTTGGCATCAAGTGCTCTGAATACCTGTAACCAATATGATATACAACATAACTTTGTGCCCCACTGTGACAGGGTACTTGTGTCATGTGTGTGGGTAACCGCTGCGTAAGCAATACAGAGACAATGGAGGTGGAGTTGAAATGCCCCTCAGGGGCAGGATTTATTAATGCAAACAGAAAGGAAACATATGGGTCATGTGACGTTACCAGCGATGGTAACGCACAGAGGACACATACAGCAAGCTGTTCAAAAGGCAAAATAAAACACAGTACAAAACTACAAATAAAAAGTGCCACACAAGGCAAGTGCTAGCCTTATAAACGAGGCATCCCACTCCAGGAACCGGCTACACTACCTAACCCTAACCTTGTGCGTTACGTGGGATCACTATCCCCTAAACTAACCTACTCATGAGCCGGTACTCATACAATGACTCCTTCTGTTTCATATGGCCTTGGCTGGGCATTGCCTTCACAAGCACCGCTTTCAGTTTCAGGGTTGCATAGCTGTAGTCCCTGAAGAGCAGATGCTCTCCTCCTGAGTACACGCAGCTCCCCTCTGTAGCATGGAGTTGCAGTCTCCCCGAGCGAACTCCAGCGGATGTTTTTAAACTGACAGACACTCGGTCAAGACCTGCCCACCTGCTGATTGAGGACCAGCACAGCCAATCACTTGCTGCCCTTTCCCTCATCCAAGCCTAGCAGGCAGCAAGTCTCAGCTTCCCAAAAAAGAGCAGCATTGCATTGGGGTAAATACTTTATATCTATTCTAGTAGGAATCTTCTGTCTCTTACAGATGTGGAACTATAACTTCAACCGCTCCAGGATCAATCCATACCATCTGCTGCAATGGGTTGAAAGGCCGTTATGTGAATGTTGTTCTCCCTGGAAAAAGCCAGTATCTGACCCTGTGTGAAGTGGAGGTCTTCGGAGTGCCAAAGCAAGATCCAACACCTGAGTGCAAACGCAAACCTAACGGTATCTGAGTCCATTTTCTAATACACAAAGCAGAAAGACTGGAAGACATTGGATATTCTTAGTAGTGCCAAACCTTCATTTAAATATCCAAACATGTGTCTGGCAAAATGATACAATGATTACACTGTTAGCACAGTATAACTGCATGTGTGAAGGTATATTAACATGCTTTGAGTTTGATTTGTGCTGTTGTTGTGTAATACATAAATGTCTGTCCGTGCTCTGGTTTGCTGACTTGAGTTTTGCGCATATACTGTATATGTAAACAGCACTTCCTCAATCAGCTCTAGGAGGTTTGATTGCAGGGCTGAGGACCTAGAGGCCTTGAATAACAGCCCTGACCCCCCCTCCATTCTGCTTACAGAGGTCAATCTAGCTCTTCAGGGGACTGCAGACCAGTCATCTCTGGGTCATGATGATGGATTAGCTTCACATGCCATTGATGGGAACCATGACAGTATCTACAGTAAACATAGCTGCACCCACACCAACGCTGACTCCACCTCCTGGTGGAGAGTGAACCTCAAGGACACCTATGAGATCTCCACTGTGATCATCACCAACAGGGCAGACTGCTGCCACGAGCGCCTTCAAGGGGCCGAACTACGTATTGGAGATTCGGCTGATGTTTCCAAAAATGCCAGGTAGGTGTTTGAATTCATCAGTCAAGAAATTGTGTTTTCCCTCTGTCATTAAGACAAAACTAATTAAATATGCCCCAGTTCTTCATATAACTTTACTTGTTACTTTCATTACAATGGTGGGAGGGTTACACTTAATTGCCAGTGTTCTTCTTCCTTTTATCTACTTTTGAATGAATAAATGACAAATGGTCATAGCAAAAGCTGTAATGTACTGAGAAAGCTGCTATTATAACAGGAATGAACAAGTATTCCTTAAAGCTGTAGCGCCCCCTTGGGTTAGGGGTTTACTAATACAATATGGCAGGTAATGTGGAACGATTTATGAATAAATAGTCAGAACCTGCCATAAATTTACCTCAGTAAAATATTAATGTTAGTTGAATTTAACAAATTTCTCTTCACAACAGCACCCAGGTTCTTTAATACATATGGGACAACGGATCTCATCCAAAAAATATATTATTTAGAAGTACCAAATAAAAATAGCAGTACATGTAAACATGCAATATAGTTAATCTTCTACAAGGATAATGTTGAGGGAAATGTCAATGTTCTGAAGTGTATATATTTACATTCAGGGCTTGGCATCAAGTGCTCTGAATACCTGTAACCAATATGATATACAACATAACTTTGTGCCCCACTGTGACAGGGTACTTGTGTCATGTGTGTGGGTAACCGCTGCGTAAGCAATACAGAGACAATGGAGGTGGAGTTGAAATGCCCCTCAGGGGCAGGATTTATTAATGCAAACAGAAAGGAAACATATGGGTCATGTGATGTTACCAGCGATGGTAACGCACAGAGGACACATACAGCAAGCTGTTCAAAAGGCAAAATAAAACACAGTACAAAACTACAAATAAAAAGTGCCACACAAGGCAAGTGCTAGCCTTATAAACGAGGCATCCCACTCCAGGAACCGGCTACACTACCTAACCCTAACCTTGTGCGTTACGTGGGATCACTATCCCCTAAACTAACCTACTCATGAGCCGGTACTCATACAATGACTCCTGCTGTTTCATATGGCCTTGGCTGGGCATTGCCTTCACAAGCACCGCTTTCAGTTTCAGGGTTGCATAGCTGTAGTCCCTGAAGAGCAGATGCTCTCCTCCTGAGTACACGCAGCTCCCCTCTGTAGCATGGCGTTGCAGTCTCCCCGAGCGAACTCCAGCGGATGTTTTTAAACTGACAGACACTCGGTCAAGACCTGCCCACCTGCTGATTGAGGACCAGCACAGCCAATCACTTGCTGCCCTTTCCCTCAACCAAGCCTAGCAGGCAGCAAGTCTCAATTGAGCGCCCGTCTGTTAACAATAATTTAATCAAACAATTCAACTCCAAAAAGACACACAAGAAACCCACTTCCACATACAAACCACACCAACACTAATCCCCACCTGTGAGGCATTCGCCCTGCCACACCCACACTAAAGGGGTGTCTGACATTCAGCTTCCCAAAAAAGAGCAGCATTGCATTGGGGTAAATACTTTATATCTATTCTAGTAGGAATCTTCTGTCTCTCACAGATGTGGAACTATAACTTCAACCGCTCCAGGATCAGTCCATACCATCTGCTGCAATGGGTTGAAAGGCCGTTATGTGAATGTTGTTCTCCCTGGAAAAAGCCAGTATCTGACCCTGTGTGAAGTGGAGGTCTTCGGAGTGCCAAAGCAAGATCCAACACCTGAGTGCAAACGCAAACCTAACGGTATCTGAGTTCACTTTCTAATACACAAAGCAGAAAGATTGGAAGACATTGGATATTCTTAGGCGTGCTAAACCATCATTTAAATGTGCAAACTTATCTGGCAATAATGACACAATGATTACATAGTTAGCACAGTATAGCTGCATGTGTGAAGGTATATTTACATGCCTTGAGTTTGATTTGTGCTGTTGCTGTGTAATACATAAATGTCTATCTGTGCTCTGGTTTGCTGACTTGAGTATTGCGCATATACTGTATATGTAAACAGCACTTCCTCAATCAGCTCTAGGAGGTTTGATTGCAGGGCTGAGGACCTAGAGGCCTTGAATAACAGCCCTGACCCCCCTCCATTTTGCTTACAGAGTTCAATGTAGCTCTGCAGGGGACTGCAGACCAGTCATCTCTAGGTCATGATGATGGATTAGCTTCACATGCCATTGATGGGAATCATGACAGTATCTACAGTAAAAACAGCTGCACCCACACCAACGCTGACTCCACCTCCTGGTGGAGAGTGGACCTCAAGGACACCTATGAGATCTCCACTGTGATCATCACCAACAGGGCAGACTGCTGCCATGAGCGCCTTCAAGGGGCCGAACTACGCATTGGAGACTCGCCTGATGTTTCCAAAAATGCCAGGTAGATGTTTTAAACTTCTGGCAGCATCCTTTGGTGTGGTTTGTGCTGTTTGTATTGAAACCACGAAAAGGCTGTTTCCAGTAGATTTTCCACTGGATCTTGTCATTCTATTTTTATTAACTGTAACAGGGCGAGCAGTTGTGTAGTTACCCTATTCAATTTTGCGCCGCTGCGTTTATTTTAAATTGATCAAAATGACAGAGGCCCTTAAACGAGGGCTGCGATTACACGAGGGCGGTCTTTATTAATAATACTATGCTTTACAAATGCTGCAGTGTTTTATTACATGATTTAAGGCATTTTAACGTGTCTTGGGGGCTTGAATACAGTATATTTACTGACAGTTAACGAGAGCCTATTAGGTGGGAGTTGGAGGGTCAGGGGAGTAATGTACCAGCGAATCAGGAGTGTGTATGGTGTGTTGTTAAGGGGTAGGGCAATGCTGGTGTGGCAGTTAAGTACAAGTCTGTGATGTAGATGTTTTTCTGCACCAACACTACCTCAAAATATCAGCTTGATTTCTGTAAAAACTCAATAAATCCTACTCGGTTATTTTTTTTCCTCTGTAACTTGCTTGTTTGAAACTAAATCTTCTCATAGAGAGTAAGCACATTGTTTTTACTTGAAGGTGATTTAGTACGGGAATTACAATTGAACTGAAAACAAAATATCAAAACCACCTAAGAACTTCAGAAGGACTGGTGTTCTGTATGTAGTTTATCTTGGATTTTCTTTCAGAACTGTACCATAAAATAAAATGTGCTTACTATGTGTATATACATTAGTTTGTAATGTACGTACTAGATTGAGGCTCCCATCTCTTCGGGGTCGTTACAAGTACATAGTCAGTTATTTGTTTACTGTGTTACTTTTAGTAGGGGGAGAAAAAAACACCTTAATGTTTCTTTATTGATAGCGGCGCTTATTCTATTATAAAGCTAATATATTAGTGCAGCGTCAATACGAGAGCGTCTTTAATACAAGGGCGGCGCCAACTTGAAGTAATACGGTATTTATTTAAAACGGGGTCTCCCCCTCTGCCAGTGCAGTTTATTTTGTGTTTTGCATTATGATTTACTTATTTGTTATATATGTATGACGGCGAACCGCTGTGTGTTTTTGTTATTTTGGAAATTTGTGTATTTTTAAATGACGTGTTCTGGCAGAGGCGAGGGAGTAACTACTATTTTACCTTTAATTATAGAGACGCTCCTTGATTTAGTTGGCTTGAATTGCATTCGTGCCCATTCAATGTTATTGGTTAATTTGCCCAATAACCGATTAGTGCAGGCTACTGTTATAGTCATTGTTGTCATGTCATCCATGTATGCTCGAATTGGTGGTAGTCACATTCCAGAAGCCAAGCACTCTTCTCCCACTACTCATTTAGATGCCCTTATAATGATTTCCATTACCATGGTAAAAGCCAGAGGAGAAATGGTGCATCCTGCCATTATTCCAACTTATAGGCATTGTCATGTAGTGCTGAATTATGAAGTTGAAAAACTAAATTGGAAATCTCCAAAGTAGGTTTTCACTAAATTTGTTATTGTCATCGGTACGCTGAAAAAATCAAATGCTGCCCAAAGAAGTTCATGTGGCACTGAACCATATGCATTAACCAAATCCAAGAATGTCACATGAAGCTCCTTCCTCTCCTTTTTTGCCGATTGAATTTGTTGCCAGATTACGCTGATGTGTTCTAAGCATCCTGGGAAACCTGAAATGCCTGCTTTTTGTACTGAAGTGTCAGTGAAGGAGTTCTTCAATAGGTAGGTTGACAATCTCTGAGCAATAATGCTGAAGAAAATCTTGCCTTCTACGTTTAATAGGGAAATAGGATGAAACTGACTGATGCTGTAGAATCCTTTTCTTTTGGTATAAAGACTCTACCTGCTTGGCGCCATGCTCTTGGTACAACCTGCTTTTCCCATGCCACTTTCATCAATTTGCACAGGATTCATAGAACTTCAGAAGCACTCTTGTACATTCGGGTGGATTGATAGGTGGTGGGATATCTGAAGGAATTGACATAGGCTCCTGCCTTTTTGAATCTGTATGTGTTTCCTCCAAATATCTCTCTGGCTCAAACTTAGATGATTTTAGTGTGCCATTTTTCTCGCTGATGAATATCTTCTTTACAAATTTGAATGGATCTTTATAAAAGTTAGTTCTCGCAAGCTCTTTCTTTTTGTGGCGTTTCCATAGGCACTCAGCTCTGCGCAGTGTTGCAAGCTTATCTTTTATGACCCTTTGTAACAGATTGAGTCCCTCCTTCTGACTTTGTTTGCTTTTTTCCATTGCTTCCTCAACTGCCTCCTTTCTCTAACTAAGCGTTCAATCTCCAGGAATAGTTTGTACTTTTTCCTTCTTTTTTTCAATTCCAAACCTCTCGCTTCCATATGCGCAGATGATGTCCCCAAATATATCCAGCTTCTTTTCAACTGTTCCGTTTAACCTTTCCCAAGTAAAACAGAGATCCGTGTTTACTGTGTCCCATGCAGTTTTCTCACAAGCTCTTGACCATTTAACTCCAGGCTTGTGCCCGTTGAGGTTCTTTTCTCTCTTACGCTGGTTTATCTGACTGGGTTTGCAAGGATCATTAGGTTCATCACTAGTTGTATCCACGCAAGTCCTCCTCACATCTATGACAGAGGTGCTGATATCCTGAGAACTGTGGTTTGCTTCCTGTCACTGGATTTCATTCGACTGACTTGACTGACTTCTTAAGAAGTACTGATCTGTGTGAGGCCCTTGTCCCTTCTCCCTCAAGCATTTCATTCTCCCTTGATGAATCTTAAAACCCCTGACTGTTGTTGTCTTGCTCCAGCCGCAGACACAAACTTGGAGTTCGCTAACTGCAGATCTTGAACTAATCTTTTGTGAAGTACTCTCCATTCTCATATCCGTATTCATTTGTTACTAAATTGGGAGATGGTCACCTGTATATCAACCTGTAGCTCTCTGCACTCGTGGTGGGTGTTCGAGAGGCGGAACGAGAGCACATAATTTAAAATTATAATATTAATAATAATAAGAAGAAGGATCAGTGAAGGCAGTTGCCCAGCCTGACCTTAGTTTTAGTTATTATTTTGTGTTTGTGATTAGTTTTATTTAAAAACCTTTATTTTCACTCTGTGAGCAGTGTTTTCTGTTTAAATATTTTATTTATTTTTGTGTTTGAAATAAACCGGCGCAGAGCACATCTTTTAGATTGTAGTACCTGGGTGTGTTTTTCTTCCTCATTCTGGCCTGACGTCACCTCTCAGCCATTGCCTGTCACATTAACGTTAGTTTGCCTACCGTAAACCTGGTTCCCTGAAAGAGAAGATGGCCACCAAAACATTGTTATGGGATACACTTCTGCCTATTGGTAGGTGTCACGGAGCTCTATCAAAGCTGCCAATAGGCCCTTTCGCCTCGGTGACCCCCTCGGTCCCGCCTCCCAAGGGTACTGTCACGCAGGGGAGATTCATTCTCTTTCGCGACAAAACCGTGATGTCAACCGAAGCGACCTCGCGGTTGGTGGCCATCTTCTCTATCAGGGAACCAGCTTTACGGAAGGTGAACTAACGTTCACTTTCAATTCGAAGATGGCCACCAAAACATCGTTATGGGAAACGTGTACCAGAGCCGTCGGAAGGGAGGAAAGAATGATAACATATTGAGGGATGCGAAGTCCTGCCTGACCAAGGTCAGTGGTGTGAGTGTGGAACCTCAAGGACCCTAGTGCCCACAGAGGGCAATGAGGGATTTACCACATGCAGTTGGTAAAACCTGGAAAAGGTATGTGGGGTAGCCCAGCTAGCCACATCACAAATCTCAGCCATGGAGGCACCTTGAAAGAGGGCCCATGACGTAGCCACACCTCTCGTGGAATGTGCGGCTATCTGCCCAGGTGGGGGTAAGCCAGCAGCATCATATGCAGTCGAGACTGTGTCTGCAATTGAGTGCAACAGTCATTGCTTCGAAAGGGGCTGTCCAAGGGTCCGTGTTTCATGGCAGACGAATTGCTGGTCAGATTGACACAGTGCTCTCATCCTATCCACATAACATCTCAATGCCCGAACCAGGCAGATAAGGTTCAAATTCTTATCCTCCTCTGTAGCAAACGTTGGAGGATGAAAGGACACCAGTTCCATAGACTGATTCATGTGGAAGGCTGTAACCACCTTGGGGAGAAAAGCAAGGTTTGCACACAGTGACACTGTGCTACCATCATCCCAAATACTATGCACAGACATCCCAAATACTGTGCTATGCACAGACAGCGCCTGCAGCTCACTAACCTGCTTTGCAGAGGTGATAGCCAAGAGGAAGCCTGTCTTCATGGACTGGTGCTTCAACTCGATGGAGTATTTAGGCTCAAATGGAACCTGCGTGAGAGCCTCCAGTACAATCTCAAGGCTTCATTCGGGGAGAGCGGCTCTCCTAGGAGGGTGCAATCATAGAGTGTCTCAGAGAAACCGGGTAGCCAAAAAATGCACGCCCGGGGACACTGAGTCAATGGGGGCATGGCAAGCAGAAATAGCCGCTAGGTAAACCTTCAGTGTGGAAGGTGATCTACCAGCCTCAAGCAGATCTTGCAGAAACTGCAAGATGACAGGCATGGGACAGGAGGTTGGATCATGACTGTTAGTACGGCACCAATCTTGAAAACATTTCCACTTATAGGCATACAGTGACCTAGTGGAATGCGCCCCAGCATTCTGCAGCGTACCCATGACCACATCTGACAGCCCTAAGGCTGACCAGCGGTCTCTTTCAGGGGCCAGACCCATAGCTGGAGCGTGCCCAGCTCCGGGTGCCAAAATGTGCCTCTCACCTGACTGAGAAGATCCCAGCGAAGCGAGATTTCCCAGGGAGGGCCATTCAATAGCTGGCACAGGGATGAAAATCAGATTCTCCTGGGCCACCTGGGGGCCACTAGGAGAACTGCCGCTTTCTCCGACTAGACCTTTTCGAGAAAGGCCGGGAGCATTTGCAGAGGCGGGAATGTGTAAAGTAACCCTCTGGGCCATACGTGGGCTAGGGAGTCAACGCCGAGTGGACCGCTGCAATGGTGGAGGGAGTACCATAGGGGGCAGTGTTTTGTCTCAGCCGAGGTGAAGAGATCAACCTGCGCCTTAACGAAACGTTCCTAAATGCGCTCCACCACCTAAGGGTGGAGCTGCCACTCAGATGGGTGCGGGCCCTCCCTGAGAGGAGTTCCGCTGCCCGATTCTCCATGTCTGGAACATGCATCGTACGAAGGGACAATAGGTTGGGCCCAAATCAGAAGCCTGAAGGCTAGGCGATGCAACCCCGGGGACCGCAGGTCACCCTGGTGGTTTACATACGCCACCACTGATGTATTGTCTGTGCAGATCAGCACATGTCTGTTCCGCACCACGGGTAGGAAGTGCTGAGGGCAAGGAACACTGCCTGCAACTCCAGCATGTTGAAATGCAGGGATGTCCAACGGCCCAACCAGAGTTCGCTGACTCCTCTGCCTTCGCAGACCGCACCCCAACCAGAGTTGGAGGCGTCCGGTTGGAAAGTACTCCCATTTGGACTCCTTGGCGCAGGGGAGAGGTAACCCTCCACCAGCGCAGGGCCTTCGAGCAAGCAAGACACACTATCAGCCGATGGTGTCTGTTGCACTTGGGATGCAGATGGAACGCATTGAGCCACACTTGCAGCAGACACATTCCCCATGCCAGGCGGGTGACCAAGCATGCCAATAGGTGGGCTTAAACAAGCTGGCTGATTCAACTCAACAGCGGGACTCTGCAGAGCTGGGTCCCGGCAGAAGAGTCACTCCGCTACTTTTTCTTTTCAAACAGCAAGGCAGTAAAGAAAAACACATATACACAACAACAAATGTGAGTGTAAAATAACAGTTACCACGGCAGTGTGTACGAATTTTCTGTTTTGTTTTATAAAAGTGCACCAAGTAGGCGGGTTAAAAAAACTGCAGATTCAACTCAACAACGAGAACACAGCAGAGCTGGGTCCCAGTAGAAGAGTCACGCCGCTACTTTTTCTCTTAAAACTGCAAGGCACATACCTGCATGATGGTTAAGTACCCTCAGGAGGCGGGATCGAGGGTGTCACCAAGGGGAGAGGGGCTATCAGCAGCTTTGATAGAAAGGACTCAGTGACACCTACCAATAGGCAGGAGTCCATCCCATAACAATGTTTTGGTGGCCATTTTTGAATTGAAAGGGAACCAATAATTCTTAGCTTACTATACCATTGCTTGCTCAACAAGTCACTTTCTCCTCTTGCAATCTCCATAGGAAACATGTAATTTTTCCCTCTTCATCAAAAACTGGGAGTCAATTTTGATAGACCTCAGTTTTAACAAGCATATTAATAATACTGTAAAATGTCTTATTACCATCTTAGAACTATAGCAAGACATCAGCTAATGCTGTCACAAGGAGATGTTGAAATGCTCGTCCATACATTCATGTTAGGAGTACTGCAATCCTCTCTTTTCTGGTGTTAGCGATTACACCTTGAGAAAACTTCAACTGTTTCAAAACTCTGCAGTTAGAATTCTTACAAGAACAAAATCAACTGAGCACATCACCCCTGTTCTGAAGTCTCTACACTTGCTCTCTGTGAAGTTCCGCATTGACTATAAAATTCTTCTGCTAATGTATAAATCATTGCATGATCTGACCCCAACCTATCTGTCCTACCTAATTGCCCCTCATGCTCCAAAGTGCACTTTACAATCGTCTAGCACAGGAATGCTACAGATCCCTAGAGCTAATCTCAAAACATTCAGCTCGAGAGCTTTCTGCCATTATGCCCCAAAAGCCTGGAATGCTCTCCCAGATGAAATCCGAGATGCAGACTCAACTCTTTCTTTTAGCCGGCTACTGAAACCCCCCTGTTCAAAGCTGACTTTAACTTTTAGAACTGTCCCTTGTTCTTTTTATGTGAAGCGCTCTTAAATGTGAACACATGAAGGATGCTACATAAATGCAAGATAGGTAGATAGATAGATAGATAGATAGATAGATTAACTTTTTTTTGGTTGGTAATTTCGAGTTTAAATGTCAAGCCCTCACAGAGCTTCAAAAAAGGAGCGATTTGTTTTTAACTGTATTAAAATGTAATTATTCTGTATTACTGTTAATCTGCATAGGTCTTTTAATGATATAGCATTTAACTTGAAAATATCAGGCACAGGTGGCTGTAGTCCTGGAAATGGATTCTGTTTTCAGTTTCAGTTTACCTACAGTGGTCACAATTAGTAATAGCTGTTTTTTTTTTTTTTAATTTTTATAGATGTCTTTTTTTTAAGCTAATCCTGACGTAAATGATGACACTGGTTGTCTGGAGCACAGATCGCAATAGATGCATTAATTTTGGAATCTGTTTTTACTTAGAAAACAATCAGTTCAATTTACTGTAGTGAGGAACTTTACTTTCATACCATCGTGTATTCCATATGCACTGTTCAGGTAGTTTAGTTTTACATGAGATAATAATAAAATCAAGAACTAGAAGGCAAGCTGTTCTTTCAGTGGGGTCATTCCTCTTTTATTTAGCAGAGTTTAGTTTAGTTTTTTTTTTAATTCAATGTAATGGATACATCCAGCCCTTGACTTTCCATTCAATGCAATGGGCTGAGATGCCAATTGATTAAAAATGAGTTCCAATGACCATAAGATGACCTGGCTTAGTTTTCTAGCTTCATGTACACTGCTTCAATACCTCAAGCTTGTGTTTATGTGTGTGCCCTGCTTGTGCCACGTGTAATCTCACTGCTCTTTTGTTTCACTGTCCTGCAGATGTGGTGTCGTCACTGTTACCGCCCCAGGGTCTGTGCACACATTTTGCTGCGATGGGCTGGTGGGGCGCTACGTGACCATAATGATCCGTGGCCGAAAGGAATACCTGACTTTGTGTGAAGTGGAAGTCTTCGGGGTTAAAACAGATTGCGGGGATCTCCCAGTTTAACCATTTCATCCTCTTGGTTACCATTGTTAGATGAAAGGTTGGTTGTGTTGTTATTTCTTTTTTGGGGTTAGTTTATACAGAGTATATGTTAGCTATAGGGGTTTCTTAGCCAGGTATTTAGACTGGCTATGTACTGGAAATTGACCAGGACTCCAGATTAACTTCTATTTTTCATGTAGCCACATCCACTTTAAACCTAACAACAGTACTTATAGAACAGCTCGGAGCAGGTATGAATCATCCTAGTGCTCTCAACTGATGTATTCTTCTTGTTGAGTTTCAATTGGTGTATCATTTTCTGTTTCAGTTCAAACTTCAGAAAGCACCCCTGTTGCCTCAATAGAGCTCTCAAACATGTTTTCTCTTTTAGTACCAACGGTACACTTCTGTCAACTGTAATCGCAATTAAAACACAGCTCAGGGATATTACACGTGGGATTCACAGCTTCTTGTGCTTCATACTGTACCATGTGTTTAAATTCTGTTGGGGAAATAAAACTACTGTTAATGACAAAAAACATGTTGTAGCTGTTTCTTCAAAGTAAATTTTTTTCTGAATTTATCATCAGCCACCTTCAATATATATACACGCGCACACACGCACACACGCACATACACACTGCTGTGCAAAAGTCTTAGACATGTTGCAATTTTCTACTCCAATGCATTATGAGAATCAACAATTTACTCAAAGCCTCCACTAGTGTTTTCTACTATTATAACAACCTTGACTTGCATAAAGAAGAAATGAGGGGAAATAGCTTGCATCATCAATAAGTACAGAGAAACATCATCTGTAATTGACAAACCCAGGACTGGAAGACCCAATAAGCTGTCTAACAAGGATGAGCAATACTTGAAGATAATATCCTTAACGGAGGTATTCTTACTGCAACACATCCTTTAAGTCATGATTTTCATGATTTCAAGAGTGACCTTCGTAATGTTGTTTGATGGCAGTAGCGGCTGCAGGATTTAATTCCTGGCTGGGCCCCAAATTTTCATGGACGGGCCATTTATGACTTAATGACGTAAACAGCTAATGCGTAAGAAAAATACAGCTACGGTTTACTGCAAAGTTGGCTAAATGTTCTGTATTATTATATTTCTTAGCAGACACCCTTATCTTATCCTTATCTTACAGTTGTTACAACATATCACATTATTTTTTACATACAATTACCCATTTATACAGTTGGAGCTTTACTGGAGCAATTTAGGTAAAGCACCTTGCTCAAGGGTACAGCAGCAGTGTCCCCCCACCTGGGATTGAATCCACGACTCTCCGGTTAGGAGTCCAGAGCCTTAATCACTACTTCACACTGCTGCGATGTGTAGGTAATTAGATAGCTAATTGCAAATGTAAAAAATAACTAAACAGCAGCTACACAAGCTGGTTGCTTGCGTGCCTTGCAATGAGAGAAAAGTTCCTGTATGTATGATATATATATTTTTGAACCACAAGGATGAGCTAGACTTGCCACAGCGGATTACATTCTGATACGGTTTGGTATGAAATGTTTTTAATTGTCAATCGCTCCATAACTAGGTGGGCCCATAAGCAAAATGGGTGGCCCAGGCCTCTCAGGCCCAAGTATGGCGCCGCCCCTGTTAGACAGCTTGTTGGGTCTTCCAGTCCTGGGTTTGTCAATTACAGATGATGTTTCTGTGTATTTGTTGATTATGCTTGGGATACCACACAGGATACAGGAAACACCCACGCAGACATAAAGATGTATTTATCTCTTATAATTGCTATATAAGGGATATAGCTTCATTCTATTTGATAAGCCTATAAATCCAATCTGTTTATGTGACAAATGTTGTATAATAAGAGGCAGCAGTTCTTTAGTCGAACACTTTGCATGTGACTAGTTTGTAATTGTGGTAATACGCCACTATATTAATCTGTTTGTGTTAATTTTATATACAGTGCCTAGAGAAAGTTTACACCCCTGTGAACTTTTTTCACATTTTGTTGTGTCAATGCCTCATTGTTTCATGCATTTAATTTTTTTGACTATATCTAACCCCAGCAGGACTGCACTCCAGACTCTCTCTCTCTCTCTCTCTCTCTCTCTCTCTCTCTCTCTCTCTCACACACACACACACAGCTCATTTCTGTTCTTGATTTGCTTTCTGTTTTTAACTCTTTCAGCCTGCCTTGGACTCCAAAGGAATTGTGATGATTGATATCAGAAGACGAACCCACCACAAGGCCTATATGCCTATAGATACATGTTTATTATTTGAGACTGCAAACCGTTTATTTATTCCAGTGCATTACACATTGTTGTGTATTGCCTGGAATTATTGCTTGGTCACCAGACCAGGATTATAACAATAATAAAAAATAAAAAAATAAAAAACCTTTCCAACTGGATTACAAATCCCTGTCTGTTCATTACACACTGCATCCCTCCTGCACCTGTACACAATCAACCACTTTGCCAAAGTCCTTGATTAAAAACGTGTTCAATAAGGGGAACTACACCTACAGTAACCATGAACCCAGATAAGTGGTATTGTGCCATGCCTGCAGTTTTCAATGTTTGTCCAATGTATTTTATTTTTTTATTATTATTACTTATTTAAATCATATTTTGTATGTATTTCAATTAAGTTTCTGATGACTCCACTCCTAATAAATGAAATAGTAGATCATTTATCAGAATAACGTAATATCAATGCATATATAGTTATATTCTTATATATATAGATATATATTATATATATATATATATATATATATATATATATATATATAATATATATAATATATTAAATATGCAATTTTGAGTGATTCGATTCATATTGTTCTGTATTTACAAAGTTGTGGTATTATCGGAACTGCAACTACATAGATAGCCACAAGAGGGAACCAAAATTACATACTAGTGTGACACAAGGGTTGTGGGCAAAAAGAATAATTCACTGTGATTCCAATGATGGTAGTGAAGTGCTTGACTTGTAAATATTTTTTTGCAAAACACAGGAACCAATCAAAATCTACAAAACAAAAGGCTATTTGAGTAGCTAGACTACCTCTGTCCCCACAATGATTATTCTTCTGTAAGATAACGAAACACTTCCTCACTACTTACCTGACTAGCTCTCCATTGTTTTAAACAATATGGTCCACTCCCTTGAGCATTGCACATGTGTGTTTTTATACAGAAATACAATAATCATACACATCACAGATTTTACAACTTGTTTCACGTTGCTATATTATTTAGCCAATCCACTTACTTAAACCCTTAACTGGAAGACTACATTCCCATGTGGTGACTTGATAACAACGCTTACATTTTTAAAATGAAGACATTAACCCTTTCTTTACCCCCAAGGAGGATCCAGCCTTTAACACTAAAGTCTACCATAACTGTAGTGACGGTTGGGAAATGAAGCAGGCTCACACAGCTACTGCGGGTTCTCGAATTCAATGGTTTGTTGCAGGTAGTGATTCTATACTTTCAAGGTAGTGTAAGGTAGTGTTACACAGACTGGGAACGAAAGAGAAGCACACTGTCAACCATATGCCACATGAAGTAAGCTGCAGTCAGATCACACAATGTATCCACTAGCTCCCTAATCCCTGATCATCTCCGCACCAATGCCTTAACTCCCTTATATGCCTTCATGAAATCCATGCAATCCATGCCCACAGCACATTACCCACCTATCCCAAGCATGCATGATCTGCCCCACCTCTGATCCCTCCTGCAAAGTGACAGTTAATTTTCTCTTTGCAATGGGGTCTGTCTGTTCTGCAAGCTGATCTCATGATTGGTGGAAATGATCTTGCTTCTGGCATCACTGACCACCTGCAGTAGTAACTAACTTGGCTCTGGTCCAAAGAACATTCTTGAACCCTGCAAACACAAATGTGTCCAGTTATAGTAAAGCAGACCCCTGGGTTGTTACAATATTTTATTTTAAATCCTTCATCTCAAAAAATGTGTATAAACTTCATCATCATTCTAAAACACTCTAAAATACTGGAAAATGTGACTTTAAATAACAGTAATCCATTGCGTATCAGCCAGTCACATATCCTCTCTAACTGTATGATCAATCTTTTCAGCAAAGTTACTCTTTTATTGAATGTAGATCTTATCAAAGTTTTCATACACTGTGTTGTATGTGTGCTGCCATTGCTGGTAGTGTCATGTGAGTTGTTCAGTTTGTTGATATGTAAATAAATCCTGTTCGCCTGTGGAGCATATCAACTTCAACCTCCGTCTTGCTCTGCCTGCCATTCATCAGCAAATGCACACACCCACACGGCAGACGGCTACTCTGTCACATGCATTAATACCCTGTATCTTTCCAAACAAGGGATTTATGGGAGCTCCCTAGTAAAAGCTGAATCTCAAAACAATAAATATAATATATAGAATATGAATATAGTAATTATTACAGCTTGTGTAATGGTATTTAAAACATGATTCATTTATCTGCCTTTTTATATATCTGCCCTTACTTTTGTCCCACTGCAGTCAGATATGTGATGGATTACTGTAATGTGAGAGATGCCCCTTATGAACCTTCTGGTATAAGAATCACATTCTGTGTAGTTTGGGACTATAAAGTTCTGGCTGCCCAAACTGAGTCTTTACACCATGAGAGAAGCATCTCTCATTATAATCATGGGTTCAAATAACAGGTACACAGGTATGCATGCACACCAATAAAAAACAAATGCAGACTTCCATATTATTTTTAACACGCAAATGTGTACCGTCAACACATTTTTAACAGGAAAGCATTTTTCATACAGGCAGCGAGGATGCTCACACTTACAAGGTCAAGCATAGTATTTATTTAATAGAGTGTATAAAAGATTTTATTGAAACTGGAGGATGGCTGAAAGGATTCCACAGCAATTCTGCAGCGCACAGCTGCATAGCATGCACTTGTAAGCAGACTTACTGCTGCCTTCCCTGTGGAAGTGGCTGAAAGTAGACACACTGGAAAGTTGTACTGAAATTATTTATTATTATTATTTATTTTAAAAAATAGGCCTACCAGTACATTAAGCTGAATAAGTTGAATAAAGCTAAAACTGTTAAATGTTTTGACAAGTATTTATTATTTATTTTCTAATCATTTTATATAAGTTTTGGTTATGAATAGTTAAGTTTCACTGAAGTTGTCAATACATTTTGAGATTTTTCATATTTGTTCCACATAGTACAAAACCACATGTCTTTAGTCTACAGAAATTGCTGGAATAACTTAGTGTTGTGTTTTAATATCTTCTAGTGGGCAACAGCAGGATTGGGTTCGTTGCACTTGAGAAAAAGTTTAATACGCAGCTGGGGACTATCTTGAGCTGCTTAGTTCATTGCAATTGGTATTAACTTGCGTACTGGTTTATCCCCAGTTAGTATGCTCCTTTTAGTTTGTTGCAATTGACCCAGTGTGTATGTCTCATTCCTGGGTATAAGTTGTATAAGCTTCAGAGGAGTTTTGTTTTTAAATTCATCAGATTTTAACAAACAAGGTATTATATTATCAAGATACAAAAGAAATGGAACAACCAAGATGCAAAGCACAGGAATAATTTGAGGAGGGGATTCATCTTGATACTATAGGTGGCCCATTAGAATTCAGGGCTGTCAAATGGGATCCCAACTTAGCTGAGCAACCCTTATTAGTCCAACCCATCTGAAGGTAGTCCAAAAGCAGCTGCACCAAAAAAAAGGGAAGCATGAAGAGACAACCAAATATTTCTGCACCTGTATGTGAAGCAGAGTTGCCCAATCTCTTGACTAAAAATGCTAAACCCATGATGACCAAGGGCATCTTAAACAGCCTAAAAAATATAGTTTCATTTATTCAAACTAAAATAATGGCTCAAAGAGAAACAAAGAAATAAACAAAACAGAAGAAGATCAGGTCTAACCAGACGACCCCAAGATGCTGCTTCTGTATTTGTTGTGCTTGACGTAATATTCCACATACTAATGCATGTTGCCTGTATTAACACAGTTTCAGTTTTGTTGCACTTCGACTGCAAATGCAATCCATCTCCGGTCTGGAATTAGTATCAAATAGTAATAAATAAATTACAATTGTGGCATTAGTACAGTGATATTTATGTATAAAAGGTAAATAATAGACATGAAGGGACTCCCACCACCTGTTTCAGAAATGAATTACTATATAAAATAATACTTACATACCGAACAAGACGTTTGTGTTTTACAGAAAACAGGAATCTGCCACTTTAATTACAATAATGAGCTGCTAAAACCATAACGTCACAACATTTATAAAAGGCTAAACAGGGCAATAGCCTATGTGAAATTTTGTGAAAATTCCAAAGACAACAGATATATTGATTGGTTTGTTTTTATCCACCAAAGAGTAGGGAATAAGAAAGTGTCATGTGAGATGTACACAAGCGAAGTACATAGCAAACATACAAACTGGCAATATAATGTGAGAGTTTTGTAAATGTTAAAAGCTGCATTCAATAAAAATGTTTGTTAAGCTTACTGATTTTGTGCAGGCTTGCATTTCTTCAGTTAATTAGACTTAAGAACTCTCAACCTTTTCCAATCGCTGTGTCTTCTTTGAAGGAAATGATCATGTGATTCCACCATGATTTCATCAACCAGGAAAACACAGAGCAGCTATTCACACTATGAGTTTCAAAAATCAAATACACTTAAGAGTTTGAGACAGCCAATAAGTAAATAAATACTTTATGATGAAACCTGGTATTAACATTATATAGCAAGTTATTGATAAAAATGTGCTTTATTTGCTAAAGAGCACTAAGCATTATGCGCATGTTCATGATTTCGTATATACTATAGAAATAGTGGACATATTCTGGCGCACACTGATTTTATTGTGCCACACTATGGTAATCAGAATGAGCATGTGATTTGTATGGTAGGGCATTACAATGTATTTAAATGAGGCACCCCGCTTTGGATAATGACATGAGCTTTATTCACACCATATTTACTAAAGGATGATAAATACAACATCCAATTTGTATTAAACTATTATTGCCATGTCTTGTTCTACACTGTACTGATGGTCATCAACATTTTTAGCATACTGATAGCTTTAATTTTGAAGTGTAATTGCTGTAATATGAACCAGACAGGTATACAAGGGAGTCTCATTAGTAAATGTTGTTATTTGCTGATGTTCATACAGTACCTGTGAATGCTGAAAGCGGACACCGGCAGCCTCATTGTTAAGGCTATGGAATCTAACCATGATGTTAAGGTAGAATCACCCAGATTCTTTAAGATCCAACTTGACAAAGTTTTGAGATCAACCAGCTGCTAGTAACCAGATGAGCTGTAATGGGCTGAATGACCTCCAACTAGTGTGTTCATTTTCTTGTGTTCTTTTGTGTGAATTGTGGGCAGAATAAATACTAATATTGTGTGTGATGGATGTGAACGGGATAAACATATGCAGTGGCTCCGTATCTGAAATAGTGCATAAATAGCACCAATTGTAATCCCAAGTGTTATGTGTTGACTAACTTTGTCTAACCTCAGAGTTTTTGTGCAAAGTGTATCACTGTCAGCAGCAGGACCAGACAGCACAGTTAGAAACGTAGAGCTGGAGATAGACTTAAGAGAAAGACACTTTTCACATAGAGTGCTAAGGGTATGGAATGGGTTGCCTAGCTACAGTATTTTGTTGATGCTGAATCATTGGAATTCTTTAAGGCTCAACTTGACCTGTTTTGAGAACAATCAGCAACTAGTAGCCAGACAAGCATGAATGTGCCTATTCTCTTTTGTACATTTTCTTAAATGTTATCATTGCAGTGTTTTTGTTAATCCATTGCCCTAGAAGATTGATATTCATAATGGTCACTTTAAAGAACTTCAACCCACTCCCTCCACAAACCTCCGCTCCAAGTGGGCTTCAATTTATTACTCACTAGTCCAGAACAGGGAAACACAAAAAAGATGTTTTCCTATCTTGCTTGCTGGATTGATCATCGGTTTTAATACTGCATGACTGCTTGTTTTATGATCTCACTCTCTTTATTTTTTTCAGTTAGAGGACTCAGAAGGCTATTACCAGTATCTAACTTAACCGGGGCATGGCTATATTTTTATTTGGTTTTGGAATTGCAGCATAACTGATGTTGCGAATGACAGATGCTTATTCTATACCATTATATACATACTGTTGATAGTCACCATCACTCTCATCATTGTGATAGTTCTCATTTTTAATCCAAAGCAGTGTGGAAGTGTATGTTATTGACATAAATGCTCTGTTAGGTTTTAGTATTTATAGGCTATTGGGTTGGTATTTTGAATGAAAGATATAAAAAATCTAATGGATACCATTTAAATGAACTGGGATATACTATTCCACAGAGGTCGTTGTTTTTGTATTCACAATGATTATTGATGGTTAAAATTCAAAACAGTATTGCTATTTTGTTGCATGAGATTTCTTCATAGCTTTCAGTTGTATATTTTTTAATCACATGAGAATGTACCTGTATTGCTCCAATAATCCAGCATTCTCTTGCTATGGTTTTTATAAAAAAAAAAAAAGCACCTGCTTTGAAATTAATGGGTTAAGGTGTAGCTAAGTGCTTGCTAATATAGGTATATACGGTGACAGTTACTAGTTTGATTTGAAAATGGGGCGCAAGAGGAAAACACTTAATGAGTATTGTGCACAATACCTTGATCGACAACAGAAATCTCTGCAGCAGGACGAAGTGGGACAGTCTATCTTACTTCCTGTGAGTCCAGCTGTGCTTAAGAAGAGGGGCAGAGCTCAGAATAAGTGCAAGTTAGGTCTGAATAAGTGCAAGTCTTCCCAATGGGGCCTTTAATTTTCCACTATTAGCTAAGTCTGCAGTATTTATTTAATATATGAGTCAGTTTGAATAATAAGTGAGACAAGGTTGGGTATAAGTAGGACTGTATATGCTGTTAAACCATAAATATTTGCAAGCCTTTTATTATGCATTTTTTCAATATGAAAAAGTAAACATTTTTGGCACGAATATCTTATGTATATATAATAAAGTAATATACTACTACCTGTGCAACAGGTCGTCAACATTTCTGAAGCAAAATAGGTTTTGAATGTGATGGGCCAAATATTTTGGTCACAAATATTTCTGGCTTTAAATTACAGTACTTTGTTTAAATATAGCTGATACATAACTAAATAACATCAATAAATAAAAGAAAATGTTTTTGAAGTTCATACCGCAAGTTTTTTTCTTTCTTTTGTTGCAGTTCAACAGTTTTTCAATGCAGCCATTTTATCTTGTTGAGGAGTGGAGGTGGAGGGCGTGTGGCAACCACATCCTCCCAGGGGGACTGCTCTACCCGACTGGAGCCTTGATATTGTATTGGAAGCTCTCACAAGTCACGAAGGCCCCGTTGGAGTCCATACACTCCATAGAGTTGAAGTATCTGTCTATGAAGACATCCTTCCTCTTGGCTCTCACCTCCGCTAAGCGGGTCAGTGAGCTGCAGGCACTGTCGGTGCACAGCTCCTGCATGCGTATTAGGGAAGATGGTAGCAGGGTGTCACTGTGTACAAACCCTACTTTCCTCCCCAAGGTGATCACAGCCTTCCGCATTAATCAGTCTGTGGAATCGGAGTCCTTCCACCCACCCCCGTTTTCGAAGGATGCAATTATCCCATTCATAACATTGTTGGTGGTCATCTTTTAATTGAAAGGGAACGTTAGGTTACTCATGTAACCCTGGTTCCCTGAAAGACAAGATGACCACCAACCGTGAGGTCGCATCAGTCACCCTCACCGGTTCGATGGAAAAAGGGAAATGGCTTCCTCAGTATGACGGTTTTAATCCCTCAGTGGACAGTACCGAGTGTGTCATTCCAGGAAGGGGCCCACCGGCAGCCATGATATAGAGATACCAATGGGCAGGCATATCCCATTCATAATGTCGTTGTGGGTTGTCTTTTCTTTCAGGGAACCAGGATTACGTGAGTAACCTAACGTTTCCCTTTATCCAAGGGTGGAACTAGCTGCGTGCAAATCCCAGCTAAACACTATTCTGTAGTAATATTATTGGTTTAAACTTGAAGTTCAGTGTACTCCACAAAGTGAAACTGACCTTTGCAAATGTCCAACCTGCCTGGTTAGAATGGCTTTTAAGTGTAATATTGCAATAATGTAGGGAAATACAAACAGTTGCGCTGATCCTCCAATAAACGCTTGTACTCTGAACATGAAGTACTTTGGATAAAAACACTTCTTAAGGTAAGCAAAAGACCAGTCAAATTGCGTAGTGGGAAGGAAGGGGGAAACAAACCAAGAGACTTAAGTTAACTGACGGAGAAATATCAATTGCAGAACCCACTACTATCGGACCGGTCCTTTCCACCTCTCTATAAATTGGTATATATAACCCCTGATAGGTTTTGAAGTTCCTGTTGTGGTAAGTAATATTTTTATGTATCTAAAACCTGATTATACACCATATTGGCTTATCAACTTATACAGTACTGTATAGGTTAATGTGATATTAAAACACTAACAAGCATCATATTAGCTTTTTCAAATGATATTCACGCAGACAGTTCTAAATAAGATCACTGCAGCATGCTGGGAAATACAAATTAAAGGGACAGTCACGCATGCTTACAGATGCTCTCTTAATAGTAGCTTAATGCAGCTTCTCTTCACAATGGAAGAAAAGTGTAAACGGAAAAGAAAAAGATTTGGTAAGGTATTCTTTTTATTGGCTACATTCCCCTGCCGCGGGTCCATGGTAAGACACTCACTGTTTGCACCCTCGGTCTCAAAACTTCCTTGTTTATGTATACCTATTTCTGATAGTATAATTGTCTGACATTTGTCTGACAACGAATTATTTTAAATCATGTGGATGTTTACCAAATCAATGTGAACCCCAAGAATGCCAATTGGGCTTGTTTGATTTAAAAGTCGCGGGTTGCGTGATTGACTGGTGTCAATGTATATTCATTAGAATTTTAGAATCCTATCCCCACACCAGTTCAACTAAGAAAAAAAACAAACAACAACAACAACAACAACACTAGAACTGCTATAAAAAAGGGGAATTTGAATACACCCCCACTCCCCTCCCTCTGATATGGATTGGGCTTGTTTTAAAAGAAAGTGCCGGTTTTTTTTTTCCTGGTGAGACTTGGCAGCACTGGACGGCACAGTATGGCTCTTCCTTCACACATGCAATTTTTGCATCTGAAGGGTTTCAACTCCTTTGATGCACATTAACCACATTCAGATAGTTTTCTTGCACTGAATGCATGTGTTAGTTGTCTTATTCCCATTGCCAGTCAGAACCGTGAGCGGAAATGTCTGAATCACTAGATGTTTTTCAACTCTTCTAAAACGTGTGGTGCAGTTAGACCCCTTAGAAGCCATCCTCAATGAGACCCCTTGGTCCTTCTAGGTAGGTGTGTTTTTTACTTCCAAAAATATATAGAACTCCTTTGCGTGTAATCTCATATAGGACTAACGAAAAATGAGTAGGATGATTTAATATCAAGTTTTGTAGATTTCATGAATACAAATGTTTAAAATGGAGTAAAATGTTTTTATTTTTATTTGTTTTTTTTTTAAATGGGGACCACTCGGTTGCTTTAGTGTTATAAAAAACAAAACAAAAAATAATCATTTAAATATTTAAAAATCCATAAAACTGAATAATAAGAAATATATGTGTTGGTTAATTCACCCCTATTGTGTAACAACAGTAAATCAAAGAAGAGCAAAGATGACAACATCAATGTTGTAGTCGTAAAAGATTATTTTCAAATAAATGGTGTTCTCATGAATTCAATTGAGTAATCCTATTCTGTTCAGCATCTGTGTTGGTGTTTTTAAATGTGACACCGCTGACTCGTGTAGTACCACGTACCTTTCAGTCGTGCTGTATAATTAGTTTGTAGTACACAATGTTCTTTTTTTTCTTTCAAAGCTTCAGCCAATAAGTTGTATCATACAGGAAGCTTATTCCTCTTCCTTCACACCCACATGGTTATTACAACAAAACGATGTCCCTTAAAAAAGTGATACATATATATATATATATATCTATAATATATATTGATAGAAATAATATACATGTATATATATAATATATTATTATGTATGAAAAACATTATTAAACTTGTGTTGATACGTCTAGATTTAATAAGCACTGTTTTCCTATAAGGTTCAGACATACTTAAGCTTTTTGGTTTTTCACAATTGGTTATTGCTATTACTTTTATTCACGGCTGTGCACATATGCTCTTATTTTGAAAGAGAATGCGATTACTACTAGGCAATCTCGTTTTAAAGCAGATCACCAGCCTAATTGATTAAGGTGTTGTTAATGTAATTGTAGTTTCACTGCCAATAACTTTCGTTGGCTATATATATATATATAGATATATATAATATATATATTAGATTATATATATATATATATATATATATAATTTATTTTACAATATATATATAATAATTAAGTTACTTTATTCATTATAATTCAAATAAAACGAATGTGTATTGTAATCAGCTGCGATAATTAAAATCTGCTTAAGTAAGGCTATTATCCTTAGCGGTAGCGCGAGTCCGACACACAATACTGTATAATGACGTTCAAATGTAGCAATGGAAAGACAGGGACCATGTGTCAGTAGTTAGCGGCGTCATACATTTCTGCATCACTCGCCTAAACTTCTGCACTTCAAAGTTTTTATTATGCTTCTCTTTCTCATGCAACTTGTTTTCTGTTAGAAGAAGCACAGTATTGCTGACTACTAGTGCATGCGATTCAAGACGTTAACTGTTCGCTCAAAATGGTCCTGTGAAATAAAAAAAAAAAACATAATTTTTTTTCTCAGATATATAGTAAGTTGACCAACATCGATACTGACCACAAATTACAAATGTGTGTGGTATTTCACAACCGCAATGTAGCAGCATTTTCTTGAAAACATCCCCAGAAACGTACACGTTACAACGGAATCATTACATTTTAAATAATTTATAATACCAATTTAGCCTGTCTATTAGAAGAGCTACACAAAATAACAGCCCAGCCGAGGAGAACAAAGAACTTGTCCACATGTTCCCAGTTTGAGGCCCCCCTCTCGGAGCGGCCTCTGGTTGGACAGGACACCGGCCTGTCGGATCCCGCAATACTGCGCGAGGCGAGTGTCGGCACCAACGATTGGCAGCTGTGTTTGGCGCTCGTGGAGTCTCGATTCTCTCAGAGTGAGAAACGGATATAGAGAGAAAAGGGGACAGGGTTCCCGAAGCGGAAACAGTGAGACAAAGGGAATAAATATGAAATAAAGAGTCCCGGTAAATTAACACACAAGTCGAGGAACAGTAAGAAAATATATAGCCTCAAAAAAGAAAGAAAAAAGTCGGACGAGAAGAAAGCGTCTTTTTGTGCGTGAGAGAGACAGAGCAATTAGCCGGTATTCACAGAAGCGCGGAGGGTGAATGCTTCCCCCCACCCCATTCCCAGATCATCTGCAAATCAGACAGCGGGAGGTTCAGTTCCTGATCGCTCCCAGTTTGAACCAGTGCATGAGAACGGACCAGTCGGGTTGACAGGTAGGAAAAGGGTAAAGGATTGTCCTTTTCACATTCTTGAACGGCACTGTTTCAACTTTTGTTCAAAATCTAATTTATATATATATTAATATATATATCTATATATCTGATATATAAATATAATAGCATTATATGTATATATATATATTGCATATAATATATATTCTAGAAAAGAAACAGATAGTGTTTTTGTATGTACCTAAAAAAAATCAGACTCCTGGGAAATTATATTATCACACAAAAAAATGACATTTTTCAGTGTTAATTAACCTCTCTAACGAAACTAAACGATCGTGGTTTGGCTTGACAGCCCACTTACCTTCTGGTGAAATTAAATTGTATCTGTTATATTATTAATATAAACACATTATTTTATCAACCGTATCTGTCTTGACTGACCTTAAGTTAAGGTATCTGTCAAGTGGGCTGGGTTATAATAAAAACTACAATACTGTGTAACTTAAGTTGTCATATTTTGACTCGCTTGCTTCATCAGTTTAGTGTTATGTGGATAGGTTTTGCATTTACAATTTGTTATTCCAGTACTTTGTTTCAGATCAAAAGAAACAATAATGTTATGGAGTGTGTGTGTGTGTATGTATGTGTGTGTGTGTGTGTGTGTATGTATATATATATATATATATATTATATATATATATATATATATATATATATATATATATATGTACAAACTGCACGCTAGCACTGTACAATATAACTAGGGTAACACCGATAAGAAGTTTAAATCGATTACATTTTTTTTGTTAATGGAATCTTTTTAAAATGACAAACTAAATAAAACTAAGTTATTAAGAACTTTAACGAACACATTGAAACACGTTAACAACGATTTCGAAATAGGGCTTTGACCTGACATTTCTTAGTTTATTTAATAGAAATACAGCATCTTTAGAAAATCAGACCTTCAAAATACACCGTTTTCAGTGATCTACAATCAACAGAGAAATTGTAAGTATAGCTGCTTCTAATAGGTTCCAGTGGAGACGTGACTTATATACTGTCATATCGTGTCTAATTATTTTTTAAACAAATGACATAAAATCAGTTGCTTAAACGCGAGTCTGACTGCCTACCTCCGAATTCAGAAAGATTGCCAGGTGATTCTGTATGGAATAATTAAAATAATCTTCACCTTTTATTTGTATTCCTAAACAACCCATCTAAATTGAAACAGTAAGTTCTGTCTACTATTTCAACAGGCAGCCATTGAGCTAAATTCTGAACGTTTATTCTAACTGAGGTGTTGGGGCTGTTTTGTATAAAATTACTTATTTTGGTTATCTTGATCATTGTCATTATGTCAGAAACTGTAATGAAAAATGAACCGTGTTCTTACTAACCCTAAAGCTGCCATTTCACCAGCCTTTGAGGGTAAGGCTATCTTTATGAAGTTTCCTTTCAGTTTTGTCACACACCCTCATTGGGGAATAAAATATTACTTTTCAGTGGCACTCTATTTCTTTCTTTCTTTATTTATTTAGATAAGGGTGCTCTTTTGGTGGGACTGTTTTATTTAAATAACGTTACCCCTTTCCTATTTTTACTGGTGTCCACCTGCTGATCTGGAAATAGTTGCAGAGATCCTGAAGGATAATGAAATAAAGACTTGGGGAAACACTGTTAAAGATTTGTGGCTTAAGTAGAAAGATCATAATGGTGTAAGAGGCACCATGCAGATTTTGCGTGGATACTCTTTGCAAGTGCAAGCACAGCAGTGATTCAGTGATTTAACAAGTTCTCCTTGTATCGGCCTCATTCTGAGTGTTTTGTTTCAAACAATACCCAACCCCAAAATTACAGACAGTGGTTCTGTGTTAGTTCTTCAAAAAGAGGCCAAGGAGTGGTTGTGTACTGAGTGAGGTACTTTCTGTTTTTCTTAGCTAGATGCACACTGCGTGGTGTGGAGAAGATGGCAGTTTTCATCCCCCATTTTGTACCTGCTCTGTGGATAACCTGGGGACTTCCAGTCTTTTTAGAGAACTGAATAAAATTGCATTTGTTGATACCTAGGATGATTGATGTTTTTTTTTTTTTTTCCTGTGGCCTTGACCAATTTTAAAACCTGTTAGCAGATGGTCGTATGATTATCTATGCATAATCCCCAACGGGGGTATAGTGAAGGTGCCGGTATGTACAGTATGCCATTTTACAGTTTTACATAGAAAACCACTTATTTAATTGTGATGAAACTGTCTGTATTTATAATTTCTAGTTTTGTATTTACAGCCGTAGAGGGCTTGTACAACCTAATTGTGGTACAATAATGTATGGTTCCACAGACCCTGATTAACACTAATTAGGGATGGAAATTTAAACATATAAACTCTAAAGAAGTGGTAAAATATTAAATAATATGCTAGACATTTAACCGGTCACATGACAAATGTCACCAAACGCATATTTCTGCATTAATTTTAGTAATTTATCATCAGTAGTCCGTTGCATATGAGACTCTTCTAGTGCCACAGTAAGGGCGGCTATTATAAAAAGGAAGGGGTTTGGCATTTGCCCTCAAGTAGTTTTTCTAATTGGAAAGATTGACACTGGGGCGGGTTTTATTGTCGGTCGATCTGGCGCTTCATTGGTGCACTGTGTGTGTTTATACCTGTAGTAGACATGGTATGGTGTCAATTCCACGGTGGGGTAATAACATTTGTGACAAGTGTTTTTTTCTGAGTCTGTTCTATATTTAAAATGGCATCTCTAAACAAAGGAAGCAAGGTTTTGGAAGTGTTTTGAGGAACTGGACGAGAAAACTGTGGTATGTAAATAATTATGCCAAACAAAATTGCCCTACCACCATGAAAACATTGAGAATTATTGTGGATGGAGTTACTGATGGCAATAAAAAGCAAACATCCATAACAACATTTTCTATAGATTTGGCTGAACAGGACGTGATCACGTTATCCCCTGAGGACAGTGCATGCGAGTCTTGAATGCAGCAGTTTTGAAATCAATGTAAGATTATCCCAATACTGTGCCGACCCTTAAAACACTAACAGAGAGGCTAGAAAAACTTAAAGAAAATCATGCTGCAGCTGTTCCCAATCTTACAATAGGTGGAAGGCTTTTTTCACTTGAAATTGCTCTGTAAGCTTTTGGAGTAAACGGCTGTTTGTTTAGTACTATTTTTATTTGTATATTGGAACTACTGCACTAAAGTAAAGGACCTCTGAGGCACAGTTCAGACAGGTAGGCCAGGCATCTCTTTTTACAATTGAATGTAAAGTTGTGTGGATACGTGAATTTGAATACTTTATGTTATTTAGTAATACCTGACCATATACAATTTAACTGCACAAGAAGGTAAACATTATATTAATTACTTAATATATTACTTGATTGTTCTTTTTGCATTTACAATAGGACTTGTGGCAATGTTTGGGAGATTTATGTACACCAGTACAGTATGTAGAGGAGACTATGTTGATTTGAGTACTCGGAAACTGTAATGCTCAAGTACTCATCTCAAGAACAATAGATTTCAAAAAATCCCACCGCTACTGCCAAAGACCACAAACTTTTAAATCTGATGCAGCCTTTTTAATATCAGTCACAGTGCTCTTTAAAATTCCAAATTATTGTGCTATTTTATCCATGGTAATTACCTTTTCCAGAGTGAAAAGTACACTTTTTTTCAATTGTAAGCACAGCTGGCGCTTGTGCTGTTTTTTTTCTTGTTTTGTTGTTGTTAAATGAACCTTTAAGAAACACACCTATTCTAAAAACATTATACTATCCGAAATTGTGTTCGATATGTATATAGTTATAACTTCACTAGAAACTTTAATTACAACCATAAACAAACATTTCAATATATACTTTGATGTGTATGTGTTTAAAAAAGAATAATAATACTATGTAGTTAAGTCTTTGCGATTTTAAAATGTTATTTGCTTATTTAGGGTTTATTTGCTTAGAAAATACTAACCAGGGCTGTCGGTATCAGAATGTAATATAGTGTGTGTTTGTATGTAGATATGATTTAAACACTGACATTGCAAAGACTTTAAATGTTCATAAAAATTGACCAAAAACGCATCCCTAGCACTAATATTGGGTTACCTAATGTTACCCTAGGTAAAGTGGTCCAAGATTAATGCTAATCTGGGTCTGTGAAACTAGCAATAAACTTGGTTTTTAGATTGTGGCATCAAAAACAAGCAAATGCTAATATTATATGATGGTCTCTACCAGATTAATTGGAAAAATGAGAATTCTACCACCAATTAAAGGTGTGTTTTTTTTTTTTTTTTAACAGTTTGTTCTACATGGTGACTTCATATCTACTGGGAGTTATTATACACCAATCTGTTCATTTATGCACTAATTTCAATTGACGTAGCTGAGGCGGTGCTTGGTACTTATTATTTTAGTATGTAATTATGCATTTGTTTATAGTTGAGATCTATAAACAGGGAGGTACAGGGTTAAAAGCTCCAGTCTTGTCCACTTAGTTAAAGGAGTGATCTGATCTTTTCTGCTATTTAAGCACGCTGTGAGCAGAGCTTGTATGAATTTGCAAATCTACAACATCTCTACTTATCTCATAACCCATTGCAAATTTATAATTTCTGTGTTTTTCTTGGACAAGTTATATGGTCTGTACTCGAATCTGTGTATAAAGAACTAAGTGCATTCAAATGTTGGTCAGGTTATTCGTTAAGATTTGTAACTACTGGACACTCACTGACTTGCTGTTTAAGAACCAATTTTTAAATGGCCCGTTTTTTGTTTAATTGAAAATGCATTATGAAAAACCAGGTAAGGGCAATAATAATATAAGGAATATAGGCCTACACCCAACTATGCATAATAAGGCTGTAATTCTAAAGAGGGCTTCTGTGTATATATAAATCGTGAAAATTGTTAGCTTATGAACAGTTTTGGTGTATAGTATTTGTTACACTGCATGGTGACACAACAGACAAATTGTGAAACTAGCAGTGTTTTAAACCATTTAAGAGAATAACACCGAAGTTTATAGGAATTATTCTTTAACATGTATTATTATTATTATTATTATTATTATTATTATTATTATTAAGACCAAAAAAATAATACCGACCGTCGGTCTGAAAGCATGCAATGGCAGGGGGTTAAATGTGTTTTAACACTAGAACCGCCATGGCAGTCATTTTGACAGTTTGAGGTTTTCAAATTTAAATTACTTTGTGTCTGAAGGTTATGCGGTTGTCCGTTTTATGACTTTTCCTAAATACATGTGTTAAATACCCCGACAGCGTTTGGAAGGCAGGGTTGCGAAAAATAAGGAAATTATAATCAAGCCCACCTAGGACTGTCAAAGCAGTCATTTAGACTGCCTTTTACAATACAAGTTTTTATTTTGAATATAACCTACAATATTCTATTTTTTTAATATGCAAGCCTGTTATCGCTTACCTCTGCAGTGCTAGCCGCTTTGCCTGTATCATCTCCTATAGCAGCTGCGGGCGTGCCAGCCATGCCAGCCACTTCACCCGCAGCACGAACAGGCATTCAGGAGACTGGGAAGGATGGCACTATTTGGGAATTTATAAATCCTGGTGTTGATGCTGTGTGAAGAGGGGGCTGCTCAAAATGTCATGGCTGAAACCTCAGGTCCCATGTCGTACGTAAAACACAACATCGATAGCACTCTCTGTGCTTTTTCATTTATTGATTGATATGCGAATGCTACACCACATTAAACGCTGTACTGTAGCAGAGCCACATAGGATACAAAATGATTGGCAAAATTAGTTGAAGGCTGGAACAGTGAATAAAGCAAGAGAGCTTCCGCTATCTGCGCAAAACTTGCAACCCCTGCTGTACTCCAGTACAATTTTTGAAACACAGTGACTGCTATGTTAACTGTTTACAAGTGCAAGTCGAGAAAGAATGTAATTATTCTCAGCACCCTTCATACATTAGTGACATCTGGAAAGTTGACAAGAAAAAAACGGAGACTGTGGATTTCTACAGTGACACAAAGTACAAAGTGGACATTTTGGTGAAAGCCAGTTCTTGCCGGTGGCCAGTTGCTGTATTTTATATATGTACTGGACCTGGCAGCCATCAATTCCTACGTTTTGTACAAAGAATGTACCAGAGAAAATATCAGTAGGAGAGATTTCATCTTGGAACTAGCCACAGAGATTTGGCAGAAACATTTCGATCAGAAAACTGCATAGCAGCAGGCAAAAGCAGCTCAACCTGGATTCAGTGTTGCACCCAGTGACACACGCAAGGTAAAACATATGCCAGGTACCTAAAAGCAATACAAATAAAACTTCTGATATCTGTGCCCAATGTGAAAGAGCAGTATGTGATAAATGCACATGAAAAGTTGAAAAGCGTAATATCTGTATGGATTGTGCTACTTTGAAGTGTGTTTCCTTGAAAGCGCATTCACGTTACATAATGGGAATTGAGATTTTCTTTTTATGTTTTAAAAAAAAAAAAGAATTGCGTTTTTTACAGTTTTGTATGTACATATACCTGTTTATTATACTTTTTCATTTTTTGAAGTAGTGCTTTATATATGGTAAGTTAGAAAGTAAACCCTTTTATGTTTAATTGTTCATTTAAATACAGTATTTCGGCTATGCATGTGTTTTATATGATGTGCTTGAATAAAACTTTTGAGTTGTATCCGATGGCTTCTTTTATTTTAGTGTTGAGGTTGTTTAAAATGTAACCGTCATAATGACTGCCGATGCCTGTTCTAGTGTTAACGGTCTTTAAACAAAATAATAATAGTAAGCCTGCATTGCTCTGTGTGAGTTTAAACATCCATTTTGTTTGTTTCATTTTGTTTAATGTAATGGGCCATTCTGTGACAAATTACCAAACTGGGACCAGCATCTCCAATTTTCGCAAAACTCCATGCTTGGGGGTTTTCCATACAAAAAAAAAAAAACATTTTCAGCTTGATTTCGGTCAACAGATCAAAAGTTATAGAGGTGTCAGTTTGGTTGGGCCCCTGGCGACAGATAAATTTAGCCTGAATGATCACCCTACCGGCTGTGGGACCATATTTAATGTCAAACCCTGCATGGGTTTGCAGTACTTGAGGTCCCCGTTTCTGTACCCAGAAGTCGACAGTTTTAATGTACAATAATATTGTAGTTTTTTGCTCCATTCAATTCTTGGCCACCTTCAGAAGAAATGATTTAGGAAACAGATACCCCTAATGTGTTTTATAGTTGTACCTCGATACAAGAACTTTTTTAGAAATACAATACATAATAAATAAATTTAAAGGGTACATAAGGACCTTTTTATTTTATTGTGTTACAACTGTTTTACATAAGGTGCGTGTATTGTTTTAGTTTTCATTTAAATATTTTTACATTTTGATCACTTTTTTTTAAACTTTTAAATTGCTTTCCCTGCCTCAAGATGGCTTTCCATGTACCACATGCTACATTTCCCATTATTCTCCTGCTCATATATGTAACTGAGATGGATTTACTAGTAAGCAAGAGGATGATGGTAAATATAGTTCTGAGAGGTTCATGCAGGAACAAATGGTCAAAATGTAGCAACACCTGGGAATATGTAACACAATAAAATAAAAAGGTCATTATGTACCCTTTTAATGTGTATGTCTTTTGCATCTATTGTTTGCTCTGGAATTGAGAGTTCACGAATGTAAGTGGGAGATGCCAGCATTTTTAGAATAAGATTGGAATACTACAAAGCCTGAATTTTAATGAGACGAACAAATGTGAATTATGTTTTTACTACTTTTAATTTGTGACCCACTGACTTGTCTGTCACCCACACGTTCACAGGTGGTGTGATTTGGCAAACTAAATGATATGGCTATAACTTTTTATAAGAAATATCTTTGTGTATTAAGGAATAGTGAGAATTACAATCAAGTGGTTGGAATGATGAAAACTGTGTGTCTTTTCTACTGTACTATAGTGGTCAGGTATGCTAAAATGATCTTTATAATCTTCAACTTAACCTGTATTAATTATTATAGTTAGAATGTCTGGTTTATAAGTATTGGCATCTGTCAAAAGTTAAGTCTGTAAAAATTTTATAGAACAAAGTAAATATATTCATGGATTGAAAACTAGTACACAGTAATTAAGCTGCATTATAAAGTCAATAGCGAAAGTTAAGCAACATCTGTTGGTCAAGACAAAAGAATTGGACTTGCATTTGAGAAGGGCATTCCTAGCAAACTACAACAAAGGAAATGGGTACAGAACAGTATCAGACATATGGGGTATCAAAATCCACAATCAGAGCAATAGTCAAGTACCATAGGACAAATCCAACCTTGCAGTTTGCAGGAGAATTTTCAGAGCAGCTCAAAAAAAAAATTTAACAGCCAAGGACTTAAGGAAAGATTTAGAAGCATCGGGCATATTGGTGCATGAAAGAACTGTACAAAGCACCTGAACACTGAAGAGTTATATGCTTGTAGTTCTTGCTGCAAGCCACTTTTAAAGATCATGATATGTTTAAGTAATTTGGGGACTGGAGACATTCATGTGATTTGAAGATCACATGAATGCAACCATGTATCAAAACATTCTACAAATTACAATAATACCAACTGCTTGTAGGCTGATTGGCAGACAGTTTATCTTCCAACACGACAACGACCCAAAGCATACGGCTATGTCATCTCTGGAGCTGAAGAAAATTAAGAAATGAAGGCCAGTCCAGAACCTAATTGCCAGATCTCAATCCAAAATAAATGCTTTGGACTGATCTGAAAAAGCTTTAGCTAAGCTCAGCTAAGTTTGAGCTGAAGGAAATATGCAAGATAGAATGGGCTCTGATTTCACCAACAAGATGTAACATACTGGTTAAGAGTGATCATAAATGTCTGAAAGCTGTATTAAAAGCTAAAGCAGGACATGTGAAATACTAAAGCAGGGGTGCCAATACTTTGTTCATGAACAAATGATGGTACTTCAAATTAAATCCTTTTTGTTTTTTAAATTGTTTTACTAAAGTGGTTAAAGTTTACTAAGTGTTTGCCCTCTTTTTTTTTTTCACCTTGAATTACGGTGTGTGTGTGTGTGTGTGTGTATATATATATATATATATATATATATATATAATATATATATAAAAAATAATCATATATTATATAATACTAAAATAGGGTGCCAATACTGCGAGTGATATACTTTGCGTTGCTGAGAGACTAACCATTTGACATGAACTGTCAAACAAAGGCGTCCTGAGGAGTCCTACACGTGACCAGTAAAATTTTAACCGTCTTGATTTTGGCGAATACAAACGACTAATATCCATGTGTCACGTGTGATCTTGTGAGGTTATCTCCAGTATGTTTGTTTATTTTAAATTTAATCTGGATTTTATTTTTGAGATCATGTATTCTCATTTACAAAGGTGATCCTTTGGACCAGAAGTTGCAGCAGCAAAATACATGTGATGCATAGCCATTTCATACAAACTCCTACAAACAACTGAACAAGTTACAGTAAAATTTAAATTGTTTAAAATTGATTTGGGAATCAAAAGCTATCCATTTGTCACCTCATGTATCTTCTGGTGTTATTTGCCAGTCGATACTGAAATACAATGGTAAAATTCTAACTGTGCTTGCCAAAATGTAGGGAGCAGGTTCGAACAATTCCTATTGTTGTTGAAGGTCAGCAGCAAAATGTTTTTTCCTTTTCTTTATTGAACTGTGGACAGATTTTTACTTCTGGATACAGTACCTTAGCTTGGTGGATGGTTGGTTAGTTTAAAAAAACTTCTACTGATTTAAAAATAGATCTGTTTTTTCTGTCAAAATACATTATGGAAAATGGCATGTGAATTTGTTTGTTTTTCTTATTTGTGGGAGCTAGTTGTACCTGTTGGGGTTGGGCACAAAGCCACAATGCTGCTGCCCTGTTTGCATAGGCAGACAAGCTGCCATCACACGGAGCCTAAAGGCTGCAGTACATGCTTGATTGAACCCCATCTGTCACTGTGTATGTGATTTATCCACAAAGTCAGGAATACCCATGTCTGCATGAACCTTGAGAAAGTGATGTCATACCTATTTTAAAGTGAATGCAGAAACCTTGTACTATGGAAACACATTGATGCTATTCATACATCTCCATCACAGGGATGGAATGAAGATTCATTGCATAGCGGTTTGATCCATTTCTGGTTTTACTATAAGTTTAATAAGACACTCGTGAGCTTGTTATCTAAACTGTGGCTAATCAAGCCACAAAAAAACCTGGAATGGGTAAAATTGCTCTGCAATAAGAGTAATATTTTCATCCCTGCTATCATAATTTCATTTATATGAATTTCAGCAAAAATATATTGTGCCTATTGGCAGTGTGTTTCAGAGGTCCTGTTACTTTAGTGTAGTTATTTCCAATATACAAACAAAATTGTTTAAAAATAAATGCCAGTTTGGTCCAAATTCTTATACGGAACATTTTCAAGTGAAAAAAGCCATTCGCCTAATATTGGGGAAGACTGGGGAATGCAAAGCCCACTGACAAGAAGTCTGTTTGAACACACTGTCAATATTTTCGCTGATTTCCACTTTTACAAAAAGCCTTTAATATTTCAGTGTGCTTGGTACAAAATCCAAGTCAATGTGGAAAAAAATTAAAAAAATTCAATTGTAAGTTCAAGCTATGTCTGCTTTATAGAAACCTATGTTTATATATAACGAGCCGTTCTTGTTTGTTGGCGGATTCTGAAAAATACAACAAAACAACAACTTCCAACATTTCAACATTCCAGTCTGTTCAGTCCAAAATCCAAGTACAGAGCAATGTATAAAAAATGTTCCTTTGTTTAGAGATGCCATTTTATTAAAAAAAATAGAACAAACATCAGAAAAAACGCTGGTCATTAACTCTCTTGCCGCATGGACTGGCTACCATACCACACCCACACAGTGTACCACTGAAGCACCAGATCGACCGAGGATAAAACCTGCCCCAGTGTCAATGTTTCTGTTGCACCAATTAGAAAAAGTACTTGGAGGTAAATTGCCAAACCCCTTTGTTATATTTGCTCACGTGAAGGAGGTGCATAGTTTTGAAAAGGATTTAACTTATTTTCAGACAAGTTACATTTTTAGAGTACTCTGGTATAATGTGAAGTGCTTGAGTACTGCTGTTTTGTTATGAGTACTTGAACTCTGCTCTGTACAGAACATACGTGTTCCTGTGGAAAAACTTTTCTCTTTTAATATTGAAAACCTGAGCAAATCTTGTGTTTCCTTTTTTAAACCTAGTCAATCTATGACATGGGTGGCAAACTGGCCCAGTCCTATGATGTCATGAGATGCAAATTTTCCATGCTACTTCTGTTTAAGGAATGATTCAGCATATTGATATGATCTATAAAACATGTTGCCTTCTGAAAATACCAAAATGTGGGCGTCAATGAGGCTGGCTTCAAAGGGAATGTGTGTTTTACTGCATCAGAGCAGCCCACATTTGTAACATTGTTTCATTGGGGTTAGATGGGTAGTACTTATCTAGAATGTGAATGTACTAGCACTATGTATGTTAAACCTAAAATATTCAATATGAAAGTGGTAACTAATACAAAATAAAAACCACCGTGCTGTAGTCTGAGCAACCCGACATAAGTACTATATGCACTGCTGTATGCACCAAAAGGCCAGTGTTTAACACTTCCTGTTTCAGTTGTGCACATGCTCTACATACATTACAGTAGTTTTAGTTATGCTTCATAATAATGAATCCCTGTGAGGTAAAACTGTCATCTTCATATTTGCAAGGTTAAGAAACACTACACGCCACATAGCTTGACATTGAGCTCTGACCTAATGTGACTGCCATGTGACTTTTTTTGAGGTTTCTGCTGTACAGAAAGGACACATCTTGACTTTGTCTGGCCATATCATGTTATGTCATGTTTGTAACAGCTACAGTATTCCCTCTGCATTTTACCAGGGTGCTTTTAGAGTTTGTTCATAAAACCCCCAAGCTCATTATGTTCATACTTAGAGAAAACAATGTACTGTAATAGGCACATGCATTTAAAAATAAATTAGTGAATACTGTAGATGGAATTGTAAAACAAACTGCTGCAGGTTCCTATGTCACTTGCAGGCAAGGTAATGGTGTCTTTATGTTGTATTTTTTTTCATACAATCCCGTTTGTTTTGTTTTTTGCAGAATAATCATGGGCCTGACTGGAAAGAAATGTGAGAAAGGGCCGGTGTGTTGGAGGAAACGGGTAAAATCTGAATATATGCGACTGAGACAACTCAAGAGGTTCAGAAGAGCCGATGAGGTCAAGGTAAAATGCTTTTGCTGTTCTTCCATAAGTAGTTTCCTTAAGGAGACTTTTCTAAGATTTGTCTTTGTCTACCTCTCCCTCCTTTAGAAAAAAAAAGCTTCATAAAGGCAGGCAGCTGCTGTGTGGGCTGTTTTTCAGGGCCATCTGATAGCATCTGTTTTAGTTCGCTTCATAGGGTTCCAAAAGTTTGTTTTGATTCTCATTTTTAACACCTGGAAACATTTAATATCTGTTCTCAATAGTCAGCTAATAAAGTAGAAAATTAATGACTATCTTATGTTCTATATCTTTATTGTTTCTGAAACCGCATTACATAAATACTTTAAACAATAAAAAAAAAGCTCAACAAGGAGTGTTTTTCTGCAAGCTAAAGGTATAAAATCATTTAAAATAAGGATTAATGCAATATATTGTTTCTAAATTTATGAACGGCACATTGGGTGGGTATTGTTTTTCTTGAAGAGCAGGGTTACTGTCGTACCAAAGCCTTGTGGTTGTTTTGATAGGGTTAGTTCATTAAATCTTGATATGGTATTGTTGACCATTTTTGTTTATTGAATTACTTATTAAAGCATCGGTACCAGTTTTCAACCCTGCTCAGAGCACTCACAAAGTGTCCTTTAGTTTCATACATTTCTTAAAGATTCAAAGGCCATTAGTTAAGGCCAAACCGTAGGATTTTGTGTAATTTTGCTTATATTATTTTACAAAGCTGTAAGTTAACCACAGACAGAATAACACATTGTAACTTAATAACGCAGCTTCTGAACCAACTGTGTATAAATAAAAAAAAAAAACTTAAAACAAACATCCTATTAAAAAAAAAAAAAAAATAGGATCAACCAATACTTTTTGAATACCAGTTTTTCAATGCAAACTATTCATAATGCCAGTTTGTGTTTTCTTTAAACTCAAATGTTGTAAATGAGGGTAACCATACAGCATTTTGTTTAAACCGCTATACTACAGAAAATGTCCTAAATCTGTCCGCTTTTCATTGAACTGTTTGCGAATGAAAATCATTGACCTCAATTGAAAGGGGAATGTCAACCCTGTACGCACATCAGCCCCAGTAGTGCAGTGGTGTTAGTGTATAATACTATAATAGTTTGCTGTTTGAGCGTCAGTAACCCAGCTGATATAGAACTTGCCTCTGAACCCCAATGTACAGTTCAAGGGTTGAGTCCCGTTATCAAGTTTCTTCTTCTTAATAAAACTGGCTCGTACAATATAGTGGAATAGTCTTTTATATACAAATTACATTTGCAAGTTGAGAATTGTAAATCTTTTAATAGATTAATTTTCCACCAAGACTTGCTTGTTTTATGTATTCTAGGCAGTTTTCATACATGTGTTAATTGATTCATGTGGTAAAATAGGTTTTTGCTACACAATACCTCGGTTCAAACCACTTTTATGAGGGGAAGTTTTCTTAACGGGAAGTTTTCTTAACAGAAATTTAAGCCAGTATATTTGATTGACTGCGAGGAGTAGGTGCCATCCCTAATCTAAATACGATGCCCCTGGCTCTCTAAAATTGCAAATTGCAGGAAGTTAAGGGAAGTCCAATTGATCAACTAGCAAAGCAGTTTTGGGATGATAGACCTTACCCTTTGATCTGTTGTCTTCATAATCGATACATAAAGTCTTTAACTGATAACTTCCTGTGATTCTGTAAAGTTCCGTTACAAGTGGTATCCAATGAACATTAAATGTTTCAGCACAGCTGAGTCGGGTGATTGGGTTTGTATACTGCCTGTAGGGTTACATGTGACACCCAAAATATTAGTTGCACATAAGGACTTCCACACTTAGAAGTTATTTATAAAGAAAAGCAATTATTGCAGTAAAACTGAACTGAACAGTACCGTTTACCTTACTAAGTGCAAACTGTACTAAGGGTAATACTTAGTACAGTGTGGAGATGTACATGGTGGAGAAAGGTTTGGAACTTTTGTAAATCAAGAATTACTTTTAACAAAGCAAATTTTAATGAAGCGCTCTCACTGAATGGGTTTGAATGAGTTTAAGGAATGGCTCAAACATTTAATCTTTTGTAGTCCATTTATTCAGCGGCAGGTCCATTTTATTTTCACACGCCCTGTTTATTTTAGACATGCCGTTTAAAATATTTTTTTTTCAGAGTAAAACAGGTTTAAATCACTCATTTTATCATCAAACTCCTCAAAAATGTGATAGTATTTTATTACTATAACATCTCCAAAAAGCTCTGCAAATGTCTGTGATATTCTTTGATCACTGGATGCAGAAGCAGCTACTTCCATTGTTATGCCCGTGTTATATCTGTAATGCATGGGGCTATGAGATGCCTTTTTTTTTTCATGGTTTCGTTTGGTGATTGAAAGGTTTTCTCTGCGTTTTCTGGAGAAAAAAATTGACTAGAGACCTGTGCTTTACATCTTTTTGATGTCGGACAGGGTCCAACATTGGACTGAAAAGGGAAAATTGTAATGTCATTGACATTGGACTGCAGAGGGTTAATAGTGGTAAACTGCATTCTGCATTTATTTAAACATGATTCCCCTATTGCACATATCGTTTTTCAAATGAACTCTTTTTTTTATTCAAAGCTCTAGTGGTTAAACTGAACACTGTTATATAAGGAGGAGGTTAAATGTCAGCAAAACTTGCAAAGAAAATGTACAAAATGAAATTTTCTGGTTGCATAAGTATTCAGCCCCATAAGTCACTACTTGGCAGAAGCACCTTTTGCAGCAGTTACTGCTGTGAGTCGTTTTGGATAGTTCTCTACTAGCTTTGCACAGTAGAATGGTGAAATGTTTGCCCATTCTTCACAGGAAAATTGCTCCAGTTCTGATAAGTTTGTTGGAGATTGTCGATGGACTGCAATCTTCAAGTCTTGACAAATTTTTGATTTGGTTCAAGTCAGGAGTTTGACTGGGCCACTCAAGAACATTAATTCTCTTGTTCAACCACTCCAGTGTGGCTTTGGCTTTGTGCTTCGGATCATTGTCCTGCTGAAATGTGAATTTCCTCCCCTGTTTCTTGGCTGACTTGCAGGTTTTCCTCAAAGATTTGCCTGTACTTTGCACCATCCATTTTCCCCTCTATCCTGACAAGCTTCCCAGTACCTGCTGAAGAGAAGCATCCCCATAACATAATGCCATCACTATGCTTGACAGTTGGGATGGCGTTGACTGGGTGATGTGCAGAGTTGGGCTTACACCAGACATAACGCTTGGTATTTAGACAGAAAAGTTCCATTTTTGTTTCATCTGACTACAAAACCTTTTTCCACATGTCTGCAGTATCATCTACATGTTTCGAAATCTCCTTGGTCTTCATGGTTGCTTTGTTGGATCACTATGAGTTGCAACCTGAAAGTCTTTATATACCTGAGGGAAATTATCTACAAGTTAAACCACTTTGAGTACACACATGCTGAAACTATTTCACTCGAACAAATCATTTGCACCTGAGCTGATTTAGGGCTGCAGTAGCAAAGGGATTGAATGCTTATGCAACTGAGATTAATCTATTTTTCTCTGTAAATCTTACTTATTATATGCTTTTTTTTTTTTTTACTTTATCAATGTGGAGTAGTTTGTGTAGATTCTACATGTAAAGTCAAATTTGAAAGTGTTGTGGAGTACGCTCAGGTGCCAACAAAATGTGAAAACTTTGCAGTGGGGTGAATACTTCTGCAAACCACTGTACTTTGAAATTGCCCTACTATCTCATGAGTTGCTACTTTCATCACAGAGTTCTAGTGTTTTAGTAGTCCCCTATTTGCTGCTGAAGAGCTCTCCTAATCTAGCCTTCAGAATAAGACTGGTGCTAAAAGCTTGTTGTTTGCAGCACAGCTCATCTTTTTGGAATAGTTATTTGAGTAAAGATGTAGCACAGAAAAAAGCAAAATACAAATAAAACCTCTTCAAACAAAAATAAAAGTAATCAGTGAGGATTACTGTTAGGACATTTAATTCTAAAGCATCAGAATCTGGCAGTAGTGGAGGTGTATCTCATAAGTTTACATTTTATTTACCCTTTTATGATACTGATTTCATTTTGTAGTTGCAGCTTTGGTGGGGGTTGCGAACAGACTTGTCACCCCTGTACTTGGTTTAAAGGTTTTAACTTTGCATTAATTAGTGTGTATTTTTTTTATCCAATGGTTTCTTTCTCCTTGTAGAGTATGTTTAATTCCAATCGACAGAAGATTTTTGAACGAACCGATACCCTGAACCAGGAATGGAAACTGCGCCGGATCCAGCCTGTGCACATCATGACATCTGTAAGCTCCTTACGTGGGACCAGAGAGGTCAGCACCCATAGCTTATAAACTAAGTGCCACAAATGGTATCCAGATTTTTTCCTTCCTGCTTCCACACGCATCGAAAGCCAGAAACTATGTGTGTGGCATGCTCCTATCCATCAGGGCTAATGGATGGAAAAATCCATCGGCCCCACACACATTCTACTGGCCCAGTATAATGTTTATTGATAGTTCACCAAAAATGTAGAGCTTTTGTTGCAATGTTTAATATATTAAATAAGGGAACAAGAAAACCCGCAAAAACAAGCAACTATCGGAACATGTAAAAATGACTTTAATTGTGACCATTATACAGCCACAGAGTTGTAATATGGCTTGTTTATTGATAGATATATTGACATATGTTAACAGTTGTAATGTGATTTACTCATGTTTGTTTCAAATGTGGTGCTGGATACTCCAGAGAATGTTTTTCATGTTCTGTCATCCGACATTGTTGAGCACAAAAGTCACAGCGAAACCAGTTGCTACGAGACGTTTGGAAAGTAAAATAAGTTAGTTCCCCCCCAGTAGGAGAACATGGTGTGCTAACAAGCGATGAGCCTGAATGGGCCGAATTGCCTTTTCTCGTTCTTAAGTGCCCCCTCATTGCAATGTTTATGGCTAATAGGTTGAAACACAAAATGACTCCACATGGCAATGCTAATTGGTTGAAACAGATTTCCCAACATTATTGCAGGCAGCGTAGACCTGCCATGCTGATACATAAATTAAAGTTAACAAGAAAGCCGCACCTCCAACACACTGGTGGTGTCCTTGGCCACCAAAAAAAGAAAACTGCAGTAAAAACAGATGCATCACAGGGATGTGTTAGTATGTGAAATTCTGAACCCTGCATTATCTTAAAGATGTATTACATTTTTATGAACCTGAAATATGCCTTTATGTTGACTTTTTGATGGCAAGAAAAAAAGAAAACATTGTATACTTTTATTTATTTATTTATTTATTTTTTCTTAATCATAGTATCATGTATATAAATTGTAAGGACCCATTGGTTAAGATAAATACAAGTGATGCATTGTCCCTGCAGTGTACTGTGGAGAGTGGATTCTCCGAGTTTTCCAAGCAAGTCATTCCTTTGAAGACACTAAATGCTGTTGCGTCTGTCCCTGTCATGTACTCTTGGTCTCCCCTCCAGCAAAATTTCATGGTACAGTAAAGTATTTGTTTGGTTTTGTAAACTGTAAAAACTGATTAATTGTGGAAAAGCTGATTCATCACTGTGTGTTGATATAAAATATATCTGCTATAATGTAATTTTAGGATTCATATGTTTATGAGCATGGCTTTAATTTTAAAGTGTGGTTTTCTGCTGCCATCACAACTGCTGGTAACAAGAACAATCGGCCAAGTATGCTCCTCATAGTGCTGAAATTTAAATTAAAAAAAAAAAAAAAAATTCTCTGCCTTCATAGGGGAAATCTTTAACTCGGGGTTGTCTGTAGTCTGGTATCCAAGCTGTTGGCAGAGAGACTACCACGGATATACTGCAATAGTGTAAAGTGGCAATAGAAGAAATATATTGCTATAGTACTAGGGTGTGTTTTGTTGACTACACATACAAAACTGTACATACAATCACGCTTAATTTCTTGATTAGTGGCAAATAAGTGAAATCTTAAATCAATCAAACAAAATGTTTTCTATATTTCTATTGGAGTTCTTTATGGTGGTGTCCTACTGTTTCTGGTGCAGGTGGAAGACGAGACCGTTTTGCACAACATACCTTATATGGGAGATGAAATCCTTGACCAGGATGGGACCTTCATTGAGGAGCTCATCAAAAACTATGATGGCAAGGTCCATGGAGACAGAGGTAAAGAACTTCAATATACAAGTATATGAATCTATTTTAATTTTATTTAATTTAGAATTTAGAAAAGACAGAGGGGACCAAGCAAAGGCATTCACATGATTGGCATAGGTTTAAATAGCAACGTAGTTTTGCTTGGGGGTGTGTATTAAACTTTTTTTAAATAAGCACAAATAACACGCATGCTTTTATTCAACCGGTCTTTGCTAAATGCACTCTCTTCTTTTGACACAGAAGAAATCGGCAGGTTTTAAAGTATAATGTGAGAAATAAGTTAAACACCTCTATAATGCAAAATGTAAACCTCATCAAACTGAAGCAGTGACAACAATGCTTTAAAAAAACAAACAAACACAAATACATTTTGTGGTTTATAGCCCTTGGGTTGAATCTGTTCTCTCTCGCTCTCTCTCTCTCTCTCTCTCTCTCTCTCTCTCTCTCTCTCTCTCTCTCTCTCTATCTCTCTCTCGTGTGTTTCTCTAAAAGAATGTGGCTTCATCAACGATGAAATATTTGTGGAGCTGGTAAGTGCTCTCGGTCAGTACAGTGATAATGAAGATGAGGACGACGGAGATGTGGAGAACCACGAATACAAGTTGGAAAAAATGGAAAGTGCTGACACAAAGGATGAAAACGATGACCTTCTGAAAGACCAGGATCTTGGTGCAGAAGGTAAAAACAAACAAACAAAAAAAACAACCTTGTGTATCATCTGGGCTTCAATCTGTTAGGGTTCTAAGGATGTCCTGAGATTCCTTGCCAGTTTAAAAAACAAAATAATCATTTGGTTTGTTTCTAACCTCCTGACTTGGATTGCTATCCAATTTATAACACCCTTTTAAGAACAACCAAAGCTCTATTGGTTACAGTTTCTAGTTGGTGTATCTTGGCTTCTGGAGATACTGTTGAAGTAAGTTGTGTGACCCAACACTGATACAGAAATCACTTGTTTACAAGGTCAAATTATTTGTTTTTGCTGCCAGTTATGAGCTTTCTCATCGCCTGCTGAAAAAGTAAAAGGCTTCAGTGGAATGTCATGAAGTTAGCAGTGCTACTGTACAATTGAATTCACTTTTAATTTGCGTACAGTGGCAGAGGAATAGCCTGTGCAGCTTGTGCTACTGCACAGGGGCCCACGCACTTGGAGGGCCATGGGGGAGCCTGAAAGTTTGGGGGAAAAAAAAAAAAAAATTTAACAGTGATAAAATCCTTTTATATTGCACATTTAGATTTGCAACCTTCATGTTTGTATCAGTGTAGCTACTGGTGTCAGTAATTAACTTTTTATCATCCCTCATTCCAACACTGCTATTCTTTTAAATTAAATAAATAATAAATCAAGAAAATAGATATCCTGATTGGCCAAATGCAAGGATTTAAATCTGATTAAAGACCTTGAATGTCATCTTTCAAACTAAGTTTAATCACTGTTCCATGTCAATCCGCCCATAAATACATTAGTCAAGTTTTTTTTTTTTTTTTTTTTTTTACCTTTTTCTGCTTGTTGAAAGAAAATATCTTTTTGTACACACCCTCTGGATGTTGTCTTTCAGTGTAGACCATTCTGCTTCCTCACTGTTCTATTTAAATTTAGTATAGCAAATACAGTAAAATAAATCATGAATAGGGTTTGCAGTCAGCAGTTTTTATCATAATACTATAGCAACAAGTCTGATTACTGTTGAACACACTGAACATCTTACTGAACAAACAGGATCAGGATTAACACATACCGTTAACTACATACTTTAATTACTAACATTTTATTTAGCTAATAAATGTTAGGACCTGACTTAAATACTAAAACACAAATACACGAACATGCACTCAAATCCAAATAAAAAAATAAGTTAACTGTACTTTTTATTCTTTAAATGCTTTACAAACCGTTCACAAACCATGTTTGCTTTTCTCTACGAGGTACCTATGCTTTGCCAAATAGTGTCATAGGAAGAAAAGTCTAATTTGTAGTTGTCGCACATGCAAGTTCATTTGCGCATGCCTAGTTTATGTTTTGCGCCATCTTTGAGTCTTGTCTGCTAAAGTCTCATTTCAATAGTTTTTAATTGAAATGCAATGATTACACACAGGAGGTAAATAGAGACACTATTCTGCTCCGCTACAGTAGTAAATGCACTAATTATCAGTACAATGTTCTCCAATCTTACAAAGCAAAGAATATAAAACAAATTACATATCCAGTGAATACGGTTATAAAGTATATTGCACAGTGTTACTTTATTATTAAAATTGTGCTGGAGTGACCTATACGGCTTGGAGACTCTATTTGGCATAATACCCTGAACCGAAGAACAGCTCCATGTCAGAATCTTTTTTTTATTACAAAAAAAAAAAATAACAAAAACTGTAAATGTTGTGTGGTTCCCCCCCCAACATAACCATTTTCTAATAACAATAGAACCCTCATAAGAGGGTTTTATTGTCTGTTAAGGTCCTTCTTGTTACGTTAAATGCCTGCCCTCGCCTGCGGGACATTTAACTACACGAGGCGGGCCTTGCCAGGCGATAAAGGTTCTATTGGTTTATTCAGTGAATGAGTTTCCTTGAAGGGACTGGTGATTAAACTTGTTAGCTTATGATTAAACATAATGTAGTGTTGGGTATAAAGATGCACAGAGAATACAATGCAAGTAAGTGATAGAAACCTGTAGTCCTAGACTGTGTCATACATGCTAACCTTCTGAGAATTAAATATTGTTAAATACTGAACACTTGACTTTGCATGCTGTTTTATGTTACATTCAAGTTTGGAAGGGCCCACAATAAGGTCCTGAGCGGGGCCTGCCTTTCTCTTCCTGTGTCACTGTTTTCCTTCTACTTTCTATTTTGGTTAATGCTAAATATCGAGTAAAACTTGTCATATCCGATCCTGTAAGATACGATTAACTGATGGCATGTGTCAATCTGACATTTTAATTTGCTTCACAAATTGTGATTTAATTTCAAACTTGTCACAGGACTAGTTAATGTAAGGTTTGAGCTTAACTCTGCAGTGTTATGAAATATTAACAATTTTAGGCTTTTTTATTTGGTCTCCTCTGCATGCGAACTCCACCAGTACAAATGATCACTACCCTACTCAACTTGCATTGTGTTTGGGAGGACTGGTAGTTGCAAGTAACTGTTAGTCTTTTTTTCACACAGTATTTAAAAGGAGACTATAGCCAGAAAATAATGTATTCTGCGAACAAGTAGAATCACAACATTAGTAATATGACACTTTATTAGTTTCTTACAACAGCAGTGATTCTCTGTTCCCTTTTGTTTTTAGGTAACGAATACTCAAAAAAGTTCCCATCTGACAAGATATTCGAAGCAATTTCATCCATGTTTCCAGACAAAGGAACATCTGAGGAACTCAAAGAAAAGTATTTATTTTTTCACATGCTTTAATTTTTTACTGGTTTAAGGATCGCTGTTTTGATGTAAGCCCCATAACCTGTCATCACATGTAGATTGGTGATAATTAAATTCAAGGTTTATATCAACAGGATGATTACAAAGTTACCACTTTGCTCTGCTGTGGGCGTGGGGGGTTGTATCATAGAAAGAGATAAAAAAAAAAAAAAAAAAAAAAAAAAATCTTTTGTGTGTTTTTATAGTTTATGGATGAATGTTTTTCTAGCAGTTTGGATTTTCACCTCCATGTCTCTCTATTCAGGTACAAAGAACTGACAGAACAGCAGCTTCCTGGGGCACTCCCTCCTGAGTGTACCCCGAACATTGACGGACCAAATGCTAAATCTGTCCAGAGAGAGCAGAGCCTGCACTCCTTCCACACACTCTTCTGCAGACGCTGCTTCAAATATGACTGCTTCCTTCACCGTGAGTAACTCTGCAAGAAGTTGTTTGAGGATCAATCATCAGTACTGGTATATCTTTCACTAGAATACTGTAACACTGATGATGGGGATTCACATCACAAGTATTTTGATGTCTTGATCCGTAAGGCGAGTTGATTCATCAATACCTGTATTCAAGAGGTGATATTGACAATGCGAGATCTTCCAAAGATCTGAAATGAACTGAAATGTATTCTTGAAATCGGTAATCCTAATGTTCCGTTTGCTCAATAGCGTTCCATGCAACTCCCAACACATACATACGGAAGAATATGGAGAACTTGGTGGACAGTAAGCCTTGTGGTCTTGATTGCTACATGTATCTTGTGCAGGTAAGAAGAGTTTATTTTGAGTAAGTTATTTTAAATATTTTCACCCATTGCACTCAATGGAATCTCAATATACAAAAAACATGCTATTAGTAGTCATTTTTTTAGTTAATTTTCTGCTGAAGTAACTAGTCTACTTGTCTGCATGACAGAACTACTCCTAAATAATAAAAATCCAATAAACTAAAGTCAAAATAGAATTAAGTGGCTCTATATCTATCTGTCTGTCTGTCTGTCTGTCTATCTATCTATCTATCTATCTATCTATCTATCTATCTATCTATCTATCTATCTATCTCTGTATATGACACATTGACCCCAATCATTTTTTTATTTTTTTTTTTAGGAGGGGGCCAGGGAGTTTGCAGCAGCTCTTACAGCTGAGCGTGTCAAGACCCCTCCAAAGCGCCTTGTGGGACGTCGCAGAGGGAGGCTTCCCAACAGCAGCAGCCGGCCAAGTACCCCAACTATAAACACGTCTGAAGCCACAGACAGTGACCGAGAGGCCGGGGGTGAGCTGGGAGACAGTATTGACAAGGATGACGATGACAAAAAGGATGAAACAAGCTCCTCTGGTGGGTCTTTTCTTGGTATGGAGTAAAGCTGCCTATTGGGAATGTTTTATCAGAATTTAATATTTGTATAGCCTGCAAGAAGACAAGCTGGCTGAAGCTGGCCCAAACACCTTCCCAGGGGTCACAAATGGAGATTAGACAAAGGGACATTCAGAACAGAAAATATGAGGCACTTTTTTACACAGAGAATTGTGAGGGTCTGGAATCAACTCCCCAGTAATGTTGTTGAAGCTGACTCCCTGGGATCCTTCAAGAAGCTGCTTGATGAGATTCTGGGATCAATAAGCTACTAACAACCAAACGAGCAAGATGGGCCGAATGGCTTCCTCTCGTTTGTAAACTTTCTTATGTTCTTATGTTTGCTGTTATGAAAGCAATGATACTGGAATACTGTTTGTATAAAAACATTCCTGCTGTACATAACTGCTCAAATGGGCACATAATATTTATCCTTAATTTCATATTTTTCTCGTTTGCTAATGATCATAGGGGTTTTACTGAGCCCTTTGGGAACACATACACTGGCTCTGAAACAATTATAAGCAAACAGCTTTTAAATAAATACAATTGCCTCCCAAGAGTTAAAACTTGGCCTATTCCTTTTCTGATTTTTGCCCAACAGAAGCCAACTCACGATGCCAAACTCCAGTGAAGCTGAAGCTGAGCTCTGAACCTCCTGAGAATGTGGACTGGAGTGGAGCCGACGCCTCTCTTTTCAGAGTCCTTATCGGCACTTATTACGATAACTTCTGTGCAATAGCCAGGCTAATTGGGACAAAAACATGTAGACAGGTAAGACTGGTTCTGTTCATAAATAGAATGTAAAAAAATGCCCTCACCTATAGATCATTCATGTTTTGTTTCTGTTTCTCATTACGTGGTTTGTGGCAGTATTATCTTTTATCATAATCAGTATGAGATAAATGCAAGGTAGTGAGACTAATTTGATTATTTGTCTCACCATTGATATCTGTGCAGCTTCTCTCCTAATACAAATAAAGCATCAAACAAATTACATTTTGTTAATAGAGGCAATTAACTGAACTAATGTGTCACAATGCAATTTACTTTTGGTGAACTAAATAGAAGTGTCTTGTAATGGTCTTTGGTGGAGAACAATTAGTCTTGATATACTCAGACTTTAAGTTTCAAGGATGTGATGAATAAGTGAAACAAAACAAGAATTGGAACCCAAAAACCATGAATGATGTGTTGTTGAGAATTATGTTATGCAATTTTGTACACCCTATTCTATCTTAAGTTTAATTTAAAAACCTAGAGAACAATGACAAGTCCAAGTTTTGTAGTTTGATTAAGTAATCTGCACTGGCAAATTCGGATGCAAGTTAGCATTGTTTCAGTGCTGCTGTGGAAAACATAACATTCACTGAAGAGAAAGAAACTAGGACTGGCACCACAGGTGTAGGACTAATACCTCATAAAGGGCTCTCTAGCTGACATCTACAAGATGTCTTGCATTAATTGCTTGTTCCACCCTGAAGAAGACATGAGCTGAAAGGTTTATCTACTTCACTTGCTTATTAAAGTTTCACCTTATAATTCTGATTGTGTGTTTTGAAGTTCTGTATGGCCAACTATGTCTGTCTGAGTCCTGTCACTCGCTTTCATTTAATGCTTTAATTTTGACACATGTGGAGATTTGAATAAATAGGCTCCCCTACAGTTTGACTGTTAGAACATAAGAACATAAAGTTTACAAATGAGGGGAGGCCATTCGGCCCATCTTGCTCGTTTGGTTGTTAGTAGCTTATTGATCCCAGAATCTCATCAAGCAGCTTCTTGAAGGATCCCAGGGTGTCAGCTTCAACAACATTACTGGGGAGTTGATTCCAGACCCCCACAATTCTCTGTGTAAAAAAGTGCCTCCTATTTTCTGTTCTGAATGCCCCTTTGTCTAATCTCCATTTGTGACCCCTGGTCCTTATTTCTTTTTTCAGGCTGAAAAAGTCCCTTGGGTCGACACTGTCAATACCTTTTAGAATTTTGAATGCTTGAATTAGGTCGCCACGTAGTCTTCTTTGTTCAAGACTGAACAGATTCAATTCTTTTAGCCTGTTGAGAGGTCTGATTAGCTATAAATGCATTAAAAAAATAAATTAAATTAAAGTAAGATCGCTTCAATAAATCCTCTACATATAATACTTTAATTACCACTAAAGTAAACATTACTGCACAACTCTGCTTTTGACTTTCAGGTCTATGAGTTTAGAGTAAAAGAGTCTAGTATTATTGCACGTGCACCTGCTGAAGATGTAGACACTCCACCAAGAAAAAAGAAGAGGAAACACAGGTAAGGGACAAAAGAGTATGAATAATAGTACTTCACCATGTTGGAAATGTGCTTAATTCAGAAATCTGTAGTTTTTAATTCCCTTTTGCACTAAGCTGGTTCAGTTCCTTTTTGTGGATAGTGACCTATATTCTAACATGCCAGGATGGTGCTGCATATTCTTCTGGTGGATGTACTGTCCAGAATGTTTTTTTTAGGATACATCTGCTACAGGAAAAGGGTGTGCTTCAGCTTCCTGGTTAACATAGTACACAAGTTGTTCAATTGACATGTTTTTCCATTTTAATTTTCTGAATGATGGGAATATTGAGGGTGTTTAATAACCAGGTTATAGCCCAATGCATAATATTGCAGCTTATATTTTTTTCCCATTTTTAACTGTTGCAGGCTGTGGGCGACACACTGTAGGAAGATCCAGCTTAAAAAAGGTGAGTTACTTTGGGGTCGGCATCATTTATGATGAGGCAGTTTTTGTTTTCTTGATATGAGAGGAAATGGGCAGGTCGGCCACACCTGTTCCTGTTCATCTGGCTTTCGTCAAAGTCTAAATTCAATTTTGAACATGGTTGTTATGCTGTAATGTTTACTTTAGTGGTAATTAAAGTATTATGTGTAATATGTTTGTTTTATATGAATTTGAGTCTTGTAGACAAAAGACTTAACTGCAGTTTTCTTGGTTTCTGATTGCTACCGCAAGCTTTAGGTTTGCAATGGTTTTTTAAGTTGTATGGTTTGCAAATCAAATTATGCTTAACAAGTGAAAACATTCTGTTCTCTAAATTCTCTGCTTGTTCTTTAACTGTCTAGGACAGAAATTTAATTAGAAGGAGTAGTTCTGCCTTTTTTGTTTTTGAGTACACACCAAAGGTGTGCCAAAGTTCTGCAGGTGAAAACTGACACTCTGCCCTCTCTGTTCAATTTGCCCAGATGGCTCCTCAAACCACGTGTATAACTATCAGCCATGTGACCACCCTCGCCAGCCCTGCGACAGCTCCTGTCCCTGTGTCATCGCTCAAAACTTCTGTGAGAAATTCTGCCAGTGTAGCTCCGAATGTGAGTACTGCAAAGACTGCGTAGCTAAACAGCTCTATTTGTACAGCCTAGTATAGAATACAGCAGGGAAAAGACAATTCTGAGATTAAATGCTATTCCTTTGCTTTTTAATCTTAAAAAAAGTGTGTGTGTGTGTGTGTGTGTGTGTGTGTGTGTGTGTGTGTGTGTGTTTAGAGAGATATATATATATATATATATATAAAATAAAAATAATTATTATATTTGGATAAAATTCACTGGTTATGATTTAGAAAATGACAAACTCTGTTTTAGAACAGGTCCAGTGATGTTTTATTGTGCTGATTAACAGTTGACATCACGGAAATGCTGCAAAATGATTTGATCTTGGGCAGGTGTTGTGAGTGTGTCTGGTTATACTGTCTTGCCAGGTTTGAAATTGCTGACTGTGAGCACCCAAGATGGGGAGCCACAGTATGCTGCCGTTGTCCAGCCTCCAGCATGACGTGGCGTATTGTTTTTTTTCTGTGATTCTTACTGCTTTTATTCACTAATTAGGTGATTGAAGTGAGCATGATCAAGTGATTAAAAAGAAACCAAAAACATTTTGTCAATGTCCATCATTTATATACCCTTTTTTTTTTTTTCCCCAAAAGTAAATGTGTTAATAGTGAAGTTTCTTTTGATGCTCTGTGTGTGAAATAAAATAAAATGTGTGGCTATTAGGCCATTTCTGCAGAGAGTTGGAAATGTTTTATTTGTTCTTTTTTACTGCTACTTGGCAATGCCTGAAATGACTCTGAGAACCTAGATTTGGACACTGTTGTTGGTCTGCTGTCTCCCAGGTCAGAACCGGTTTCCTGGCTGCCGTTGCAAGGCTCAGTGCAATACAAAGCAGTGCCCCTGCTACCTGGCTGTGCGGGAGTGTGACCCAGACCTTTGCCTAACGTGCGGAGCAGCTGAGCACTGGGACAGCAAGAATGTCTCCTGCAAGAACTGCAGCATTCAGAGAGGGGCTAAAAAGGTGTGTGTGGGGGTGATTTTGCAGGGGCCATTTCTTATGTAGAATTTTACAGTTCTATTAACTTGCGTGTTATTCTGTAAGAATGAGCAATAGTTCATTAATTTGTTCTTTTTCATTTCCACCTCAGCACTTGCTGCTGGCCCCATCAGATGTTGCAGGATGGGGCATTTTTATCAAAGAGTCTGTGCAGAAGAATGAGTTTATCTCAGAGTACTGTGGAGAGGTTAGTTGGACAATTTTGCAGCTTTACCATGTTAAATTGTTTTAAAATAATGTGTAGGTGTGTTTCTTGCAATATGTTTAAGCATACACCTGAAAACAATACAAAAATATATAATCATGATGCATTATCTATGATTATGTATTAATGAAACCTGGCCAAAGAATTTACACTTCAACCCTAACTCACGCCATGTTCTCAACCCCACACCAGCAGCTGTTCAAGAGGTAGACACAAGCAATGTAAAGCTCATCTGAAGTGGATGGTACTGCGGTAACATTCATCTCCAGTACTAAGCTGTAGAATCAGAGTTCCACCAAAAATGTTTGTGGTGTAAAAAAATGTGTATTTTATGACAGTTACCTTGCAGACCATAATAACCTACAGCTGTTTGATATATATTTTTTTTAAATTAGATGGAAAATAAATGTCTGAAATGATGGTTCTACTGTTAATTGTTGATTTTGCATGTTTTTTATTGTAAATTTGTCAAAATCGTCTGTAATCGGTTCTTTTTTTTATTTTATTACCATAAACATCCAGATACCTCCCTTCCAAGATATCTGAAGTACTTGCATTTGTGATTTGCAGGATTATTCTAAACAATACTGTACCTATTATTAAAAAGGCAACTTTTTAGGCAAAAACACTACTTAAAACCATTTTATATCTGTTTTCATCACTGTTTTTATCTTTACAATTTGCTGCATCAGTGAGTCTGCCTGTTGGTAGTAACAGCTGTTTACAGCTGGGTAAAGGCAGAGTCATTAAGCCTTTGCAAAACCAGCAGATGATGCAATTACAAGGTTATTTATTTATTTTAAGTGTTTGAAGCTGACAAAATAATAAACAATACTTGAGACCCATACAGTGAATAGCAGCGCACAAGTGTGCAGTTGTGAAATAAACAAATTATAGTAAACATTGTAGTTTTATTTTTTTTTAAAAACCTGATATCTGGTACTGCACCACATTAAGTAAATCTCTGGTTGCGAGTCATTCTCTCGCATAATGTAGCACTGGAGGCTGAAATCGTCCCCACATCTTCAATGGCTTCTTTCCTGTCATTAACTAACCAACCACCCGAGGTGAAAGAACCTAGGAAGTACAAGTGTAGCAGATTTCCACCACATGGAATCTGGGAACTTTCCTAACGTAGCGTTAAAACTGAAATACCGTGCATATTACCAAAACGCCCGATTCCTTCAAAACCACAATTCTGAGGCCTATGTAGCAAATGGAATTGTGAAACAGACAAGGTTTATGACATCTGTTTGTTAGCTACAATCTCTTACTTTATGGAGGGCAGTCTGTAAGATATCGTTGTGGGTTTCTACTTGTTAGAAACCTCTTATTAAATAAATTCTGTGTTAACTGCTTTTTCACACTTTCCAATATTACAGGTGACTTTATGATGCAGTATGTTCAACCATATACAGCATACATACCTTTTAAATAACAGTATATGTGAAAGTCTTTAATTGTGTGTGTGTGTGTGTGTGTGTGTGTGTGTGTTTTTTTCCTCTCCAGATAATCTCCCAGGATGAGGCAGACAGGCGGGGAAAAGTATATGACAAGTACATGTGCAGCTTCTTATTCAACTTGAACAATGGTACTTTTTTTAACTTTTTTTGCAAAATTCAGAGATTTAAAGTGTCTTTGTGTTTGGTGGCTCCCTCTAATCGAGTTGAATGTATTTCTCGCATGCTTTTTGCTTTGTCTGTGTGTCATTGAAAGCGTGAAAGAGAGAGTACTCTCAGCTTGATTTGAGGTAGCCACTGATCACTTATAAACATGTTAAGTCATTAAATCCAAAATAAAAAAAATAAAAGATTAAACATGACATGATATTGACACAATTAATCTGTATTTATAGCACCTATTGTGGTTTAAGCTTTTAGGTTACTCGGAGATTGTCATTCACAGTATGACATCTGCACTCGTTTGTTTTACAGACCAGGTTTCATGTTAAGTGAACTAACTTGGATCTGTAATTCGTTGCAGATTTTGTTGTGGATGCAACACGCAAGGGTAACAAGATACGATTTGCCAACCATTCTGTTAACCCCAACTGCTATGCAAAAGGTAAATAAACCAAGGAGCGATTGCTCCCATCTGTGGTTTAAAGAGTTGGAAATAGATTACAGGAAAAGCTTTTTTTGTTGTTTTGTTTACAATAACATTTTTCCCGTTCTGTATATATGAAATAATTAATTATATTTTTGTTTCTGTTTCTCTCATTCAGTTATGATGGTTAATGGAGATCACAGAATAGGTATATTTGCGAAAAGAGCAATCCAGACTGGTGAAGAACTCTTCTTTGACTACAGGTATATATAAATGATGATTTATTATTCTCTCCTGTCCTCGGCCTAAACCCTATTTTAACAGCATTATCTGCAATAGGTCACTTGAACTTATAGATTTAATAGCAAACTTAAAAAGACCTTGAGCCAAAAGACTTGAAAATTATAAAACGTGTATAAAAGGTAACATTGTGACCTAAATCAGATTGTTGTGTATCTCATAGTGCAAAGTAAATCAATTTTAAATAGATTAATCTCGCATTTTAGCAGTTCCTGAATGTATTTAGCAATACAGGCAGTCCTCGTACTTAGGACACAATTGGTTCCTGGAAGTCGCGTTGTAAGTCAATGTGTCGTAAGTCGAAGCACATTCTCCCATAGGAACAATGTTATAAATTGGGGTTACATTCCTGACTCTTCAGCCAGGTAATAGTTTTACAAAAATGACCCGTTATATTGTACTCATACAAATATTTATTTATCTCTTTACACTCAGCCCAGTGGTTATGCTCACATTACTCAGACACCTACCTGATTTAAAAGTACAGACTCAGGGTTTTCCAGTGACGTATTCAGTGTGTGTATGTGATACTCTTAGCAGGAAATACGATCGCCTGAAGTTAAGCCCCTCATCATGTGACAGAGTTCACTGTTTAGGTTTTGTTTTGAGTCAATTGCTCTTATCAGACATTAACAGGAAATAAAAAATAAATAAGTAAAAAGTTACATACATAAAAAAAATAAAACACTAGACTGAGTCAGGGCAACCATGGCAGGTACTGCAGTTCTGCATGGCTCAGGTCTCGCCGTGTCGTAAATGCCGTATCGATGTCGAAGAGGGTAATAATGCAAAAGAGTCGTTAGTGCCGTGCGTTGTAAGTCGAGGATCGCCTTTACAGTGAATTTTGCCGAATATATTCATTCAGTGTTCTGGTAAGGGGAACTTGTATGCTTTTGTAAATGTGCTGCCACCTCTCTTGCTATTGCTAATATATTTTAAAGCATTTAATATGGCAACCTCATAGTTTCAGTGTTATTGAAATTCTTTAGGCAAAAACCTAACACCACTCTTCACTTTTACCTGTGACTTAAGATGGCTACCATTTGGTCACGTAGTGATTTGGTTTCTAGAACATAAAGACCTGACGCTTCAAGGTATTGCCTTCATACTCTGAACACGGGTGTATTTTATGATTCCTTAGGTCAAGTTTGATCGTGGGTGTCTTACAAGAGAAAATAAACCTTTGCTGACGCTTCACAAAGCTCCCATGATTGTCTCAATAATAATCCGTTACAGGTGGTGTCCATTGAACATTGTTTTTAACCTGGATTTATCAGTGATACAGTCCTCCTTCACATTTCAATTTTGCTTCATGTTTACAAACCATTTGACCTTAACTGACATGCCACTTAAGAGTGTGCGAACAGGGATGCTTTGTTTTTGTTCGCACACTCCTAGTTACAACTATGGAGAGAGGCACATAATTGAACACTGGTGCTTGAAGGCTGTGTGTATCGAAAGATCACAGAATATAGAAACATGATTGCTTTTTGTTTTTTACAGGTACAGTCAGGCTGATGCTCTTAAGTATGTGGGTATCGAAAGAGAAATGGAGATTCCGTGAATGCATCTACCTCCTCGTGAACAAATGCCTTATGCTCTTCAGGAATTTTTAGTACCATGTGCAGTTTAAAAAAAGGTATTTGATACAGCCAGGCTTGTAGGGTTTTACAAATATCTGCTCTGATAGTAATTTATAAGTGACTTTGAAATCCAGCTTTTTACTGCCTTTTTTCCCTTCCCAAAACACCTGCAAGTTTTTGTATCAAATGATTGTTTTTCTTTTCAGTACAGTACACCAATGAGCTATAATTATGGAACAATTTAATAACAAATAAAACAGTACTTGAACGTGTATTTGTGTATATACAGGAAGCATTGCATTTTACCTATGTTTGGCGCATCATGGATTATTTTTTGCTTGCGTTTCTGTAAAGTTTTATAAAACTGCACCATTTCTGTTGTTACTTCTGATGCCCCCTGGTCCTCAAATAATGAATGAACACTTTCCTACTACATTTTTTTTACAGTGTGCTGTCTGCATACATTTTAAAATATACAAACAAAAATAAGTACAAAACCATATGCATTGCTTATAACCAAGCAAAGAAGACTGGCATCTTTGGCCTTCTCCAGTTCAGTTTCTTATAGCAGTAGCCCATTTGAGCTTCCATGTTTTAAACACTGCATTACACCTGGCTATTTGAACTGTAGATCATCCATTGTTGATTGGACAATAATAATAATAATAATAATAATAATAATAATAAATAATAATAATAATAATAATAATAATAATAATAAACTAGCTATGTGAAAGGAAGAATAGGGGAGTAAAATGACCTGCTACCCACAGGCACTTTGTGCCAGTATGCAAGTAATATACCAATACCTTGTATTAATACCTCAAACATGAGTAAGGCTAAATAGTGGACCACATACAGCACATCCCTTATTTTTTTTTTTTTCCTTTATTTTACCCAACTATTTATTATCTTTTGCTTCTATTACTAACCAAATACAATTTTCCAAAAAACTGAAATATTTGTGGGTTATCAAGTTTTTCTACTATATCTTTAATCTCTCTCAAAACTATTTTTGAAGGTAATAATAAAGCAAAGAGAAATGGCCCTTGCAAAAGTATAGATAGCTGACCTATCGAGTGACATGAGTAGATCGACCTATTGAATGACACGCATAAGGTTGAGTGAGATCAAAGTAACCCCAGTAACTGCTGGGGAGATGATGTGTATACATGGAATCCTGTTTCCTTAAGAAATCAATGTGAAGACTATATTTGCAGTTTCAGTAAGTTTTGTGAACAACGATAGTGAGAGATGCCAAAATGGAGCTCTGCCAGGAATGCAAGACTAAACTTCTGGAAAGTTAAAAGGCCTGTGTGACAGACTGAGTCTCATCACTGACTCCTCGGTGCTTGTGCATTTTTGCTACCCTCTGTGTTTGTTTTGCTGAGAAAAACAGCTGGGGATTGTCCAGTTGTGGATCTCTAACCAGTAGGTGGCAGTGTCACGGTGGAGCCACCGACTATAAAGGGAACCACTGTCACATCCCCAGCCTGCCGAGAGCCAGCACAATACTGTTCATGCCATGGAGCAGGACAGATCTCCTCTTTTGCGGTAAGCAAGACGAAGGAATAAAAACATTCTGTTTGTCTGACCACTGCATGTGGAACTGGGGTCTGTGCTCAATAATTTTCCTGTAGGGATAGGGACTAATGTTTGGGATTTTTAGATCCCAACAAACCTATAGGAGTTGTGTCAGCCGGACCTCCTTTTATAGCAGGAGCAGCTTACTGCTGTGTTCATGGCACCTTTGTTTTCGGTTTCTTTTTCAGTATTTTTCCTTTTCACATTTGGTGTGTGTTGTCTGCCTATACCGTACCATTGCTGGTAGTCACAAGGCTCATTGTGTGCTGTGAAGATAAATCCTGGGCGTCTGTGTGAGGTTTCAACATCAGTTATTGTCTCTTCCTGAATTACAGTGGTTGCACACACACACACACCCCTATCACAGCCTGTCACTCAATGGTCTTATTTCAGGTTTCATACAGACATCCCTCTGAGCAGATTGCAGTAACATGCATTGATCACCAGGCTTCAGACTCTCCAGATGTTTTGCTGAAAATGTACTGCTTTATTATAATTTTTTTAGCATTAAAATGGAGATCTTCACATTTTCTAAAAATAATAAAATAGCACTGAAAACTGAAAGCCTACAGAAGTAGCCTAAAAATAAATCCCTGCTGTATGTCACTAAAAATAACTCAGCCCTGCATGTTTATGTTACAAACAAGCTTGCTACTTAAAATAGATAGCCCTTCAAAATTCCAAAATAAGTGAAGCATTCCAGTTTATGTTGCTGTATTTTACATTTAGTACACTTCTTAATTATAGATTCAGTCACATGGATTCACCTAATCCTTTCTCTGCCACTCGCTCTATACAAAGATAAGTAAAGACTTCAATCATTCAAATGAAATATCACCCATCTGTGGACAAATCTATTCCGATTTCTGCCCAGGCCATTAGTTGTCTCACTTAAATCAGGTGTCTTTGGCACCTCAAATCTTGAAGAATTTCACAACTTTCCTGAATGAGAATGAATTAGTTCCCTTAAGGTGTGAACAACTAATTAGCACGAGCAACCTTATGAATGGCACCCTTTTCATTGTGGTAATCTTGTTGGTTTTTAATTTCACTGTAATACAGAATGTGCATATTTTTCAAAGACAATGCAGCAGGATACCAGTGATCTTAGTGACTACCAGTGCCAAGAGAAATATTGGTTTTAAACAAGGGCTGGTAATAAAATAAGGTCCTATGGCCTTTGCAATATCTGCACCATGTACTCCAGATAAGATGCATAATTGGCAATTTACACATTGAAAAAAAAAAATCTGAATTATCAATGATATTTAATAGTAATGCATATCAAATACACATAGCAATTTTGCTGCACAGCTTGAGTTCACACGTTACACATATTTAATGTTGTACTGTAAAATAATGTTTTTGTAAGACCAGGTTTCTGTAGAGTAGTTCAAAGTAACAGTTACATTTTAAGGCTGCATTAGTGCATACCCCATAAGTTAGCATTCCCAGCGACAGCGAGTGGAAGCGACAGCAAGTGGGAGAAGTACAGCGTGGAAAAGTACAGAGCAGTTTCGAAGCAGAAAGGAGAAATTGCATCTTGAATTGCTTTAATCAGAAAACAGAGGACATTGGGGAAACACAGCCGCGTGTGTTTTTCTGATAACAAACAAGCTGAAACTCGGAGCAGCTGATTCAAATTCAGCGCCGTTTTGAGACACGGGCGAGGGGAGGAGCCGACAGCACAGCAGAACAACGCAGTTAAACGAGGCAGTCTTCCCAGCGACAGCGAGTGGAAGCGACAGCGAGTGGGAGAAGTACAGCGTGGAAAAGTACAGAGCAGTTTCGAAGCAGTTTGAAAGCAGGTTGACGGCTGCAGAAGAAACTAAACTTCAAAAAAAAAAAAACCCTCAACATGGTCTTCAAGCCAGTAATCTGTGACACCTGCTTGATGTGGGAAATCCGAGAAAACCCAGCGGAGCTAAACCAAGTGTGCGTAAAGTGCCGCGCGATCCAGGATTTGCATAAACTAGTAAGCATGCTAGAAATGGAGCTGGAAGAAGTGAGACAGCAACAAGATCTTGAGGAACTGGCACACCCACAATTCATGGAAGTCTGCATCACCCCTAACAGACTGAAAGCCACCAGGGAGATAGAAGGTCAGAACAGCTGGGTTCAGGTAGGCAGAAGCAGGGAAAAAAAGAAACTTCGTCAAACACAACCACCAGAAATCAAAACAACCAACAGATTTGAGTCACTTCAGAATTTTGATGAGCAGAACCAACAACAAGAGAATGAAAGGAACAACATCCAGGACCCCATTGACAGTGGTGACCAGACAGCAAAAAGAAGGGAGGTCATGATTGTTGGGGACTCCATATTGAGAAACACAGCAAGTTCAGTTCGCAGTTTGGACCCCCTTACTACAACAGTGTGCTGCCTTCCGGGAGCCTCGGTCAAGCACATCACTGAGAACGTGGACAGGCTCCTAGAACGAACAGGAGACGACCCGGTAGTAGTCGTCCACATCGGTACAAACAACATTGGAAGAGACAGACCAAAATCCCTGCAAAACAAATTCAGAGAGCTAGGAAGGAAATTAAAAGAGAAAACCAAAACTGTGGTATTTTCTGGTATACTACCCGCACCTTGCAAAGGACCATATGGACAGCTGGAAATAATAAATCAAAACCAATGGCTGAAGACGTGGTGCACACGGGAAGGCTTCACCTATCTTGATCATTGGACCACATTCTACAACGAGGACTATCTGTATAGACGGGATGGACTGCATTTAAATAACAAGGGAACTAGTCTACTTGGAGAAAAGATCCTCGAGCAGGTTCGGAAGCATTTAAACTAGAAAGGAAGGGGGGAGAAATCAACAAAAAAACAGAAGGGAGACCGCATCAAAACAAGAACAACAACTCAGGTAAGACAACCATTAAATGTATTTATCTAAATGCTAGAAGTATCAGAAACAAAATTCTAGAACTTGAAGCTACTGCACTAACAGGTAACTATGATGTGATAGGTGTTACAGAAACGTGGTTATCTGAGAGTGATGGGGACGAATATAATATTTGTGGGTATACACTGTATAGGAAAGACAGGCAGGACAGAAGAGGAGGAGGGGTAGCGCTATACATAAGAAACAAACAGTCTTGAAGCCCAGGTGTTAAACCTGGACAAAGAAAATAAAACCGAATCAATATGGGTCAGAATAACAGACAAAAATTCAAAAGGCATAATAATAGGAGCATGCTATAGACCGCCAGATTCAGACGGTGAGCACAATAATCTGTTATACAATGACATTAGAAATGTGTGTAGCAAAGGAGAAGCCATACTAATGGGGGATTTCAACTTCCCCCAAATAAAATGGGAAAACCCGGTGGGTAGCGCGAAGGATGAAATAGAAATGGTGGAAATGACAAATGACTGCTTCCTAACACAATTTGTGAAGGCACCCACTAGAGGGGAGGCATGCCTTGATTTAGTCTTTTCAAATAACGAAGATAGAATAACTAAAACAGAGGTCAGAGAACCACTGGCAAACTCAGACCACAACATGGTCTCATTTGAAGTGTTTTTTAAATCCTCAAAAGTAAAGACTAAAGCTAAGGTTTACAATTTTAGAAAAGCAAACTATGAAGGCATGAAACAGAGACTAACAGAAGTAGATTGGAGTAAAATAGAGAAAACACCCACAGAAGAAGGATGGTTGTTCTTCAAAAACGTAGTACTAGAGGCGCAAAACAATTATATCCCTAAAGTAGACAAATCTAAATGTAAAACTAAATTGCCAAAATGGTTTAATAGATCAATTAAAAAAAATATTCAGCGAAAAAAGGCACTTTACAGAGCATTAAAAAAGGACCAAAAAGAAAGTACACAGAAAGAGTACACAGAACTGCAAATGCAAGTCAAAAAGGAAGTTAGAAAGGCCAAGAGAGAAATAGAAATGAACATTGCTAAGGGAGCTAAAACCAATTCCAAAATGTTTTTCCAATATTACAACAGCAAGAGAACATTCAAAGAGGAGATTAAATGTTTAAGAGATACAAATGGCAAAATCGTAGAGGAAGAAAAAAAAATAGCAAATATGTTAAATGATTACTTTTCACAAGTTTTTACAAAGGAAGATACTGACAACATGCCCCACATGTCATCCAGTTCCTATCCAGTTTTAAATAACTTTAGCATAACTGAGGCAGAAGTGTTAAAGGGACTAGGAGCTCTTAAAATAAACAAATCCCCTGGGCCGGATGAGATCCTCCCAGTAGTACTCAAAGAAATGAAAGAAGTAATTTACAAACCGCTAACCAAGATCATGCAGCAGTCTCTTGACACAGGGGTGGTACCGACAGACTGGAAAATTGCAAACGTAATACCGATCCACAAAAAGGGAAACAAAACTGAACCAGGTAACTACAGACCAGTAAGCCTGACTTCTATTATATGCAAACTTATGGAAACTATAATAAGAGCCAAAATGGAAAATTACCTATATGGTAACAGAGTACTGGGAGACAGTCAACATGGTTTTAGGAAAGGGAGATCGTGCCTAACTAACTTGCTTGATTTTTTTGAGGATGCAACATCGATAATGGATAATTGCAAAGCATATGACATGGTTTATTTAGATTTCCAGAAAGCTTTTGACAAAGTCCCGCACAAAAGATTAATTCTCAAACTGAACGCAGTTGGGATTCAAGGAAACACATGTACATGGATTAGGGAGTGGTTAACATGTAGAAAACAGAAAGTACTGATTAGAGGAAAAACCTCAGAATGGAGTGTGGTAACCAGCGGTGTACCACAGGGATCAGTATTAGGTCCTCTGCTATTCCTAATCTACATTAATGATTTAGATTCTGGTATAGTAAGCAAACTTGTTAAATTTGCAGACGACACAAAAATAGGAGGAGTGGCAAACACTGTTGCAGCAGCAAAGGTCATTCAAAATGATCTAGACAAGATTCAGAACTGGGCAGACACATGGCAAATGACATTTAATAGAGAAAAGTGTAAGGTACTGCACGCAGGAAATAAAAATGTACATTATAAATATCATATGGGAGATATTGAAATTGGAGAAGGAATCTATGAAAAAGACCTAGGAGTTTTTGTTGACTCAGAAATGTCTTCATCTAGACAATGTGGGGAAGCTATAAAAAAGGCTAACAAGATGCTCGGATACATTGTGAAAAGTGTTGAATTTAAATCAAGGGAAGTAATGTTAAAACTGTACAATGCACTTGTAAGACCTCATCTTGAATATTGTGTGCAGTTCTGGTCACCTCGCTATAAAAAAGATATTGCTGCTCTAGAAAGAGTGCAAAGAAGAGCGACCAGAATTATTCCGGGCTTAAAAGGCATGTCATATGCAGACAGGCTAAAAGAATTGAATCTGTTCAGTCTTGAACAAAGAAGACTACGTGGCGACCTAATTCAAGCATTCAAAATTCTAAAAGGTATTGACAGTGTCGACGCAAGGGACTTTTTCAGCCTGAAAAAAGAAACAAGGACCAGGGGTCACAAATGGAGTTTAGAAAAAGGGGCATTCAGAACAGAAAATAGGAGACACTTTTTTACACAGAGAATTGTGAGGGTCTGGAATCAACTCCCCAGTAATGTTGTTGAAGCTGACACCCTGGGATCCTTCAAGAAGCTGCTTGATGAGATTTTGGGATCAATAAGCTACTAACAACCAAACGAGCAAGATGGGCCGAATGGCCTCCTCTCGTTTGTAAACTTTCTTATGTTCTTCTTATGTTCTTATATGTACAGTAGTTATTGGAAGTACTCATGACTTCAAAGTAATGTTGCATTTTACTGTACATTGGAGAGTAAATTACTCAATGACCCAAAACCTTATTTGCGTGCACCAAACTTATCTACATGTCTTGATTAATCATCATTTGTAATCATATGCCATTTAACTAATTCCCATAGATCCTACAACCTCACAAGCAAAATAGAACAAATGTGACTTGGAATGGTTCCTTAACTTTTTAGGACCCAACTTTACCATGTCACTGTGTCACCCCCTTGTGCCAATAAGAGACTACAGTAATTGCTAAAAATAAAAGTAGTTTACAGAAATGGTAGGTGCAAAGAACATATCAACTTTGCTAAGATTTAAGTAATTCAGTTAGATAGCTTTCAAAATAGGGACTGTTTTTTTTTCTTCTACTTCAAAAGGGCATGTATGACTTATTCTAAGGAAAACCCTGCTGAAATATTCTAAGAGAAAGAAAAGACGCAGACATTCACCTATTAAGCCACGAGGGCCAGATTCTCAAAGCGTTTTACTTGCCAAAAAAAACATTAATAACAATTTGGAGTAAAGAGCTTTGGGAATCTAGCCATGAATCTAAATAAGTTGGCTAGATGCTTGCTTTTAAATGTTTTATTTTTTTAATATGAAATAAGTCTATATGCAAAAGATTTATGATTTCAAACCATGTTCTTTAATATACGATATCATACAGATGTCATTTTTTATACTTCAGATGGCTTAACCAGGAAATACAATTTAAGTTGTTCTCTGTACATCTCCATGTGAACATTTCCATACAGAATATAATACATTATTCTAAAAGTCCTTTTCAGTTTGGATTTGAATATTTTTTAGAACCAAAGAACATTTTGGTCACAACAGTAGAGGTGAAAAGATATGAAAGGAAAGCCTAATCTTACCTAAATTCCCTTTTTACTGTAAAGTAACATATTTCAAATCAGACCTGTGGTAAACAAACAGATGCACTAAAGTGCTTATCCAAAAATAACTTTTGTTTTTGTGGGGTCAGCAAAAATCTCCTATATGCGACATAAGAAAGTCAGATGCAATGCATACAGAAACCTTGAATTTTTATTTAATCACACATTTAAAAAATGAACCACACTATACACATGGTTTTCTTATAGCAGGTAACAATGCAGATTACACATTTCTAAGGACCCACTCAGACTCTCTATTACACTCTTTGAAAGTGTTGCCAACATTTAATTCATAAATTAATGTGTTTTTTTTTTTTAATGTATTTATTTTTTAAAATGCAACCGCTGCTAAAAGCAACGGCTTCATATTTTATAGCGTTTTTCTTATATGCAGATAGGCAGTAGCATGCAACCTCCAATGCAGAAGGTTCTGATTCTGTTTGCTAGGTAGGGGTAGAAGTCTTTGTCCATATTTACATATTAAAATGTATATACTGATCCTGAGGAGTTCAGATGTGAATTTTGGGACAATGGCTGGAGGCTTTCCCAGTCTCAGAGATTAAAGAGAGGTCCAGTTTGGCAGCAGCAGGATAGCTGCAGTGGAGATTCAGAATGCATTTCATCCAATTCATTCCGGTTCTGTGCTCATGCTGAAGTTTATTACTCAGACACTTTGAGGGGGGTGGGGGTACAAAAAAAACAAAAAAAACACAACATTTAAGCCAAGTAGCTGTAAGTATCCTTTTCCCCATCGACACGTTCCAAGTATTCCTTCTCTATCAGTATGTCGATGCATTTCTGAAAGAAAGAAGGTAGCAGTGAATAACGTATGATACTAACAATGGCCCTTGATATTGCATTTACAAATGTACACATTATTGACAAAGAGAATGTTATGGCTAAGGCTCCCATTTTCCCCCAAACAATGATATCTGCACGTGTATTCCTATCATACCAGTCTCTAAATTATAGGTTCAAATCAAGCCCCTTGTGTGAGGTTTATTAGGGAACAAGCAATATAAAAAGTATTGCATCTGAAACCAAAAAAATATCAACTGATAGATGTGTATATGTGTATGTCTGTGTATATACATGTATAAACTAGAAGATTGTGGCTCTATGTGAATGTTTTCACATGTTTTGTAAATTCTCATGTGGTCACCTAACACAGCAAGTCTTAAATTGTTACACTCCAAGTCTGTTCTGTCTTTATAGCTTTTAAACCTCAGTTTGGCTCACCTTTATCACAGGAACCCTGGGTTTAAATCTGGAGGACAGCTGGTTTAGTACCTCTGCAAGAAGTTGCTGGTGTTTTAAAACTTTCCTCATCTTCATGATTCTCACAATGGCAGCCTGCAGATTAAAAGCACCCATCTTTAACATCACACTGTTCTTGGCATTTGCTGCTTTGCAGGATGAAATAAGCTGCAATACATTTACATCACCACAGTCCGACAAAGTTTTATTACAGAATGGAATCTGTCTATTCTGTTGGTCACTGTTCCTATATAAATCGGGCCGTCCTTCTGTTTGGCAATTAAAGAGTGCAACATGATTATAGGAGGTTAACCAAAGGCTTTAATTGCTTTAATCTAAATACATTCTTCAAGTGGACTTTATTTCACTCATTTTTCTGAAACCTGTGGCAAACACAATTTTCCAACAGCTGCTCTACTAATGCAATTTCACTACCCTACTCAATGTGTATATTTAACTCAGCCATTATTTAGCTTAGCTACTCTAAACAAATCTCGTCACCTATTCAGCTTCAGTTAATATGTGCGTTGGGTTGTCAGTATAGCAACAAGATGTGAATTTTTACAAACCCTTAACTGCACTTCACAAGTTTAATTCTGTAACTAATGTAGTCTATTTTATAAACAAGACAAACTCATGTTGAGAAGTCTTGATTTAGTATTGTTTAGGATTTTTTTTCTGTAATGATAAGGATCAGTCTCTAACTTGTACCACATAGATATTGTATCCAACACATTGCACAGCTTTTGATTGTCTATCTGCTTTGCTCACCTGTATCAGAAGTTTCCTGTCCTCCTCGATATTCTTGTGAGTAGTTTCCTGCTCCTGTTTCTGTTCAGTTTTCATTGGCACGTTGATGTTGACTCGCAGTTTTTTACTGCAACAGACATGAATTTTCACTTAGCACATAATCTCTACTATAATTCGCTAACTATGTAATGTGAGTTTACACATTCTTTACAGGACTGCAAGTGTTCAATGGCATTAAGTCATGCATATTTCAGTGCCCGTTCAAAAGAGATTTCGAAAAGGGGGTTGTTGGTTATTCAACCATATAACTGGTTTGTTCATTCAGCCACTAAATTAATATAGCAATAAAACAAAACAAGTTACTATAACTATAACAAGAAATATGCTTGTTTATGATCCAGAGTACTGTAATAGAAGAACATGACAATTTTATAAAATTGACCAAATATGCTTTGACATGATAATTATCAGTTTTACTACCAAATGCTGATGAAGAGCAATTCAAATGTGTAAATATAATGCCCATGTCTTGCATTTGTACTGACCCTTAGCTATGGGAACCCATGCCCCTGGTTGAGAGAGAGAGAGAGATCTGAAAAAAATTGAGACCCCTGCAAAATTATCAATTTCTCTGGTTGTACTATTTATAGATATGTGTTTGGGTAAAACAAACATTTTTGTTTTATTCTATAAACTACTGGCAACATTTCTCCCAAATTCCAAATAAAAATATTGTCATTTAGAGCATTTATTTGCAGAAAATGACAACCGGTCAAAATAACAAAAAAGATGCAGTGTTGTCAGACCTCAAATAATGCAAAAATAAGTTCATATTCATTTTTAAACAACACAATACTAATGTTTTAGCTTAGGAAGAGTTCAGAAATCAATATTTGGTGTAACCCTGATTTTCAATCACAGCTTTCATGCACCTTGGCATGCTCTCCACCAGTCTTTCACACTGATGTTGGGTGACTTTATGCCACTCCTGGCGCAAAAATTCAAGCAGCTTGGCTTTGTTTGATGGCTTGTGACCATCCATCTTCCTCTTGATCACATTCCAGGGGTTTTCAGTGGGGTTCAGGTCTGGAGATTGGGCTGGCCATCTGGTGGTCCTCCATCCACACCTTGATTGACCTGGCTGTGTGGCATGGAGCATTGTCCTGCTGGAAAAACCAATCCTCAGAGTTGGGGAACACTGTCAGAGCAGAAGGAAGCAAGTTTTCTTCCAGGACAACCTTGTACTTGGCTTGATTCATGTGTCCTTCACAAAGACAAATCTGCCCGATTCCAGCCTTGCTGAAGCACCCCCAGATCATCACCGATCCTCCACCACATTTCACAGTGGGTGCGAGACACTGTGGCTTGTAGGCCTCTCCAGGTCTCCGTCTAACCATTAGATGACCAGGTGTTGGGCAAAGCTAAAAATTGGACTCATCAGAGAAGATGACCTTACTCCAGTCCTCTACGGTCCAATCCTTATGGTCTTTTGCAAACCTCAGCCTGGCTGTTCTTTGCTTCTCATTGATGAAGGGCTTTTTTCTAGTTTTGCACGACTTCAGCCCTGCCCCTAGGAGCCTGTTTCGAACTGTCCTCGCCATGCACTTCACCCCAGCTGCCGTTTGCCATTCTTTTTGTAGGTCACTTGATGTCATCCTACGATTACTGAGTGACACTCGAATGAGTTGGCAGTCATTCCGGTCAGTGGAGAGTCGTTTTCGCCCTCTGCCGGTCTGTAGCTTTGTTGTCCCCAATGTGTGCTGCTTGACCTTGTTCTTATGAACTGCCGTCTTTGAAATTTTAAGGATGGAAGCAACCCGATGCTCACTGTATCTCTCTGCCAGTAAAGCCAGAATTGAACCCTTCTTTTCCTCACTCAAAACTTTCCTTTTCAACTCTTTGGGCATGGTCAATAGTTATTTTTTGATTCCAATTACTTTTGAGGTACTACTAGCACTGTTTTGCCATCCAGCTGGTCCTACTGCAAGAGGACAGTGATGACCACAGGAGTGGTTTTTATACTTTTCCTCGTTAAATAAGATTTGGTTCAGGTGATCCCCTAATCATTACCTCATTCAGTAGAATGAGGTGTGCCTGTGTTGGAATTTAACAGACACTGGAATAGAATGGCTGCCATACATGTAGAGATGCTGATTTAAGAAAAAATTGCAGTGGTCTCTTAATTTTTTCCAGAGCTGTATGTATGTATGTATGTATGTGTATATATATCAATTCTACCAACAAGCTTGTGTATTATAGAAAAATTTTTTTAAAAAAAAACTGTTCCAGTAACTTACTTTTTATATCCAAGGAAAAGTTTTATTAAAGTGTCTGGCTTAAACTCCACCTCATCAACATTTGCATTTTCATCTTCCAATACCTACAATTTAAACATGTGGTAAGATCCCAAACTTTACGCAGTAAGAAAAAAATAAATAAATAAGATGATTCTACAAACAAGTAAACTGAAGATTGGACACACTATCAAAGCTTACGTTTTTTGTTCTAAAAATATTCTGGCAAATGTAATCTTGATGAGTTGGCTTACTTTTGTTTCCTTAGTCTACTGTTCAATGTGTGCATTCATGTTCATGTTGGGCTTATTCTGGCTGTTGTGTTTGAATGAAAAAGTTATTACAGTTCAAGATGCTAATACAAGCCTAAATGATCATTGCAATGTCCGAATTTGCCTCAATTGTTCCCTACTGTGATTACAAAGTTCAAAAGGAGGACAAAAAACACTGCTACTTACCAGCAATTTGGACTTTAACAAGATTTGTAAAACTTGAACCAGAATGTCCTGAAAAAAATAAGTTAATGTAAGAGCAAAAAAAACCCCACAACTTTGTGTTTACCAATTAAAAAACTAACAAACAAACAAACAAACAAACATAATAAACCACCATCAGAAATAGCAGGAAATGTAGCTAATGCAGTGTTATTGCTTTAATTGCTTGCCCACTGCAGACGGGCAAAGTGACTTCAAAAGAACAGACTGTTTTGTACAGATACAATGCATTTTTTGGCCTTGAAACATGTCTTAATCTCTTTTCTTAAAACTGAAGCAATGGTTCAGGACAGTGGAAGAGATTAGTCGATGACATTAGTAGGTCATAGAGCCACATAGGACACACCCACGTTTAGACGGGACCAGAGTTAACAAGACTGCAAAGCAAAAGAAATACAGGACAAGTCTGCAACCTTCCAGGTTGAACTTTTGTTTTGAAACACCTCTTATCAGTGATGTAGAAGACCAAAATCCTCTCACTCACTTTCACCACAGGGTACTTTACTCATTTTTTTAAGATCCCATCACATCTCATTTAGGAAGTTGTCTCATAACTCTACTATGTCTATAGAAACCTACTATTTTAATCTGCGTGCTGTCTGTCAGTTGCTGTACAGTGTATATGTCTTCTGTGTTATACTGCAGGAGGATTGCCATCTGGAACGTGGATGCCTTTAGAAACAAGAAGGAAATGTTATTCAGTAAGAGATGAACAAATACATTTGTATTAGGATGAAATGTATTTGATTATATTATTGTGTATTTTTCTACGAAGATTGTCTCCACTATCATTAGTAGTATATAACCGGTTAGGTGTTTTTTTTTTTTTTTTTTTTTTAATTCTCCATATTCACTCTTTACTTCAATAAGTTACAACAGTAACTACTTGAAGGAATCCATGTTCCTCAAGTTGAGCGAGACATCCCATTTCACAGTGAGAGATGTAGTGGAGAAAGGCAGTAGTATAAGTTTATCAGCATGCACCCGACACTTTGAAACTCACCTGCAAAGTGTACCGATTCTTAAAACAGTTTGTGACCAGCTCTCCTTTGGACAGATGATAGAGCCAGGTTAGCTTGCGTCCACTGTGTCTGCTGGCGTAAAAGGCTGTGAATCTTTGGTAACTCCTCTCCAACTGCAATGACAGACATTAGTATTATTAATACCATCAAGTCACTTCATACTTTATTGCATTGAGGTCTTTAAAGCATGATTCAATTAAAATACATCTGTATTTATTTTAGCTGTGTTTGCCCTTTAAAAGAGACCAAGTATGATTTAAAGGGATGTCATGTTAACGGCCAAGTTATTACAAAAAAAATAAACAAAGCTCAATCTTTTATATTTGTATTCATTTAACCAATGACAAAGGTTTGATCTCACTGCTGGCTTAAAATTGTAAATCTGCTTAGCAGGGGACTGCATTCCGCTGAATTTTTATTGTCGTTAATGATCCCAATAAAATGACCCTTGAGGGAAAAAAAAACTGGTGAAATGTATGCACTCCAGATTAACACCAGCTAAAAATACAAACTTTACTTGAACTATGTTTATTATATTTATTTAAGAAAACAGAAATGGCATGGGGACCAATGTTAGACACAGTATTCGTCCCAAAGCGTCTGCTCAGGAGCAACATGTTCATGGAAAATAACATGTAAATTGGCATGAACCTCAACACTGCTTTGCATTATGAGGACAGATATTACTGGAACATTAAGATTCAACAAAAGTCACCCCCTTTATAACCTGAGTGTTAACTACATTGTAAATTATGTGGACAGTTTAGTCTTGCATAATAAAATATTCATTGCAATAAAAAGTTCTTAAACATCAGCAACGGATTGTTTAAATTCACCATCCTTTCTGTGCTTTCTTTTCACCAACTGATTATTCATACACTGGGTGCATTAAGTAACTAAGCGGCTCAGAGCGAGAATTTTTCCTTTCACTCAGAACACCAATGAAATCTGCTCTGCAGCTCAGAGGGAGCGGAACTGAGCATGCCGTTAAGTGGGTTCTTTCACAGATCTGCTCTGAGCAGCTCACTTACTTAACACACCCATTATATGTGCTTGTATGGCTCATAGGAAAGATCACACTAAAAATGTACTATACTCTAAACATGTTTAGAAGTTGTTCCTAAGTACACAGGCATGTTTTTAAGAAGCCAGTACTTCCTACCTCAGAAGGTAAAGCAAATGTGCAGGACTGCTGGAAGGGCCAAGAGCCTGAGCTTAGAACCTGAATACTAAAATCCACTGGAAGAGAAAGACATAAAAAGAGGTAAATGACACCTGGCACTCAAGAATGTTGACAATGCTTTCAGGAAGATATTTCGTTTTTCAATTACTATTTAGTTTTTAACTGGTTTTGATTTGCAACTGTGTAATTGTGTAAAATATTACAAACTGCATTAAAGTTGGAATTAAATTTGAAATGTGTGCAACTGTTGCCCAGATGTAATGGGAGGATTTCCTATATAGATATACTGTATATCTGCAAGAATGTTGCTTAATATGTGGTAGTATGTTACCAATTTGGTCAGGTTTCAGAAGGAATGTGCATACAGTACTTATCTTTATGGAAAAACAAGAAAGCATATACATTGATCCTTTTGAGACAATATTAAACTTACAGTCTAATGGTTCAGAGTTGGACAGATGTTTTTTAAACTGTTCATTTAAGTCTTTGCTGACTCCAATATCCTGGAACATTCGCTGCAGTTTGGAAGTGTATTCAAAGCCACAGGCTTGCTGTAAAATAAAAGAGAAGAGCACTTCCAATTTCAAAGAGACGGAGGCTATACTCTGAATCTCAGCAGTGGTTTATACAGCATTGGTTAAAGGATTCAGGATTATGCAGTACTGATGTTTTCTACATGTATGGTTCAATTTCACCGATTTAAACAGTAGTGGTTTAAAGGGGTGACTTATCGAAACTTTACTTTCAGAACCAAATACGACAAAACAGGCATGCTAGGTGACAAATATCCTCTACCATGGGTGACTGACAAGCAGCCATTTACTAGGTGGAATTTTTACTTAAAATGAATGCCAGGCTGAAAAAATATTTTAATGCCTTAATCTTGTGCCATTTTTTTTTTGTAGGAACAACATATTTTGCATATCTGGAAACAAGAAGTGTACACATTATGTTTAGTGTATTTATATATTAGATATCTTTTGCATGCATATAAAACACTACTCCACTGCTATGTATTTGTTTTTCTTGTAGCGTGAATATGGTTCCTCTGTAACACATAGGGACTCGCACACCTTAAGTTTGGAGATCATGCTGGCCTCCGCATCGTCACTAGCACTGTTCTGATGCACCAGTCTCTTCGCCAGCATCTTGGCGTAAAACTTTTGAAACACATCTTTGTCCTCGATGTACTTAAAGACAACCATCTGGAAAAGAAATACAAAACCTCTTCTCAGTTCTAAGGAATTGCAAACACATAGCTCTGTAAACAATGTATAAAAAATAATTTCCTTGTAGCTGGCAGATTAGGCTGTGTCTCATGATGGCTGGACCAGAAAAAGAAGAAACAAGACTTTGGGTCTAGTACTACAATTTTACATGTACATGTCAGACCTGGGACAAATACAGTTGTATAACATATTTTATTTGTAAACACCAACTATTTCAAATAGTTGAAATATTAAAAAATATATGCTCAAAGAAATCAATTTTGTTTTTAAATATTCAAATATTAATTGCACAAGGTCAAATATTTGAAAATATTTTCTTTTTTTTTTTTGCAGAAAACAAATAGTATTTGAAACTATTTAAATGTGTTATTTGAAAAAATAAAATAAAATACCTTCAACTATTCCCAAATAGTTAATGAATAATCAAAAACCTAATTATTACCCTAAAATGTATAATTATGTACCAAGTCTTGCAATTACCATATATTTAAATGTTTTCAAAGAATAGTTACTTTCTGCAATCTGTATTTAATTATTTAGAAATAATAGTTACAGATGCTGTGAGTTTTGGTGTCATCACAAGAGCACTGCAAACTATGGGTGCAAGACAGTTTAAAACCTAATAGGACTATCACAACTAAGCATATAGAAGTTACAAAATCAGACTTTAGAAATATTCGCAGTAAACAAGTAGACTGACAATTGCATATAGTAATCTCCCCTTAATAAATGGAAACATTTTCTTGGAACTGATTTCAAAACATTGTTTCCACTTTATTTTTCTACAATTTCTAAAATAAAAAAACAAAAACAAAGGATGGTTGACATAAAGCTTACCACTTGATTCAGGGTATCTTCCAGCTCGGCTTCTTCTGGGTTCTTGGAGCTATAAAAACACAACAATGATTATTGCATTTATCTTAAAAGAGGTTATTATTGGTAAAAGGTACCTCAACTAGCTGTTCATTTCATTTTCCTTGTTAGGGTATGAATACTTTGGAATTAGCAAATTAAATTAAATTTCTTGTCACTTTTTCCTCATCCACAAAACAAAACTTTTGCTACAAAACATAGTTCCTATAACTATTTGTTTTCAAAATGCACGCGATAAGCATCTTTTTATTAAAGCTTGTGATGTCATTACGTACAGCTGCTTCTTTGCTAGAATCCAGTTTAATGGAAACCTGTTTTTGTATGATAAGATTTGCATATATTTTTGTCCAAAATTTGTTAGTCTTGTTGATGGGAAACATAGCTATTGTGATACTCTGAAAAAATGCGCTGAGCCGACAAAGAACCTTGTAGGACACACGTGTGGTGCTACAGTAGTTCAAAAGTAACACTGCATTTAAAATAGGAGGCTGTTTTAATGCCTACCTCCTTACCATTAAAGATTGTACAGTATTTAAATCGAGATTACTCATGACTTCAAGGTAATGTTGCATTTCAGCCCGTGACAATACATTTGACTCAGTGTTAAATTTAGAGGGTAAGTTACTCCCAGGCCCAAAACCTTATCTGGAGTGCTGGTTTTTAACAACAAAGGAGTTAAGACTTTTTAAAATACCTATAACTCATCTCTTTGATTCACAAAGCAACAGAAGTAAATCAGCCATAGGCAAAGAGACACCACCACCAAAGCTCCAGCAATCTATATCATTACATGATAAGCACAGTGGATTGTTAACCACCTAGCTGCTTATCCCACGATTTCCATGTGGTGCACATGCAAGTCCAAATGTGTCACTCCAGTGAGAATAGCGTGCAGGTGCTTATAAGTGCATCTGCAAAGTTTAACATATCTTTTTGACGTGCTTCAATGAAAAAAAAACAAAAAAAAAACGCACTGTAAAAGTGTATGCAGTTTTATTTTTTACTGGCAGATGGCAGCAGTCCTTTGGAAATGTGATTGACAGATCGGGTCATCTGTATATACACAACAGAGAGTGAAAAATGGATGCCTGTGTATCTAGAGAGACTAAAATGAGGAAATGTCTTTATTTGTTGGTGTTACAGGTTGCAAGGAAGCCTTGTCAGGTTTGGTACTGTTTTCACTTCACATCATAATTCATATAACAGCGCTATACACCCGTTCCTGAAACTGGGGAAGATACTGTATAGGACGTGATTGAAAATGTGCGACGCACGTTTTCTGATGTATATGTGCTTGATAAAGACGTTAGCATTGATGAGGGTTTGAAGTGTGTCTGCTTTGAAATAATTTCTAAAAAAGTAACATGTCTGCACAAGTATTATAAAGTTATTATAATGCTGCCATTGTAAAAAAAAAAATATATAAGTTATTTGCGGGCTAAGAATGAAAAATCGGCAAAAAAAAAAACCAAACATTTTTAAACATGGAAATTGCCAAAATAAATGCACAACTGGGTGGTTAAGACCATATTGGTTAGAATCAGATTTCTGAAAATCAGACTGTGACTTCAGGTGGACTGCATTTTTCTTAATCAAGCGTCGGCATAAAACTGAATTTCAAAAGCCTGATGCTTAAAATCAGGGGTTTTTTTTTTGTTTGTTTTTTTCGTAATTTAATCATACTGACATCTATTAGATTGCTTAACAGCAGCATTTCTCCTCTTTTACTTTAAAACATTTAATTATTTTAGCTAGAACTCATTAAAAGTCAGATACATGCTAGGTAAATGTATTAAAAGTTTACAGGTAACAATATACATGGCAGTAAGTAGCTAATTTCTATTGGACAATGACCATCAAGACAATTACAGACTAACTGTGTAACACTATCACGCCGAAACCTAAAAAGTCACACAACTTCAATATGATAGCACACACAGTTAGCATTGGGACAACGGATATCAATACTTGTTTGGGGCGAGTGAACGACCAGTCATTTTTTTTTTTTGCAGCGTCTAATAAACTGGGATTACTTTTTATTAATAAAAATTAGAAGATGCTTTTATCCTAAGCGACTTAGAGACTAGGGGTTGATTTAGTCACTTACAATAGGACCTCGGTTTTACATCTCATCCGAAAGATAGAGCACATGGAGGTTAAGTGACTTGCTCAGGGTCACACACAGTGAGTCAGTGGCTGAGCTGGGATTAAACTGGGAACCTCCTGGTAACAAGTCCCTTTCTTTAACCACTGGACCACCAAGCCTCCTAATACCACAGAAGCTGACAAAGACTTGAATCAAACTTCTCTGCATCCAAACTGCACCCTGCACCAGGCTCACCTTTTCTTTAATAGGGAGTCACAGTATCTTGCCAAGAGCTCGGGGGATTTGCTTGATGACTGAGCCATCTTTGTCACTGCATTGTTGTTGATGAATCTACCACAAGCCTGCACAAAAAGTAGGAGGGGGTAAAATTATATTTTTCAAGTACACAAAAAGTAGCCCTGTGATAGTCAAGGCAATCTACAGCAGATTTTTTTTTTTCTGCTGGGTATTCGAAAACAAATGTATATCTGGATTTCAACGAAAATACAGAACATTTGTGCACTGTCTAGTAATATTATTTGGCATTGATACAGTCTCTGGGTTTTTTTTAGGGTTACTTACCTTGTCTAGTGCAGCTACAAAACCAGCATCATTGTTGAATGCTGACATTACTAGTGCATTGTACTTCTTATGAACATCCAAAATAGTCTGTACATACATTTTGGGATCCTGCAAAAACAAGAAAAAACAAACATTTAAGGTGTGTGTGTATATATATATATATTTTTTTTTTAGTTCGACAATATACCATTTCTGAATTGCTACATTTGCAATAGTGTAGGCTACCAGATTAAAAGACAACCATTACATGTTATTGACCTGTAGACATCTAATGATGCCAGCTGACGGATCAACTACCCACTCACCCCTGTACAGTTACTGCTGGAAAAGGTTAATTAGCAAAGCCATGAGGAACCTGGTACACTAAAACTGTTCAATAGAAATACCTTTTTTTGTAAGAAACAAAATACCACATTTCCTGTTAGTTTCCATCAGCAGCGAGATCAAACCGATCTAAATTGTGACTAATTTCACTAGCAGGTCAATACTGCAAATGTGAAGAAATGTATAAATGGAAATTATACAAAAATATAATTCAGACAATATGACTTTTGTGTAATGTCCAGTTGTAGATTGAATTTTAGATTGCAACTTATACTGTAGAGGCCATAAATGGAAGTCTTAGTTTGATATTGGCAAGTTAACGAAACAGGTGGCATTAGGTGTATTCCAGGTCCTTAAGCCTTCAAAGCTAACAACTTTCATTTCCCTTTACAAAAATGGGCAAATTGCACTCTGGTGTAAAATGCTTTGATTAACAGGGTCCATATTCTCTTGTCAAGTTTAAAAACATTGGTGCCAGTGCAAAAAACAACCCCCAAAAAACAAAAACATCTCCAGCCACAGCATTTCGGTGCTGTGTATTTGCTTGAAGACCCTGGAAATGATCACAGACTCTGCTGCATTGACTCTCAGTTGCCTGCATGTTAACGACAAGCACTGTTTGGTGCTAGCCATGGAGAGGCTTGCCTGGACTTTTCCTAAAACAGTTAGTCTCCTGTAAGAGAAAGTAGACAACAGCAGTTGAGAAATCAAAGCCCAGCGCTTCAGTAGCAGAATTTACAGCTTACATTGAACAATGAAAAACTCAAGACACTTGTTTTTATTTAGATCAACATAAAAGAAACAGTCTGACATTTAGTGTCAGAAACATAACATATCAAAGATATAAAGCACTGAAAAAAAGCACCCCAGCTGGCAGTAACAAATTGCCACATCTTGTATAAATGGGAAATTGAGGTCTGTAAAAGTTTAGGCGTGTAACAATAACGTCACAATATGTATCTTGATGAAACTGAACTTGACCCAACTTTGTATAATGTGTAATAACATTAAATTATCAATGTAAAACTTGGAGTATATGTTAAGTTTTCTATCAAAAATGAGATCAGTAATACTTAAGATAAAGAAAATGTTTTTTAAATCGTTAATAAATATTTAAAAACAACGGAGATATCATGGATTTTGTGAGGCATTTGTTCATGCTTCCTGAAAAAATGCAATCAGACCGGAAGTGATGTAATGGTGGACCAGCAGAGTCTGACGAGTTGCCACTTTTTTGGCAATGATTTTGGGCCACAGGGGCCTCAGCCTTACAGCCTGGAACCTCCTGCGAGACACAGAGCTGGGCTAAACGGCGATTGACAGGAGATTAAGCTCTAGACCTGGCAAAACATGTGGAGCAGCGGGCACACTGCATGGTAGGTTTGATTCCATTTCTGCGATGAGATGCACATCTTTTAATGTGATCACTGTTCATGTAATATTATATGTTGCCATATACAATTGCATATTGTTCATAATATACATAACATGCCATATTTACTGGGCCTGGGGATGTAGCGTTAGGTAGTGGTCCACCAAAATATTAAGCACTGTTGTAAATCGAACCCTGATGTTGACATTGCTTACCATGCAAATTCTAACGATGAGTAGTTAAAATGGTAAAAAAAAACACAACACAAAAAACTTCCCTCGCATTAACAGTTTAAAGGAACAATCAGTCCTCTTTTTACAGAACACAGTATAAAAAACTCATTCAAACAAATCATAAGAAAGTTTACAAACGAGAGGAGGCCATTCGGCCCATCTTGCTCGTTTGGTTGTTAGTAGCTTATTGATCCCAAAATCTCATCAAGCAGCTTCTTGAAGGATCCCAGGGTGTCAGCTTCAACAACATTACTGGGGAGTTGATTCCAGACCCTCACAATTCTCTGTGTAAAAAAGTGTCTCCTATTTTCTGTTCTGAATGCCCCTTTTTCTAAACTCCATTTGTAACCCCTGGTCCTTGTTTCTTTTTTCAGGCTGAAAAAGTCCCTTGGGTCGACACTGTCAATACCTTTTAGAATTTTGAATGCTTGAATTAGGTCGCCACGTAGTCTTCTTTGTTCAAGACTGAACAGATTCAATTCTTTTAGCCTGTCTGCATATGACATGCCTTTTAAGCCTGGAATAATTCTGGTCGCTCTTCTTTGCACTCTTTCTAGAGCAGCAATATCTTTTTTATAGCGAGGTGACCAGAACTGAACACAATATTCAAGATGAGGTCTTACTAGTGCATTGTACAGTTTTAACATTACTTCCCTTGATTTAAATTCAACACTTTTCACAATGTATCCGAGCATCTTGTTAGCCTTTTTATAGCTTCCCCAATGAAGACATTTTATAGCTTCCCCACATTGTCTAGATGAAGACATTTCTGAGTCAACAAAAACTCCTAGGTCTTTTTCATAGATTCCTGCAACAGTTTAACCACTCCTCCTAGTGTTGCAAATTACTACTATACCAGAATCTAAATCATTAATGTAGATTAGGAATAGCAGAGGACCTAATACTGATCCCTGTGGTACACCGCTGGTTAACAAACTCCATTCTGAGGTTTTTCCTCTAATCAGTACTTTTTGTTTTCTACATGTTAACCACTCCCTAATCCATGTACATGTGTTTCCTTGAATCCCAACTGCGTTCAGTTTGAGAATTAATCTTTTGTGCGGGACTTTGTCAAAAGCCAGATGTTTTAAGACACGTTTGATAAATACATTGGCATTTAAATATAGCACTCTCCAATTTTCATATTCCTGCCGCTACTAGTGTTTGCCTTGTTTTGTGTAAAACCTGAAAAAATTTCAGTGTAAACAAAGGTAAAATTAAAAAAAAAATAAAATAAAAAAATCAGCCCCATTGTACGAAGGAGAAAAAAATACAAAAATAAACAAGGTTTGAAAACTACATTAACATGATGGTGTATTCACATGAAATTATTTATTTATATTTATTTATTTATTTATTATGCTGCTGGTTATAATTTATGAATCACATGGTGCTGCTTTCGCTAACAGAAGCTGGGCCACGTGATTCATAAATTATAACCAGCAGCATAAAAAAAAGCCCAGCTTCTGCTAGCGAAAGCAGCAGTCCCTTCCAGTGTGCCATAGCTATAGAGATACACTTCACTTTTTTAGCTCCCCTAAATCTCTTGTTTAGAAAGATAAAGGGTGATAGTAGCCGTCTACCATGTGGGTGCGTGCATTCGCGGCTGAGTGACAAGCAGGAGATCGAGACAGGGGTTGAAGTTGATACGCCCTGCAGGCAAACAGGACTTATTTACATAGAATTATAAATCATGTTTAGGGTAAGAAATTATTAGCTACACACAAAGTTAATCTGAGCAAATTAATTGATCATGCTTTATTTTAAGGGATATTCTTTTTGTATATTAACTTAACAAACAGCTAATAAACATGTTAATGTTCATTATTTATTTTAACTGTTAGTAAATAATATATAAATGTGCGCAGTAATCGAAAAAGGTATTATTCTTGTGCTGGCATTGGCTTCAGGATGCAATGAATCAACACGTACCTGAAAGACAGGCACAGGCACTGAAATCTGCAAAGGATTTAAAACATTTTGTGTAACCTGAGACAGGCAAGCATTCATTACTTTCACAAAATAATTTGTTTTGTAAATGCATTATCTAAATGAATGTTACTAAATTGACATACTTCCTTGTGTTCATATTACATCGTCTGGCTTTTACAGTGTATGCAAGACATACATAATTACAGGAAAGCATGTCAGAGACGAATAGAAAATTCATAAGGGCCCTGTTAAGAGACCACCTGTGTGCTGGGGCCTCTCCCTCCCCCACCCACCCACCAAAGTAAAAATGAAGAAAAATAACCACGATCGTTCCAAAAGTTGCATCTTTTGCCAGAAGCATTAAGCTTCCCGGCAATGTTAGTCCCTAGTGAGCAGGTATTCAGTTATGTTGGTCAGATTGTAAGCAAGTGTCAGTCTTCGCTTAAATTAAAACAAAATGTGGATATTAATATCGTGTTCCTTATCACAATTCAAAAATAAGCCACAGACAATGCTCTTGTTACTAAACTGCTGTGGACAGTGATTTAATTTTTTTTTTTTTTTTTTTCTCTCTTGATTGGTTGTTACTCTGACTATCGTGCAATGCTATGAAATAAAAGAAAACCCACCCCTAATCTGTGTTCTTGCTTGATTTATAAAACACAAGTCCAGGACAAGACAAAATCTAAAATACTTTGCATTCTTATTCCTATTCAGAAATCCTCCAATCTGTATCTTATTCCTGTTCAGTAAATTCAGAAAGTTTGAAAAAGGGGCTGCTACAAGATTAAAAAAAACAAAAAAAAACAAATTAAAACCCTTGAATTTGTAACATTTTTCTTTAGAATTATAATATTGGCACGGACATCGTGTTAGACAGTTGATCTTCTAAATAGATTGGTAACTGTATTTAAAATATCCGGCATCCCAGCATATTCATATTGTCGAGCTATTAAGAATGATGTGGGTTGGGAGAAAAAAAAAAAAAAACAGGATTGCCATGACAACATTGCAAAAGCCATAGCAGCAAGCTGCGCAGAGATCAAGTACACTTCCATAACATGTAATGTAATATGGAGATGTACTGGGATTTAATATTAGCCAATAAATGCTTCCTGTTGACCCCTGTAGCAATGACAGAGTAAAGGAAAAAATGAAACAAAAATACTAAGTGTGCTATACACAAAACTAAGTTAAACTAAGTTAATTTAGTTGTTTAATTTAGTGGTCAGGTGAGTATCACAGTTTGCTATGCTGACTGGCAGATACAATGGGGCATTTAATACTCATTTGAATTTGAGGCAGATTGTGCTGTTCCACTGCACAGAAAAGGTCCTGCCACTATACAACCAATTTGGCATGATGTTGCTTTGAGGTATTTCTCAGGATAGAGTAGATCCCAGCATATTCTAATAGAATGAGACCCCGAGAATCAGAGCTGGTTACACCTTTACTGTTTCTTTCACATCTAGACACTTGACACCTTGTCAAAATCTTGGTCAATGAAGTCTGTTTCATTACCCTATAATACGCTAGTTTTAAATAACGTAACTGATTGTTTTTAACTGGCCATTCAGGTTGTTACAGTTAAACTTATGAGCAGTGCATAGTTTCAAAAACAGATGAAGCCCCACCAACCTCTAATTTAGACCACATACAGGGACAGTGGCTACACTAAAATGGATGATAAAAATTTCAATCCAGTCTATGTATCCTTCATAGAAAGAGTGGCATACATGTATGTAACATTAATTATATCCATCTGACGATATACAAGTGTAATTAACAAAGTTCAGTTTCTCTCAAGATTTTTTGATTGATCCTAGTCTTGTTCATCTACATCACATCCATCCTTTTTGGCTAAAACAGCCATACCAACAACTAGGGAGTTTTTAGATAGCTCCCATCCCTTTACATCTTTAGAAACCACAGAAAGAACAATACAGTTAATATAAAAGCAAACACTAAGCTCGCTTCACAAAGCCCACAGGCGATGTAATGCAGTATGTTTGCAGTCCAGTCACCCAATTCAGTGGTTCTCAAGCCAAAATGTTTGGTGCCCGCAGAGTGTGACAAAGCTAAACACCAGGCAGAGTCATTGTGACTGTATTAAGGCTGGCTAATGACAGTAACAAAGTAAAACAGTACGAGGATTTAGAATACAAACCCAAACAGGTGACAGTTCAGAAGGTCTGCTGGGGTCACACACAATTACCCTGGTGGCAGCACGTGAGAAGCACTGAGCTAGCTGGGTGTGAGCCAGACACACCCACAAGTGGTAAAAGAAAGAAAGATAATCTTACCGACTCTGCACACTTACTGAAGTACTTACATTGAGAGCGGCTTCCCCACACTTCTCAATGGCAGCTAGTCCCTGGTTGTGAATATGTGTCTCAAGAAGTTTCTTCAGCTCTCCCAGACCATCTGTGATTCTGGACACAAGGTTGTACATCCGGCCCAAATCTGGGGGAAGACAAAGACAAAAACACAGTGAGTAAAATGTTTTATAATCTCATCTTCAGTGCTTTCTAAAGTCTCTCTTGAAAATTACCAAACAAGCATAAAAGTGCTGAGTGAACCACTCCACGTCCCTTTACAAGTGACTCCCAGGACATTAAAAAAAAAAAAAAAAAAAAAGTGAAAAACATAAATCAAATATAACCAGGCAATGAACTAAAAATCAAACCTGAACAAAAACAGGACTGAAAACAGAGCTCTAGAAACTTTTGACCTTTCCCGTAGACAGTCAACCAGTAGTATTAGTTCTTTGCATTCTAAAATTTAACAAATAAAAAAAAGCTGCAGAATATATGCAACTGAAATGCACTTTAATGGTTGATGCAACTAAAGCTCTTAAACCATTAAAGAAGTTGAAAAACATGGAACCTTTCTTTTATAACCTTGATCTCTGGATTCTGAATTAGCCAAATGATGTATATAATCAATGTCCAGTCCAGCAAAAAGTCATCATATTGGCATTATTTATAGAAGAAGCTAAACATGGCACAGTAAGCATTCACACACATGGACTGAATGTTCTTTTTGTACTGTATTATTTTGTATTAGGGTATTGAAAACCGCATGCTAAAGCAACATTTCTATTATTTACCAGAAACAATAAAAAACAAGGAATTATTATTTATTTTTCTTTTGCATTGTCCCCACTATTACTTGTAAATCTGAACATCTGTATTCTACCAAATGACACTAGCACCTTGAAATCTTTCAAATACCTAGTTTTCACAACTATGCCTTTAATATGCCCATGTTGTGACATTGCCAATAGGAATTTTGAATCAAGTGGAAGGTTGAACCGTGACAAAGCAGCATTTTTGTACTTTGCAGGAGAACAGCAAGCATGTATGTAACTGGAGAACTACCACAAACCAACGTCCCTGCCCAAACACACTTTTCAAAACAAAGTACAGTGCTTGATATAAATAAGTGATGTTCGGTTATAGGTTTAGTCATTTAAGAGAATTTGCCAGGCTTTCAGGTATGCAAGTAGGACTTACAAGCAATAGCCCTAAAACAGTGGCAGTAAGTAGTGCTATTGATCCAATAAAGTTTGGGAAAGATGTCATGCTTTGGGTTTGTGACCTCCTAGGTCTTAATAAAAACTTGCCTTCATTTTTGTCAGCATCCAACAAGTTCTGGAACTCTGTGTGAAAGATCTCCAGGTGCTTCTCGATCAGCACTTGCTCACACTTCCTCGCCAGCTCATCCTGCGTGCTTTCATGCAGATAGACCTGGACCCGGCGCTGCTCTTCCAGCAAGCGCGCCTCTGCCTGAGAGAACGAACGAGAAGGGGGGGGGGGGGGGGGGGGGGGGGGGGGGGGGGGGGGGGGGATTACATTCTACCAGCTGAAGGGCACAGTGGTTACCATTTCTAATTAAACATGGCACCGACCCAGCATGCATGCATTTTAAGTGTTCAATGAAGCAGAAAACAGACTGTCGTGTAAAATACATTTTATTAACATCCTTTATAAAACTAAAGAGCTGTTTAACCAACTTTCACAGGGTCTCGCACTCTTTTTCCAGTTAGATTACAATATATTGACAATATCAGCTCCAGGCAGAAGAGACACACACATACAGCAGGAGGGTAACAGAGCATAGCAGTGAAACCAGCGTTTACCTTTTTCATGTACTCTGTGACAGGGTTTTGTTGCAAGAACTCTGTGCTTTCCCTTGTATAGAACCGCTCCGTGTCTGCCAAAAACTGAGACTCAAAGTATTCTTTGTACACGGACAATGTGGGTCCCTTCGCAAAGGCATCGTCCTCATTTAAACCAAGTTCAACTTAAAAAGACAAAAACAAACACATTGGGTAACCTTTTGCTAACCTTTCATTAAAGTCGGCACAGTTTTCCCTCCTACCCCTACCATTGAGCTGCTGAACCTCTTACTTTGATTCTGAAGGTACAAGTTATGTTTTCTTTGCTGAGCAGATAAATTAATTTACACATAACTCCACTTTACAGAGATGGACACAAGAGTTAGTTCTTATTTTTTCTTAACCAGAGCACAGAGTGTTAAGCGGTTTCTATTAACTGAAGGCTAATATATTTCAAATTTATATATACAGTACTGTGCAAAAGTTTTAGGCAGGTGTGAACAAATGCTGTAAAGTAAGAATGCTTTCAAAAAGACACGTTAATAGATTATATTGATCAATTAACTAAATGCAAAGTGAGTGAACAGAAGAAAAATCTAAATCAAATCCATATTTGGTGTCACCACCCTTTGCCTTCAAAACAGCATCAATTCTTCTAGGTACACTTGCACAAAGTCAGGGATTTTGTAGGCATATAGTCAGGTGTATGATTAAACAATTATACCAAACAGGTGCTAATGATCATCAATTCAATATGTAGGTTGAAACACAATCAATAACTGAAACAGAAACAGCTGTGTAGGAAATAAAACTGGGTGAGGAACAGCCAAACTCAGCTAACAAGGTGAGGTTGCTGAAGACAGTTTACTGTCAAAAGTCATCCACCATGGCAAGACTGAGCACAGCAACAAGACACAAGGTAGTTATACTGCATCAGCAAGGTCTCTCCCAGGTAGAAATTTCAAGGCAGACAGGGGTTTCCAGATGTGCTGTCCAAGCTCTTTTGAAGAAACGTTGAGGACTGTAGACGCAGTGGTCGGCCAAGGAAACTTACTGCAGCAGATGAAAGGCACATCATGCTTACTTCCCTTCGCAATCGGAAGATGTCCAGCAATGCCATCAGCTCAGAATTTGCAGAAAACAGTGGGACCCTGGTACACCCATCTAGTGTCCAGAGAAGTCTGGTCAGAAGTGGCCTTCACAGAAGACCTGCGGCCAAAAAGCCATACCTCCGACAAGGAAACAAGGCCAAGCGACTCAACTATGCACGAAAACACAGGAACTGGGGTACAAAAAAATGGCAGCTGGTGCTCTGGACTGATAAGTCAAAGTTTGAAATATTTGGCTGTAGCAGAAGGCAGTTTGTTTGCCGAAGGGCTGGAGAGTGGTACACAAATGAGTGTCTGCATGCAACAGTGAAGCATGGTGGAGGTTCCTTGCAAGTTTGGGGCTGCATTTCTGCAAACGGAGTTGGGGATTTGGTCAGAATTAATGGTCTCCTCAATGCTGAGAAGTACAGGCAGATACTTATCCATCATGCAATACCATCAGGGAGGCATCTGATTGGCCCCAAATTTATTCCGTAGCATGACAACGACCCCAAACATACAGGGAAAGTCACTAAGAACTATCTTCAGCGTAAAGAAGAACAAGGAGTCCTGGAAGTGATGGTATGGCCCCCACAGAGCCCTGATCTCAACATCATCGAGTCTTTCTGGGATTACATGAAGCGAGAGAAGCAACTGAGGGTGCCTAAATCCACAGAAGAACTGTGGTTAGTTCTCCAAGATGTTTGGGCCAAACTACCTGCCAAGTTCCTTCAAAAACTGTGTGCAAGTGTACCTAGAAGAATTGATGCTGTTTTGAAGGCAAAGGGTGGTCACACCAAATATTGATTTGATGTAGATTTTTCTTCTGTTCACTCACTTTGCATTTTGTTAATTGATAAATATAAACTATTAACATGTCTATTTTTGAAAGCATTCTTACTTTACAGCATTTTTTCACACCTGCCTAAAACTTTTGCACAGTACTGTGTGTGTGTGTGTGTGTGTGTGTGTGTGTGTGTGTGTGTGTGTGTATATATATATATATATATATATATTATATATATATATATATATATATATATATATATTTAAATGCTGACTAGAACAAATTTAAGTTTCTCATACCACTGATGAAAATAGTATAGGTTCGCTAGAACCCTGGATATGTCTTGAGCAACTTGGTAACTGATAATAAGCAGAGATCAACCAAAACAAAACAGGCGTGCTGGGCCCCAAAACCAAATTTTAGAATATGAAATGTCTTTCATTCTTCTATTTAGTTCACAGTTGTTGGTAAATCATGAATCAACACCTTTGCTAGCAGCTTTGCAAAGATATCAGTTGAACATTGTGACTTAACTGCTGATTGTTAAAAGCTTTCACATTTAGTGCATCCTGGTATCATCATAAGAATACAATAAAAAAAGCTAACTTTATCAGGTAGAGTGCAAGTATGAAGTGTTGGTATATCAACAAATATCTGTTAGGGCAGGGATATTAAGTCTATTGGGCAGGTGTGTCCTTGATTTCACACACTTTTCCATATTTAGATGTCTGAATAAAACAGATCATCCGGGCTTTTCAAAAATCCAAGTTGAAGAATAGGAATCCAATGGAAAAAAATGCAGCAACAATTATCTTACTTGGCTGAGAAATCTCTTTGACTAAGGAAATGCCTAGAAAAGTGATTGAGTGGATTCAAATACATACCATAGGACTGGACAACACCACTGATCAATCTAGTGTTGATGGTTTCTCCATTTCTTTCCTTTTCTATCAGCTTCAATACTGCATTTGTGACCTGTGTATCAAAATATATACGTACACAATAGATAAATCTTAATATGCATACAGTAGATAAATCTTGATATGTCCACAGTAGATAAACAGGAGGGTTTATTATTTACTTAATGCAGCATGCACCTAATCGTGTGTAGAAAAGCATACAAAGCAAAGTCCCAAAAAATCAACCGATATAAATCAACACGTACTGGACAAGATCATTCCCAACACAGAGTGTTGATAGAGCAAGGTTTTCCATTAGATGGACAGCAATATAAAGATTTTGGTATGATATCAATATTGTTCGATATCGATATTAATCTCCATATTGCAATATTGTGGGATTTTACATTTTTTACTTTAATCAGTAACCTTTGATGAAACTTGAGAGCTTTTGGAGAATTAAACATGGTGTATCTGACTACTAAGTTAAACATCAGTTTTCATCAAGTTTTAAACAATAATATTAATTTGTTTTGCTGTAATGGATTTATTTTTTAAAATAGAAGAGCTGATTAATTTTTCAGCATAGCGAAACCGGAAATATCGCCCACCTCGTGTAAAGAGACATACGGAAAGCTTACAGAGGCATCACTTTTATTGTTAATACTGCTAAACTACTACACAGTATAATCAAGTTTATTTTATACTGAGATACAATAAACCCCACACATACCAATTACTGTCAGCCTTGTAAGCACAGAAACACCACACACGGAAGTGTATATGTATATATGTATATCTCTGTGTTTCCCCTAGAAAATCACATAGGCCCAGTGGCGGGGCGGGGGGGGTGGGGGGGTAAGTTTGCTGTTATTTTTTGCACAAAGTGCAGGTGTTGTCTGTGCAGCTCTTTCGGAAACTGGAAGTCAGCAAGCCTCCAGGCTGGGTTTCAAACAAACACTCATGTCTTTGACATTTAACAAGTTTGACTTGCCTTACATTGACACTTTAAACAGACACATCTTAAATCATGCAAGCAAACTTAAAATTAATTATTGGAGGAAGGGTCAAAACAAGTGAAAATACTCTCCCATATGGATTATTAATAGCATTATACTTCCTCATTGGTAATTTACGGTATTCACAAACGTTGACTACATACAGCAATTCCTTTAGTTACAAATCAATCAACCTATTATTTAGGATCTATCGAGCATATATATATATATATATATATATATATATATATATATACATCACATATATATATATATATATATATATATATATATATATATATATATATATATATATATATATATATATATATATACACACACACACACACACACACACTGCTCCCCCTTTATAAGGCAGCCCTTTATACTGCAGAACAGGTTATAAGGCGGTACGGTCATTTTGCACCACAATATCATTACACTAGCACTAGTATTCTTGTTGTAAGGCGGAACACAAACAGCACGGTCTCTTAACCGTGAAGACATGAATATACCACTGCCTTTCACTTTATGTTTTTCAATCATTAAAAAAAAAACAAAAAAAAAAAAAAAATTTAAAAGAATTTGGGACGACCACTTACCTGTTTGTTTAAAGGTCTAAATAAGCATTCCCTCCATGTCACCAAGGCAAGCTAAAAAAAATATAGAAATGTATTCATTAACTTGACACATTTAAATATTTAGAAAAAAATATGTCTAAATATAGATATGTTTTAATCAATTACAGATTAATTGAACAACTGCACTAGAAGTTAGCTTTAATGTAATAAACTGTTACTATAACTCCATATTATGGAGCTTACAAGATACTTGAATAACTTTTACTTCCAAGCATCAACAGGTCAACTTAATGTGAGAGTATCTTACCGAGTATATTTCGTAGATTCCTTTGCGTCCTTCATCACATTCGCGGCGGACCCAGTGTCGGTTGAGGTAGGCACAGATACCGTTCAGTACTTTGCTTGAGAACCTGTAATCTTCCCATTGCTGGGTGTAGAACTTTAGCACACTCTCGTCCATCAGATCTTCCCCATCCTGTGGAAAGAGAAGAATACAGTGTCATTTCAGACTATATTAAAAAGCAGAACTCAAGGTAGTTGCAGGTAATATTTATATTTATTATGCATACACTTGGTTATAATTGTGAACTGCTTTCTGGAAAAATCGTTAGAACTAATTAAAAAAAAAAAAAACTCAAACAAGAGACAAGTGTGTGTCTGTCTCTCTCTAAAAACTGCTCTGTACATGTTTGGAATTCACTACTTAACCTACATTTACATATCCAGTTATTTTATTAACAAAAAAATAGAAAGCTGGAAAGGTAGACTGGTTTTAGACAACAAAAAGATGGAAAATGTTTTAGGTCTCAAGTTCTGTAGTGTTTTCTGGAAACCCATGAAAATGCTGTAACAAAATTATATGCACAAAAGTGTACAGAACCAACACAATACAGTGCTGGATGCTATGTAGAACCATATGTTTTGGTCAGTTTGAAATCAGCTATCCACAATGTCAAACTAAATCAATAAGGAAAAAAAAGATGAGTCAAACAGGAAGCCAGTTCACAAATTAAAAGGCACTACAACAATTACAAATGGAATAATTGAAAAAGAATAACACTGTGTAACAAAAAATCATTATTGTTTTTGTTCCTGGGTAGTAAGTGTTATTTCCTAATTGCTTATGCCTCAAAAGTATAGAACATGGCTATTATTCCCCACAAACTTCGCTTTTGTGACCAGGACAGTGATATTTCAAAATATCACTATTTCCAATGGGAAAATGGGCAAATGTGTGTCTTTTCGTTCACATAAAGTCAGAAAAAAACAACATATGAATCCAAATTAACATGTATTTATAATAAAGTAATACAAAGATGACTACAAAAGATTTAGAAGTGAGTAGTTTTTCGAGATTTACAATTATACTGTAAATACAAAAAAGGCAAGTAATAGAACTGTCTAACTAATATGAATGAGTCACATTGCGTTACTGTAGGTACTGAGTTTAAATGACAAGGGGTTACCTTGAGAAGATTTGTCAAGTAGTTCTTGAGGAACTCCTTCAGTCGCTTGTAGAGTTCCAGTCCCACAAACTGCGCCCCTCCGGGGGTCTGTGCCTTCTTGGAAGGTTTTGAAGGAGGGACCCCAGCACCTCGAGCCTGGTTCGACTGATGCACACTGGTACAGTAGTTATAAACGTGACTGGGGGGCAGGTTAAGGAAACCACAAGAATACAAAACAAGCAGCATAAAGAAAAACAAAACAAGTCTGTCGTGTTTTAACCAAAAGCAATTGCTGCAACAAATGCAGATATTGCAATTAACAAATCACCTTCCCAATTAAGTGTTACTGTTATTGTACGGTTCAAATGGATCTACTCACTGATAACCATTAAGGTTTTTTTTTTTTTTTTTTTTTTTTTTTTTTTAAGTGAAAATGGGTTGCTAGAATTTTAAAATGTTAGCAACTTTACTATAGCACTTATTTCCATAAATGATTACTAATGTTCATGTAAAATGTAATTTAAACATTTTATCCGGATCCGATAAATGGGGCAAGTCATTCATATTTAGTAATTTTAAAGTCCAATCTGAAGCCACAGGAAATCAAACAAATAATACAGCATTCCCAGAACCAAACTGGCACATTTAGATACACTACCCTGCAACAGGCAGTGGGACAGAATGCAGAACAAATAGCCAAGACTAGTACCACATTTCTATTAAAAAGTAATCTTACTCTTTCCAACAAAAAAAATCTATAGGGTGCACACATTGAGTATTCTTTCATACACTAGGCTTATTTTTTTCCATTTGTTTTCTGTAGGACTCTCTAAAATTGAATTGGTTTTGTAGGTATTTGACTCTTTTTTCCATTACAGAAGTCACCTCAATTAATATTCTGCACAGAAAACATCTTCTGACTTGTACTAAATCCCGTAAGAAAACCTTTAATACCTGCTCCATGATAAGTGCGATTAGAAAATAGCTGATAAGCTTTCACAAGAGTAATGGTGTAAATTCAATACAATCCGTAATAACTGATCAACTATACTTAGGGTATGAATAATACTTCAATTGCACTGCAGTTAAACCCACTTCTGGTTAATTACGGTATACACAAAATTAGACATATTCTAGAAAACACATGTTTAGTCAAAATTAAGCTCATATTAAATCCTGAAAAGGTTTAAACTGCTATGCAATGGGATCCATTAACCTAAGCGTGAAAAATAAACCTTCTCAGCAAGTCAAAGACTGTAATAATATGGTACTGAGGCAATCTTGATGGCAACACTTAAAAAAAAAAAAAAAAAAAAATCACTGAATGGTTCAAGATACTCTACATGCTTTAGAAAGCACACAAACATTCAAGCATCATTTTCACAGAGCAGCTCTCAAACTTGCGTGACTCGTGTGCACCTTTAAAAACACAACATTGCCAGAGCGATTCATCAGCATACAGGCTGTCCAGTCTAGATGTGATCTGTGCCCAGACTGCAGTTACTAGACTGTTTAACTGCAGATAAGAATTTCCCCAGAGATGCAGTGGAGTGAGTGAGGATATACCTGTTCCTTTACAAGAAATACATCTTTGAGTTCAAGCATCTTGAATTAAGGGTAAAGTGTTTTATCACTGTGGAATTGGCAGTTTTGCTAAACAACTCAGGAAAGGGTAGCTTTTTCTTGAATGCCACCTCCATTCAAACTTGGCCTAAGGAATCACAGAATACACCCATGTACTGAGTACGTAGACAATATTTATCATTAGCCAATCAAAACAACCCCAATATGGTGGCAATCTTAGGTCACAGGACAAAGTGATGGGTGCCACTAGATTTTGCCTGCAGAGTTTCCACAGCCCTGACAATTTTAATTTGCCAGCTTTAATGGTTTATGCGATATTAGCAGTAGTAGGTGTGGCAGCGTGTTGACAAACACTTCCAAGCTCTCCTTTTGGAGATGCATAAATATAACATACAGCAGTCTCTGGCTAAGAGAACACCCCTCGAGAAGCAAGCCAAGTGCTCCCTAATAAATATAACATATAGCAGTCTCTGGTGAACAGAACATCCTTTGAGAAGCAAGTCAAGTGTTATCTATGACAGAGCTGACCACCGGACACAATATGCCATGGCCAGTCACAATATAAATCAATAACTACAAATGTATTTATTACTTATTTCATTACACACGTGCAACAGCATATGAAGTGAACGGAATACGTAAGAGAAAAGCAATAGGCAAGTATATGTTAATAAACTATACTAATAAAGTAACTGACAAACTAACAAAGCAGCCCTACATGCATTAAATATGCAGCAGCAGTTGTAGATTACTCTAGCGATTATAAATCAGTTTGATCAGATTACAAAACTGGACTGCATCAGTTTTGGATCCGTTAGCAATGAATCTGCCAAAAAGGTGTTATTTTAAGTAGTTTCTTTTGGCAGAGCATTTACAATGAGAAATTTCCATTTCACCACAAGGTTGTTCCCTAAGCCAAAGTGTTACTACAGGTAAAAAAGATACACTAAAAGGTGTAGGTCTTACCATTAATAACCTATGAAAGCCTACAGTCTGCTACATTAGTGTAGCAGCATTCATGAATTGGAAACATAACTTCATGGATGTTAAAATCACAGCAGTATTAAGAATATGTCTTAAACATTAGGCTAATTTTCCAGTTTGTTGCTGACAACCCAAATACACTACTGCCCCAAAGTAATAATAAAATAATAACATTAATTTAAAAAAAAGGAATCTCAGTAATGGGCTTTCAGAACAGAAAGATGATCCCTATACACAGACTAATCATACTGGTTTACATGTGCAAGGGGTATTCAAAAATGAAATCCCTTCATATGGAACAATATAGTGATTCTTGTTGGAAGAGCATGTATGGATGAATAACTGGTAGTTTCTGCAAGCCTTAGCTGGGATTTCAAACAAACACACAACAAAGCTGTATAATAACATCTGACATATATATTATATATATCCATAGTGCGCCCTTAAAATGTGCAACACTTGCTTAAATGGACATGCAAGCTTACTGCCTGGAGCGGGAAGGGGAATTGAGAGAACACTTGTTCCCATGGCTGATGGCTGGTTCCCACTAGAGATCTATGCTGCAACCACACGCCACGATGTAGTAACATCAGCTGAAATACAAACAAACTTGTCTAATAGTAAGAATCAAGGGGCCAAAAACAAAGCTTATCCAATTTCTAAAAAGTTTAAAACCCTGTTGCTTAGAAGTAGGAGTGTGCAGACAGTCGGAAAAGTATTTCCCATTAACATGTTTTTTGTCAGCAGGTATGAAGAAAAGCTGCTGTTCCCTTGGTTGCCCTCATCTATACAACTGAGTGCCAATTACAGCAATGCACCTCTGCATTGAGCGATTTAAAAAGATGAGTGGAAGTCAATTGTTCTTTCACCCGGGGCACTGACATTTTTACTGCTGCACTGCAAGGTTGTGCTGTAAACTAACAAAACATTCAGCGAAACTAGCAAATGCCACTTATTTGCTGTAAACACCTGACCTTTCCTTAGGCTTCCATAAAGAGCTAATCACTCGGTCTGAATTATCAACCAGTGCATATACTGCGAAATTCGTTAGTCAAGTTTAATTTGCAGGTTAAATCTTGCCCAGGACTACTATCACACAATTCACTGCTGAGATGTTGCACACTTTGTGAGTCAGTAACACATTTCTATGCAATTAGCAAAGTAAAGATCTGAAAGTGAAATCAAAATGCTTTTATAGCAAATGGATAAAAGAATATCACAAATACAATATTTGTAGTTGGTTTGAGCACAATAGGTTCTATAGTAAAATCAGACTGTCAGAATTTTTCTTGGCAAAAGCTTTGTTTTGCATTGTGTTATTAACATGATTAAGAGGTTTTGTTCCATTTAATACCTAACAATGTAAAACATGGTAAAGGGAATTACTATGCACACCCCTCCTGAGAAGTGCCATACATTGTACAGAAATTGAACAGTAGCCTTGTATAACAATGCTTCTTCTTAGACATGCTTGGATGCAATCTCGTGTTATATGTACTCTGATTTCCAAACAGGATATCACTGTGAATGACATGCATGTTGCTTCAAATGGCCGCTCCTATCCTGTATTGTGTTTAAAAATAAAATATATATATATATATATATATATATATATATATATATATATATATATATTAGCTCAAAGAGCCAGCTGCCCAACGTTTCGATATGTTGTACATATCTTTCTCAAGGGAGCCTGTGTTTGAATCAAAACATTAGAGGTATTTATAGGTGTTTGATGGCATATATTGTTTATATTCAAATCCATGATTTATTAGTATATGATGTAATGGTGTTCTATATGTGACATCTCGTTTACTTATATCTTTAAATCTATATTAATTCTAATTAACATTATTTTATAAAAACTTATATTTATATTATCATGCAATGCTGGCTCTGAGGATCAGCCTTGATATGGTCTCCCCTGCACATCAGCACGCACAACTTGTGAATTAATTGTTTATTTAATTATTTTTAACTTTTATATATTTATTGGAATTAATTAGTTCATTCTTTTCTGTTGAGTCCCGCTGGCATAATTGTGTTCAGTCTATTTATCCATTTACTTTCTTTTATTCTTCTATATGTGGCATTATCTAATTTTAGCTGTTCTAATACTACAAACTTCATCTTGTCCTTTCTAGATAGACAGTAGAATGATTGTCATATTATACTATGTCCACTCCCACCAATTAATTACATGCAGCAACTTTTTTACTGCCCCCTTGTCATTTTGTAGTTCCAACTTTTCATTTCTAATGCATTAAACATGTTTCTAACGGATACCAGTGGTGTTGCCGTTGTTTGTTGTTTTCAGGCATAATAAACATGTAAATTGCACACATCTATGTTCTGGCTGTGTTAATTTCTGACATGTAACTGTAAAGCGCAGATAAGCACTGGATATCAAATCCTGTCGCACTGTGAAAAATAAAGCACTTGATACTAGCAAAGTCTATTAATATCATGTGATCTGAGACAAAATCAGCCAAAGTATAAGTGGAGAAGTTACAATAAAACAGTGTGTGGCTAACCTGTTTACAGAGACCATCTACTGGGATTCAAACTCCTAAATATCTGAGAAATCAATTACACAATGCTCTACATCCTGCAAGTGCACCTGCTTCAAGCCAGAATCAATTACACAATGCTCTATATTCTGCAAGTGCACCTGCTTCAAGCCAGAATCAATTACACAATGCTCTATATTCTGCAAGTGCACCTGCTTCAAGCCAGAATCAATTACACAATGCTCTACATCCTGCAAGTGCACCTGCTTCAAGCCAGAATCAATTACACAATGCTCTATATTCTGCAAGTGCACCTGCTTCAAGCCAGAATCAATTACACAATGCTCTATATCCTGCAAGTCCACCCTATTTGTTTTGTTTTATTCTTTATTGCTGTCAATCACTATTGAAATTGAAATATTTTACTGACCAGTACTTGCAGCGTACTATACTAGTACCGTGTCTGTTTATAAACAGATATCAAGCAGGGTTTTGTTTCCAAATAATTTATATATTCACGTGTTAGGATGAAATATTTAGTTGACTGTTCTAAAATTAACCTATAGTAATAGCAACCTATAGTCTTTTATGCAAAACATATCCAGTATCTTTTTAATAAGTTAGTATGCACAATATGTTAAGCAAAATTGAGTTGTGATAGCATTCTAAAATTAAGATACTATTTGAAACCAATATTTAAGTGTTCAGAGCATGTTTTGCTTTCTTCTGAGTACCCTGATCCAAGATCACTTATCTGCTCAGTATTCCAAAATGAAAATTCCCAGTTTCAGAATATTTCAGAACATTCCCAATATTCCCACAAAATTCCCAAAATTGTAGTTATGTACAATCAGTGTATGCCCATAACAGTAAATAAACTATCTAAAAGGAGAAGACAGCTGGTAATGAACATCCATCCCTCAAGCCCCTTCTCCACTATAGTCACTAGTGGCCCCCTTGAAGATCTCCCAATAGGTTCTTGTTTCTCACTGCGTTATCAGCCTGCACTCTGAGGATACGTGTAGAGTTCCATGTAACGTGACTTTGCCATGCTCTGTCTGGTGTAGACCTGCTGTATCCCTGCTCGGAGATCATCCCAGATCTGGTCCAGCCCAATCTGTTTCAAACCATGTGGGTTTTGGCTTCTGTTTGATGACATTTTTTTTTTTTTTGTTGTTGTTGGTCCTCTTATCTCCCCCTTTGTTTATTTTAAATATTCGTTCTTCGTAAATGAAAAACTGTTAAAAGCTACGCCTCCATGAGGTGCAGTGTAAAAGACCCAACCAAGTTCCCAAGAAGAAGAAAAAGAAAAAAAAAAAAAAAAAAAAAAAGGGGGGGGGGGGGGGAGGAGGGAGTCCTTTCCACCAAGATGCTTGCGTGGCAGTGCTGGCTAGGATTAGGACACCACGTCACCTGAAGACCTGTGAAGGACAGAAAAAAAGAAAATCAGATAGAATTCCAATAAACGTGTAAATTAAATTCAGATTTCTTTTTTCTTTGTCTAATCCTGAAGCAGTACTGAAAACAGCTTGCGATATTGAACTGTTATACAGAACATAACTAAAATGAAGTATGAGAATTATGAACTGCAAGTTAAAGCTGAACTCTTTACAAAATAATTAAAGAAACAAAAAATTAAAAAAAAAAATTAAAAAGTTATGTATTTATTAAGTATTCTGCTTAGAGACGCATGTATAAAAACGTGTTATTCTATGACCAGAGACACCTTACAATTCTTCCTGAAAGTTTGTTGAAAAATATTGTTAGGGCAAATTACAAAACATTGTTTCCCCTGAGTGATTGCAATTACAGAATACACATTTATTCTCAGCGTCTTTATAATCAATAATGGACACGACTTATTCTCTCAAAATAAATATTATTAAATAAAAAATTATTCATTCCATTATCAGTAATAAGGAAAAAACATGCACCTGATACATTTAGTTCATGAACTAGTACATGCTTATATCCACTCGTTTCTAAATATATGTTTATAAATATTGTACAAACATATATATTGAAACATAAGACAGAATAAATCTAATAAAATATTGTCAAATGCATCAGAATTACAACGTTTCCCCTTCTTTTATTAGCTCTAAACAAGTTCCTGTTCTGCTTTTGTCTCTGCCCTTTAAACACTAAATGCCCCTCTCGGTGATGTCACACAAAAAAATAAATAAATAAAAATAAATAAATCAGAAAGTGAACGTCAGTCCCTCCTACATCCATTGATATGTGTTTCAAGCCTGTACTGCAAAGTAAGGTGGCCCTATAAGTCATCAAAACAAAGTGTTGTGTTCATGCGATTGTGGTCCTTGAAGCACACCTCAGTATGATTGTAATAACACAATCACAGTCCTTAAAGGATTAATCTTCTAAAGATTTTTTTTTTGTTACAACACTAAAAATTCTGGATTGTTTGATTAAATACCCCTAGGGGAGATAATAGCAGTCACCCTACACATGATGTAGCCCATTAACTTAAGCGTCCTAATTGCTTATGCCTCAAAAGTATAGAAAATGGCTATTATTCCCCACAAACTTTGCTTTTGTGACCAGGACAGTGATATTTCAAAATATCACTATTTCCAAACATTTCCAAATTTCTGACTATGTGAACGAAAAGACACAAATTTGCCCGTTTTCCCATTGGAAATAGTGATATTTTGAAATATCACTGTCCTGGTCACAAAAGCAAAGTTTGTGGGGAATAATAGCCATTTTCTATACTTTTGAGGCATAAGCAATTAGGAAATAACACTTACTATCCAGGAACAAAAAAAAAAATAATTGTTACATGGTGTAATCAGTCTCCTAAACAGTGGCTTACTTTTTGTTTTGACAATTATCCATAAGTAGATTACATCCTTTGTCAATCTCAATGGCATTTAATTAAGCTGTCAAATAATGCTGAACCAGTCTTAAAACACTGTTCGGTGCTCTGAAATGATCCAAGTTTATCACACTCAATTATACAGCAAAATTTAGGCACAATCTGTCTCATAAAAGGAAATGAATGGAGACAAAAGTAACAAATATATATTTCCTGGTGAATCAGGTGTACTGGAGGTCTGTGTTCCAAGGAACAATGTGAACACTTTTTTATTTCACAAGTTGTCGCACGAACGTACTAAGGTAAAAAATTTCATACGGATATTATAATTGGAGAACTTGCTTATTACTGAACCTAAAATTATAGGACTAGCAGATTGTCAAACACAGTAGAAGGCAAAGAGGTCTGAGGGTCCTTCCCCAGCACTGGTGCAGGTTGCAACCCCCTCACCGAAAACAAATTCCAGGGTTTTGCAGGGGTCTAAATCCTACATATCCTGGACCTAAATAGGGACCCAAAATTCAAATAAGTGCATAACTTTGTTCATTTTTTTTTTTATGATTTTGGGCGTCGAGATATAAAGAGCAAGTAAAAGTTACTTATGTGTCTATGTAATTACAACATAATGTATTTATATTAGAATTTTAAAACCACAAACTTGTCTTGGCACACACTAAACTTCAAAATAAAGTCACATATTTAAGCAAACTTCGTTTGGTTTTGCAATAATTTATCACACAGAAAAAAAAAAGTGGTGAAAGACAGAACCAGACTCCAATGAAACAGACATGCTAGCTTTTCTGTTCATGCGTTCCTGAAACGCACATGCCCAAAATTTTGCGTCCCATCCTTTAAATATATATTTTAACACAAAGGCTAAGAAACTTTTGCATTTTGGTACATTTTTATGAACGTTTAAACTCACGACATGGCATGTAGTGGTTTAAAAAAATATCTGTTTGTGTATAGATATACATAAACACAGACACACTCTTTTCTTTGTTATACTAACAGTAGAACGTTGGCATGACGAGACAGGATTCTAAGGACTGTTTGTTGCCTTCATCACCGTGTGTTTTATTATTTTTCTGCATTTCAATAACAGCAACAGCATCGCTGTGTCTTTTAGGTGAAGATTCTTGGAAAAACTGCACATCCGTGCATATTTGTTTGTTTGTTTTTAGCCCAGCAGCTTTTTCACACGGATACTTCATCTCCCAAGCCACGGACACTTCATCTCCCATTCAACATTACAAGAACATATTTTTTGTTTGCGTTTTTGTGCATTACTACTGCATACAGAAGATCGCAGAAGAGAATCCCCTGAAGAGGCTGACTGCTTAACAAAAAAAACTTCCGATTGACGACTGACTTAAATGTGAATGTACACTCTTCACTGGGTATTCAAAAAAATCTGCAAGGGCATTTCTGTTAAACTAGTGCAGAAAATAACAAAAGCACAACCTTAAATTAGTCGGCTGCAAAAATGAAATGCGAGTTAAAAATAGGATCGGGGATGAACAATTCACGTAATTTGTCAGTTCTGTTTAAAATAAAATTAAAGGGACCAAAATTAGGCTCAGGCAAGACAGGTAAAAGCAAAGATTGTTTAAATATGAAACAGAATCTGCTAAATTTGTCACCCGATTAAAAATAAAACCTGAAAACTTCCAACACCTACTTGTGTGTGTTTGCATTTACTTTTTCCAAAATACTTGTTTTGTTTCTTAGCAATATGGACTCTTAATATGGGGCATAACACATTATTTTAAAATAAAATACACTGCATGGTTGGAAACTACCATATTAAGTTCCAATATTCACTGCACTGCTAGGAACTAAAACCAAACTATTCTAATAGCATTAGTGTGTGTATGCATTACACCCGACTAAACATGAAACGGTAAATCTGTGTGGACGCTAAAGTTTAAGCTAGATTAATTACAAAGTTTTTGAGTATGGTTCTCGAGATCCATTATGTAATGTGGACAGGGCAAAAGTAAATAGCTTTAACCCTTTGCGGTCCTATGTCCGACATTAAAATTTTCCCTTTCCAGTCCGATATCATCAAAAAGACGTTGACAGGTCTCTAGTCGTCTTTTCTCTGGAAAGACGAAAAAACCTTTCTATGGCTGAGTGAAACAGATAGGAGCCGAGAGAAGCAAAAAAAAAAAAAAAATAAAAAAATAAAAAAAAAAATAAATAAATAAAAAAAAAAAATTGGGCTTGATCTGAGCAAAACACATAGCTCCTGCACCACAGAGAACGCGGACAAAAAGCTTCCGCATCCAGCACTCAAAGAATATCATAGACATTTGCAGAGCTTTTTGAGATGTTATTAGTAATAAAATAATTTATTGAGGAGTTTGGTGACAAAACGAGTGATCAGGAGAGGATTTATCAGTATGCATGACTATGAAAAGATATGTGAAAAATATAGTGAACAAGGGGTGGGACTTGGCTGGCTTGGCTGTTTTCTTTTTGTTTGTTTGGTCATCGTTTCATTTGTTCCCTAGTGTACTAGCACATTAGAGATCTCCTGAAGTAACCATGTATGTTTCACACAGATGGGAAAAGATGATAAAACGTCACTAGTGTACCTACTGTTGGTGTTAAGAACTAGTACTGTAGTTTTAAAAAAAAGAAAGACTGTTTCATTAAAATGGCCTGGAGATACTGTAATTGTATACCTAAAACATTACAACGTTTGACTTTATTGCAAACATGGAAGGTTGTGGTTTTTTTGTTGACCCTCACTATAACGCCACCATCACGTATTGCCTGTTTTTTGCCCATGGCCCTTAACCTGACAGTATAAAAGAGGATTGGGCGTATATATTATTTGTTTATTTAGCAGACACCTTTATCAAAGGTGACTTACAGAGACTAGGGTGTATGAGCCATGCATCAGCTGCAGAGTCACTTACAACTATGTCTCACCCGAAAGACAGAGCACAAGGATGTTAAGCGACTTGCTCAAGGTCACACAGCGAGTCAGTGAATGAGCTGGGATTTGAACTATGGACCTTGTGGTTATAAGCCCTTTTCTTTAACCATCAGACCACACAGCTTCCTATGTATACATACATACAGTAAGGTGTCAATTTTATCCTACTACAGGACAAATGTTTTGCATCTTTTACGTGAACAAAACAGTTTGTGTCATTAACTAAAAAAAAATACATGAATTGTCAACTGATGACAGCTTTGAACTTGGTGGGTTTTTTGTGGGGATTTGTTTGACTGATTATGTTAAAAGAAAAAAAAAAAAACTGGTGTTTTGTAATGAACTGTTTTCCGTTAAGACCGCCCACGCAGCATTTGACAGGCTGCACAAAAATGTCAGTTTATCAGCTGAGATGATTATTGGTTGTTGGTTGCGTTGGAAATTAATTATATCCTGTGGTTACTTAGTAAAGCCTGGCCAAGCAGCAACTGACGTGACAATAAGTGGGTTTGTGAGATAATATGAAGAGAGGTAATTTCTCAAAGAAGCAATTGTGCATGGCGAGTGGTTTCTGAAAAATTGTGATATTAAAACTGGGTATGATATTAAGCTAGGTGATATAAAACCAGTTAATCTGCACTTGGTACACAAGTACCTACTGATGATATATAGCTAGCAACCTATTCTATCACATTTTTACAGGGTTTGAATTTGTGTGCTGAGGGGATTTTCCCCCTATGCTGCAGCCAATGGGGGGTGGTTCCAAAATGTTAGGGGGGAATGGAAAAAAAATTTTTCGTTGAAATGTATATTTTTAACATATATAGATATTGATATATATATATTATATATCTCTCTCTCTATATCTCTCTCTCTCTCTTATATATTATATATATATATATAAAAACAATAAAAAAGTCACGGAGCCTTGCAAAAGTATTCAGACCCCTGACCAATTCTCTCATATTACTGAATTACAAATGGTACATTGAAATTTCGTTCTGTTTGATATTTTTTTTTAAAACACTGAAACTCAAAATCAATTATTGTAAGGTGACATTGGTTTTATGTTGGGAAATATTTTTAATAAAAATAAAAAACTGAAATATCTTGCTTGCATAAGTATTCAACCCCTGTGCTGTGGAAGCTCCCAGTTTGCACCGATGAAAGAAATTGCCCTAACGAGGACACAATTACCTTACCATTGGCCTCCACCTGTGAACCATTAAAGTTGCTGTCACATTTTCTGGATAAAAACCCCACTGTTGAAGGATCATTGGTAAGGCTGTGAATCTGAAGGAAAATGAAGACCAAAGAGCATTCTACAGAAGTTAGAGATAAAGTAATACAAATGCATAGATTAGGGAAAGGGTACAAAATAATATCCAAGTGTTTGGATATCCCAGTGAGCACAGTTGGATCAATAATCAGGAAGTGGAAGCTGCATCACACCACCCAGGCACTGCCAAGAAAAGGCTGTCCCTCAAAACTCAGCGCTCAAACAAGAAGGAGACTTGTGAGAGAAGCCACAGAGAGGCCAACAATGTGAAGGAGCTACAGAGTTCAGTGGCTGGGAGTGGAGTAATGGTGCACCAGTCAACCATATCAGAGGCCAACAAGAAAGAAGCCGTCTCAAAAAGTACCATCTGAAAGCACGTCTGGAGTTTGCCAGAAAGCATGAGAGTGACCCAGCTGGATGTGGGAAAAGGTTTTGTGGTCAGATGAGACCAAGATAGAGCTTTTTGGCCAAAACTCAAAGCGCTATGTGTGGCGCAAACCTAACACTGCCCATGCCTCAAGACACACCATCCCTACAGTGAAGTATGGTGATGGCAGTATCATGCTGTGGGGATGCTTCTCATCAGCAGGGACTGGGCATCTTGTTACAATTGAAGGAAGAATGGATGCAGCAAAATACAGAAAAATACTGCAAGAGAATCTGCTTCAGTCCGCTTAAAAAACTGAAGCTTGCGAGGAAATTCACCTTTCAGCAAAACAAAGATCCCAAGCACAAGGCTAAAGCAACAATGGAGTGGCTCAAGAAAAAAAAGGTGAATGTCCTTAAGTGGCCCAGTCAAAGTCCTGATCTCAATCCCATTGAGAATCTGTGGCACTATTTGAAAATTGCTGTCCACAAGTGTCGTCCAACCAACCTGAACAACCTGGAGCAAATCTGCCAAGAAGAATGGGACAAAGTCACTCTGACACTGTGTGCAAAGCTGGTACATACTTACCCCAAAAGACTTAAAGCTGTCATTGCAGCAAAAGGTGGCTCTACCAAATATTAATGTGTGGGGGTTGAATACATATGCAAGCAAGATATTTCAGTTTTTTATTTTTATTAAAAATATTTCCCAACATAAAACCAATGTCACCTTACAATAATTGATTTTGAGTTTCAGTGTTTTAAAAAAAAAAAAAAATTATATATATATAAAACAGAACAAAATTTCAATGTACCATTTGTAATTCAGTAATATGAGAGAATTGGTCAGGGGTCTGAATACTTTTGCAAGGCACTGTATATATATATAATTACTGCATCATTACTCACACTGGTGTTACTTCAAAATAAGCTGCTTTCAAGAGACCTAACAGCTGTTCATCACTGTGAGACAGAGCACTGTCCATTGCTTTTGCCATTGCCTGACGTGGAGTTTTTGCTGCAGCAGAAGGAAAAGGTTTACACTCTTTACACTCATCCCTACTTCCACCTGTTTTTCACTGTTTCCATTTATGTATGTTCACCTACTGGATAGTTTGTGCTGCATGCATGTAACACATGAAATTAAATTGTACTCTATGATTTGCCCAGTGTGTTTCTGTAAGTACGTTGGTATTGTGTAGGTTCTACAACCTCACAATTAAGTTAAAAACTGTTCAGTTTTGTTGGTGGCGGCCCTCAAGTCGTTTTGTGGGCCGCTATAGCAGCCCCTGGTTACTTTGAGGTTGCCGACCCTTGCTATATATCACCTCACAATACAATAATATGATAAACAATGGACTGAATGATAATACCCGATTTCCATTACATGAGAGTAGATGTTGAACTCTTTAATATTATGTAAGTTGCAACAGGATCAAGCCTACTATGTGGTAGAGATGAGAATATATGTAAACAATAAATAAATAACCGCTTTTCCAAAAAAATATTTGGTCACTGCTACATACATATACATATATATTACAATCATAGATTGCTAAAAAAACAAAAAAAAAAACAAACAAAACAAACAAAAAAAAACTTCACCATTGAACCTCAATATGGTTCATGGGGGGGGGGGGGTAGCTGAGCTTCTAAGCTTTCCAACAATACCACCCCGTTCTGTCTAGCTGCTACAATGAGGGAGCAATAGACTCAAAAAGAAACCTCAGCTGTGAACTCTGTCACATGATGAGAGGCTTAACTTCAGGTGATCGTAGGAGTACCGCATACACACACTGAATACGTCTTTGGAAAACCCTGCCCTACTGTACTTTTACAGTGCCCGAGTAATATGTGCATAACCTTATGTGCGCTAGCACCCCAAAATGAATGGGGTTGAGTTTTAAGAGTTAAAGCAAAACTCACCGCTTGCAAAACAACACCTAGATAGACTTAATATCGTCTTTTTTTCAACACTGTTTACTTACTGCAGCGTACAGAGTTTCTGTAATGCTTAAAGATAGCGGCCGAGAATCACATACGAGAGAATAAAGTCTTGTGGCACTTAAAATATCCAGCACTACTTTTTATGTATGTATGTATTTATTTATTTTAGCCAGAACTACTCAGAATGTGGCTCATAGTGCTTTTATCACTGACACCCACTTCCATAGAGATTGTTGTAGCGTTTCAGGCATTCTACACTGGGTGAAAATAACAGTAGCTTGGTATTTTAAAACATCTCTGCAGGATTTTCACACACTGAAAGTTATAGATATGCGGGAGCAACTTGGAAAATGCACGATACCACGCTGAAATTCAAGCCCTGCATTAAGCATACAAATTTACAAAGCTTTACAAATCATAAATTAATACAATTCAGTAAAACTAACACCTATAGTTAAGGTAATTAAGTACAGTACTGTAATTAAACGTACCGTATACCAACCTTTGAAAATCATCAAAAAATTAAATTCAGTACATTACAGAACTTTAGGAATCATTAAAGGGGAGGGTTTTCTGTGTTAAGCACTTCAAGAGGCTAAAACATTAAAAATGACTGCTAAAAAAATAACCATTTATTTAATGAATGCAGGGGGTTAAAATAAGCCGACGATCGGCGCAACCCACCGCCTAATACTATATTTGCACCCGTTACTTTATTAAAAAATATTAAGATTATTTTCGTCATCATCTACGCAGATGGAAGCGAGAGGTTCGGAATTGAAAAAAGGAAGGAAAAAGTACAAACTATTCCTGGAATGTCTAGTCAGCAGCAGGAGATTGAACGCTTAGTGAAAGGAGGCAGTTGAGGAAGCAATGGAGAAAAGCAGAACAAAGTCAGAAGGAGGGACTCCATCTGTTACAAAGGGTCATAAAAGATAAGCTTGCAACACTGCGCAGAGCTGAGCACCTACAGAAATGCTACAAAAAGAAAGAGCGTGCAAGAACTAACTTTTATAAAGATCCATTCAAATTTGTAAAGAAGATATTCATTAGTGAGAAACATGGTACACTAAAATCATTAAGTTTGAGCTGGAAAGATATTTGGAGGAAACACATACAGATTCAAAACGACAAGAGCCTATACCAATTCCTTCAGACATCCCACCTATCAATCCACCTGAATACCAAATGGAGGACTCTGCACCTAAGTTAAAAGAAGTAGAGCAAGCTGTGAAAAAAGCAAGGGCATCATCATCTCCAGGGCCTACTGGAGTTCCATTGGGATCTAAAGGACACAGTTCGTGTGGGAGAAGTTAGACAGCAAGCAATGGAAGGGTTGAAGAGCATAGACAGCAGCGCTTTACCAGGCAAACTGAAACTCTGGTGCTTTCAGTTTGGTCGCCTGCCAGGACTGCTGTGGCCACTTGACTGTGTACGAGGTTTCCTTGACAACAGTTGAGAAGCTGGAAGCTTTAATCAGTTCATACGTCAGGAAATGGTCGGGAGTTCCACGCTGCCTCAGCAGAGTGGGACTTTATGGTAAAGGAATACTACAGCTACCAATCTCTGCTGTAACCGAGGAGTTTAAGTGCGCCAAAGTCCGACTGGAAATGACATTAGTAGATATGAGACAAATGCGTAAGGGAGGAAGCACCTGTGTTGAAAACTGGAAGAAAATAGACGGCAAAGAAAGCTGTGGAAGATGCTAAGGTTGCCCTTCGATTCGGAGCTCTTATGGGGCAAGGGGAGGTTTTGGTCTCAGTTCAGCTCCTCCTACATGGCATAAGGCAACCCCAGCTCAACGGAGGAAGCTGGTAGTCAGTGAGGTGCAAAAGCAGGAAGAGAAGATCAGGTGTGCAAAGGCCATTTCCCAGGCCACGCAGGGAGAATGGATGAGATGGGAGAGTGTGGAACAACGCAAGATCGTCTGGCAAGACCTATGGACAGATCAGCATATGATGTTCTCCCATCACCACAGAACCTAAACCTCTGGGTGAGTGAGGATCCCTCGTGTCCTTTGTGTTCATCACCTGCAAAATTAAGGCACAGTTTGACAGGATGTAAGGTTGGCGCCATGACCAGGTGCTGCAATGTTTGGCCTTATCATTGGAAGACAAGCGTAACCTGACCAATAAGTTGCCACCAGTTCCATCAAAGCATTACACACAAAAGACAATATTCCTCCATCCAGGAGAACCACCGCCAAGAAAAGGTGTTAAAACCTAGCCTCGCCCCAGGACAATTGGAAGCTGCTGGAGACTGGAAGATGCTGGCAGATGTTGGTCAACGGCTTATTTTTCCACCTGAGATTGCCACCATTAACCTTCGACCAGACACTGTCTTGTGGTCTGGATCAGCACGACTTGTTCATCTGGTAGAGTTAACAGTGCCATGGGAGGATGCTGTGGATGAGGCGTATGAGAGGAAGAAACTTCAGTATGCTCAACTAGCTGCTAAAGCGGAACAGCGAGGATGAAGAGTCCGAGTTTACCCAGTGGAGGTGGGCTGTCGAGGATTTGTGGCACACTCTACAACCCGGTTTCTCAGAGACGTCGGGTTCAGTGGCCAAGAGTTGCGTCGCACAGTGAAGAACTTATCTGAAGCAGCAGAAAGGAGCAGCAACTGGCTGTGGTTGAGACGGAAAGATTCTGGATGGGGATCTCAAGCACAATAGAAAGAGAGCAATGTTGATGTACAGGTAAGTAAGCTGGGCTGAGCTGAGTGGGGGGTGGAGGGGGGTGATGCTGGGACGCCAGAATCACTGTTGAGCCCTCATGAGGTGTCGTGGGCTAGTTAACGAAACACAGAGGATGGAAGGTGCCCACTTGTCATGCTGATGCGCTGGGGAGACCGCACTGGGTTGATCCCTGGAGCCAGCATAGCAGCCGTTGTGTGTGCTGATGCACTGGGGAGGCAAAATGAGCTGATCCCTGAAGCCAGCATTACACTTCAGCAATCAACACCAGAGAGAAGGATATCTACATCATCAGATGGAAAACAACGCAAATGGATGGAGATGCAAATGGATCACATTAATTTACTGCAAAGCTACATCTTAGTTGGTACTTATCTTGGTGAGAGCTGAGTTCAACATCTACTCTCACGTAATGGAAATCGGGTATTATCATTCAGTCCATTGTTTATCGTATTATTGTATTGTGAGGTGATATATAGCAAGGGTCGGCAACCTCAACGTAACCAGGGGCTGCTATAGCGGCCCACAAAACGACTTGAGGGCCGCCACCAACAAAACTGAACAGTTTTTAACTTCATTGTGAGGTTGTAGAACCTACACAATACCAACGTACTTACAGAAACACACTGGGCAAATCATAGAGTACAATTATACTGTATTTATTTTTTTTAAAAAAGGAAATCTTTGAACAGACATTACCGCTGCTATCATCTTTTCATTCAGCAATCTTAAACCACACAGAGTTCACAATGTAAAACCACGCAGAATTCACAATGTAAAACCACACAGAATTCACACAGTGTGTACCTGTGCAACAACAAAGATAAATAACAATTTAAATGGGTTTCATTTACATTTACTAGCTGCCCGTTACTGTTTCTCAAAGAAAAAAAAAACTGGAAAAAATAAGTGCACAAATAGTATTTTGAAGGTACATGGATTCCCACCAAAAGCAGCCATAACATACAAATGCAGGTTTAATCTAGTCCCATTTAACATCATGTAGTTTTTAAATTGTACATTTTGCTCCCACCAAGGGAATAAAAAACAACATTTCTCTTAAATTAAAACATACAAGTCAAATACTAAATACAGTACACCCTTGCTATAACAACCCTGTTTGGGTCCAAAGCCTTTTGTTCGCTATAGTAAAAGGACAATCCAAAACGAACGATATAAGCTGTTGGAGTAAGTAAGGGAAGTCTTTCATAAAGGCATTAGCTAAATTACTAATGATATTAGTACTGTTTTTTTCTTTGATTTTCGTTATAGTATTTGTCACTACTACCAATAATAATAATAATAATAATAATAATAAGACTGAACAAAAGTAGAATTACAGGTACAGTACCTATTTGTGGCATGATGCATCCAATATTCTGGTGATATCCTATTCGCTTAAGAACACTGTACAATCCCCCACCCCCCCTCAAAAAAGGGCATCAGTTTCAGTTTTCTTTCAATTGCAAATGTTAGTTTAAATCTTCGTTCTTTATTTAGAGCTGTATGTGCCAACATCAGCAGCAGTTTTTTTTTTTTTTTTAAATCAGTATTTAAATCGTATAATGAAAGCCACATAGCGAGGATGTAAATACTATATCGGCACTCGGCTGACAGTTTGGACCAGAAACTGTTGCTGAACTCGGTACTGTAAGCAAGCACCATACATTTAAAATAAAATTACCAGTACATTTTTGTCACAAAGTTGGCTGCAGTGGGTGACGTCAGACCCGGAACCAGGAAATAAACAACAGAGCGGTGGAGTTTGGTGAAGCTGACTGATTGGTTTCGCTCAGCGTTTAATAAAGAAACAGACAGAAAATAAAAGGTTGTAAAGACAAAACACAGGACACAGCACTTTCGCCAAAATAAAGAGACAAACAAAAATGAACTACACAGACAAACACGGTGAGCTGAAATTTAACTTATTATTATTATTATTATTATTATTATTATTATTATTATTACTCCGTCTCTAATCCCGTTCTCCACTCACCGAGCACACAACCCCCGAGTGAGTGAAAACATGCAGCTTTTATGCTGCTTTTATGCAGCTGTACCGAGACTCGATTGCTAATCAGTCATTCAGTTGGAGTCTCGGTACAACTACACGTGAATTAATAAAAGTGCAATTCTCCGTGCTTGCATATTATTACATTTTACCTTTACGTGAAGTGCTGTGCAATCCTCGTGCCTAAATACAAATATTCATTTTAAACAACTCGTGTTCCACAGACCCATTTATATCCCGTGTACCAATGACTATACACCAACATTAATACACAACCTGGGAGGTTTCAGGTCCGATGAGATCAGAAATGTTAACTTTTTTTTTTATTTCCCCTTTGGGCTGTGACCTGGCAAAGGCCAACCTAAAGTGAAAAATCACTCTGGGCTCAACTTAGATAAGGGTTTGACAAGTTCAAATAAAATTCATCACTTACCCCTCATCTGGCAACTAGCCAAACGAGGTGCTACACATTATGTTTGTGTTTAGGTTGAGCCCAGAGTGATTTTTCTGCTCAGGGTCAGTTTTTCACTTCAGGTTGACCTTTGCCAGGTCACAGCTGGAAGGGTAAATAAAAAATAACTTTTTTTTTTTTTTTTTTTTTTTTTTTTTTTTAAAAAAGGGATTAGCATTTCGAAACTCAGCCTGCCCGAAAACCCCCAAGCAAATTTTTCTAGCAAAATCTGAGACGGTCGGGCAACGGCTCTGGTTGAGTTAGCATGGAATGACCCATATATAAATCATTAACTTATGTTTTATTTTCTAATAGTATTTTATAGCAATTTCAATTGTAAAAACAGCAATTAAAATTATGTCAAAATCTGGAACCTGATGTGCACTTTCACTTTTATATCTGGAGGAAATGATTAAGCAATCCACACAAATCCAAACAGCTGTTCCTTCAGTTGCTTCACATTAAATGCTAAATTAGCCCAATCAACACCAATGACCCTCACCTGTAGAGAGCTCGATCCAAATAATAATTTTGTGCATCTCTATTAGGAAGAAAACCTGTGTAGTCACAGTAGGAAAATTATCTTTTCATTAAAAATAAATAAATAAATAAAAAAGTTTCAAAATATAAATCACGGCAAAACAAGTTAATTGTGTAACAATATTTATACCGTCTTGCAACACGCAATGAGTCCATATGGTATTCCAAGGAGTAAGAATAAAGCATGCCTTCATTCCTTAGCTGGTGGTAATTTGATTTCTCAAACAGCAACAAACAGAGCTAGTTAAGGAGTGCACAGTCACAGGGGGCGAAGTGTCATTGGGGGGGTCAAATGATAAAGGGGAATCTGAACACGTGTCATGAAAACCAAAATAAAAGCCAATCCCCATACTCATCGGGAGTCCGATTTCAGATTGACTCAGTCCTTTCTGAAATAACCTTACTTGACCTATGCAGTGTACAGGACACAACTAATGAGATCATACTGACGATGACACAGAAGAACACAGCCATATGCAAAGAGGTAAACAAAAACAAGTTTAGGCAGCATGACCAATGGTCAGAGTCATCAACAACTGTCCAATACAGAAGGCTACAACAGCCAAAATTTAGTTGAGCTTTTTTGTTAAGTGCTCTTTTCTAGTTTTAGACCCTGGGCATTTTCTTATATGGGCCTTATGGGACATTCCATGAAATGCTTAAGTCATCAACATCAGGCTAGAAACTAAACTGACCAATTTGTTTTACAGTTTTTAGTCTAAAATTATGTAGACAATGGTCACAGTGTTCTTCTTCATTATACTAGCAGCTGTAATTTTGTCAGCTAATCAATTGCAGTATGCTATGCGACTCCAGGAAAGAAGTCTTACACTCACTTTAAAATTGAATAAAGAAACAGCCTGTCCCCCATAAATACAGCATACTTCATTATTTATTTCATGATTTAGTTTAGGTTATTTTAGAATTTGTCATTCCACTTACTTTAACTCAATAGAAGTACCTGAAGTGTACAGACAAGCTCCACTGCCCTTGCTGTGTGTCAAATAGGCATCCTCCTCCTAGCCTACTACTTACAGTGATAGGAGGTAATGAATTATATCTTCAAGACCTGACCCCCACTTAGATTTGAGACCAAAGCAGCTTAACAATAGAAGTTACTTCAGACACGTGTAAAGGGTGAATCGCGTGGTCTATAGCACAGGAAGCAAAACTGGGAGTAAACTAACAACTCCAGGAAACACTTTCACAAATATGGTCAAGCTATATGAACTGTGTGGAATACTACACAAGTAAATGTGTCTTGTCAAACAGTAACAACACGACACTACAAGCATAAAACCCCTCACTATTACCTGCTGCAATGTATTATATACTGATGTGTCATTCTGCTTCCTAACACTCCAACACATTCCTCTTGTCTTGGCATCAGCACAGAAGAGCTACTTCAACACTGTGTAAAAATATCCAAGTATTCCAGTCAAAAAGACATAGTTCTACACAATCTTGCCGCATATTAGACCAAATTAACCTTAAGACATTCCTAGCTCTCCTTACAATAAACTACTGCTGTCCCATGCAACTGTGAAATTTACTTTTTAGATTTCAGAATCATGAATTATAAGCTAAAATTTAAACTAAAAACAACAATGATCTCGAATTTTAAAACCTGTGTCAGCATATTTTGTGGGTTTACTTGTAATACAATATCAAGTTAGGAAATCTAGTTTACAGAAAAAAAAAAGGTTTGGGGAATATATTTCAGAATAAATACCAAGTGAAGTTCCACAATGACATCACAGCTACAGTAAGTAGGATAGATAACATACATTTAATACATACTTACTGAAATTAGACAGAAGTGGGTCACAAGATTTAGTACCTATCGTCACGTAAATTAGGAAGCATACATAAATTTAGAATGCTGTAGGTATTTCAGGTTATTAAGCTGCGTCAGTGATCGCTCAAAACATTAGAAATCACGCTGATTAGGAGGTGTTTAATAAAATATCTTACTGATAGCTGAATCAAAAAGCTAGATCCATAAATGCTAGTTTAGCAAAACAATAATGGAAAACAACTGTAATGTTAATAATATAATACTGAGCTATATAAACACATACAAAAAATAAGCAATGCCCACAGCAGGGAATCGTCGGATTTCTTTGTGGTTGCTATGCAGCAATACATTAAGGCACTATTGCTATTCACACAATGGGACATAATTAAACAACATTTAAAAAAAAAATGCGTTTCAAAAGTCAATTTATCTAACACCGAGTGTTTTTTGTTTTGTTTTGTTTTTACTTTCATTTTTATTCAATAACCAGGGTCTTATTTGCTATTAACCACAAGAGTGGGGGAAACAAACGTAGGGCACGGGCGTTTTAGAGGAAGTGGGTTTCCTTAATACAATTTAAATTCTATGTGCGTATGTGCTCTGACTAGAGTCATGATTAAAAAAATATGTACAGTACACATCACAGCGTTTTTGGGTACAGTAAAGAAACGCTGCAATAACTTTTCACTTCATAACGTTGTTAAAAACTAAAACACCTTCAATCATCTACGTTTTCACAAGCAACAGAAAAAAAAAAAAAAAACATATTTACGTCACATTAATATTAGCATTCGTTGCCCACTGTGTGATAAGAACATCATGTTTTTTTTTCCCCATTTTGAGGCCTGTGAGTTTCCAGTTAGTAGGAGCCTTTATATTCTATAGATCACAACATGGCCTCCTCCTCCTCCTCTTCTTCCACTCAGTGAGTCAGGATTATTCACACATCTCACACAAAACACACCAAAAGTACAACACGGAAATAAGAACTATAAAATAGACCTCTTACCATCACCAAGCCACCGCCTGCCCCTCACACCAAATCACGGAAATCGTTTCAAATTGGGTTCTTTTGATTTTGCTTTCACTCGGTGCTTGAGTCGATTGGGATTCCGTTTCCTATAAAACCCTTAACCCCTCTCTCTGTCCCCACTCGCTTGATGTGTAAGTGGCGCGCCGTACTCTACCGCCGCCGTTGCTGCTGCGGTAAAAAAATAAAATAATAAAAAGTACGACGCCAGAGTGTTCAGGGAAACCTGACCCTCTCTACAACATGCAACAAAATAACAAGGGGTTCCTACTTCAGCGCCATCAGTGCGAAATACTGCGAAGCCGTGGAACAAACGTCACAATACTCTTTCTATATCACCTCAGCGAAACGTTGTGCATTTTGTCTTTCCACTGTCATGCTTAGCAGAATGCGTGTTTGTATCTTTTTATATATTGTGTTTGTCAAATTATATTTTTCTACCGGTGTTTGTTTGTACTACAATACGTAATTTATAAACTTGAATAAAGATATGACATATTCATCTTTACCTGCCAAGCCGTCGCTAAATGATAAATGTCCCGAATAAACCCCTCAGTCTGCCGTGTACTGGTACTTTACGATTTGCATGTTTGGTTCTGCTAATCTGCATAGCAACACGGTCCCGCTTTCGTTGTGCAGGCTATCGTATCAGCGCTTGCTTGCCTGCTTGGGAAGCTCTCAGGCTTACACCAATACTAACTAGGCTATAATATAATGTGGACATTTGCTTCATGCCAAATTTCAATGAAGATATACTTAAAATGACTAAGACATACTGTAATTTCAGACGTAGTGTTACATGACAATAACAAGATAAATGTTTAGCTATTAAGCCTATACTGTGTCTTTGTCTAAACATACGTGACCACACCAAGCGTTTATTCTCTCAGATAGCATATCATGTAGGGTGTTCAAAGCCATGACCTGTCTGTAATTGCAGTATTTTTTTATTTTTCACTTTTGCAGCATGTTATAATAAATGCACTGTAACACACACACACACACACATATATATATATATATATATATATATATATATATATATATATATATATATATATATATATACACACACACACACACACACACACACACACACTCTCTCTCTCTCTAAGGGTCAAAAGTTTTAGAACACTTCCATGATTCCAGTTTTTATTGAAATTTACGCAGTTTAATATCTCAATGTACTCTGAAATTAAAGCATGGAACAAATAAACAATTGGAGATACAAAAAAAAAAAAGAAATCATGGAATCGTTTTGTTTAACAAAATTTAATCTAAATTTTTGACTCAAAGTAGCCACCTTTTGCAGATATAACAGCCGAACACACTCGTGCATTCTTTCTACAATGGAAATCAAATATTGTTCGGAAAGTACTTCCCAACACTGTTGCAGAAGTTTCCATAAATGTGTTGCACTTGTAGGTTGCTTTGCTTTCACCCTTCTGTCCAGTTCATCCCAAACCAGCTCGATGGAGTTTAAGTCTGGAGACTGTGCTGGCCAGTCCATGATTTGAAGCCTACCGTCTTGTTCTTTTCTTCTAAGGTAGTTCTGACATAGCCTGGAGGTATGTTTTGGGTCATTATCTTGCTGTAGGATGAACCCCTGTCCAACTAGACGTATACCAGAAGGTATTGCATGGCGCTGCAAAATGCTGTGGTGGTCGTTTTGGTTCAGGGTGCCACTCACTCTGTGCAAGTTCGCGACTCTGGATCCAACAAAAGAGCCTCAGACCATCACAATTCCTCCTCCATGTTTGACAGTTGGTGTCACACGCCGAGGAACCATCCTTTCGCCTACTCGACGGTGTACAAAAATTCTGCGTGATGAACCGAAGATTTCAAATTTTGATTCATCGGTCCATAAGACCTTCTTCCAGTCTTCAGTAGTCCACTGGCGGTGCTTCATGGCCCAGGCAAGCCTCTTGTTCTTATTTTGCCATCTTAGCAATGGCTTTCTTACTGCCACTTGACCTGTCAAACCTGCAGCTCGAAGTCTTCTCTTCACAGCTGAAACTGAGACTTGCTTACTTCGACCAGTGTTAAGTTGTACTTGAAGCTGTTGTCCTGTGAGCCGCCTATCACACAAGCTGTTGACTCAGAAACTTGTCTTCTGATTCTGTTGTGGCTTTGGGTCTGCCAGACCTCTTCCTGTCAGAGTTTCCTCCAGTTTCCAAGTGCCTTTTGGTGTAGGAAACTGTACTCACTGACACCTTGGCTTTCTTTGCAATTTCTCTAAAGGAAAGACCTACACTTTTAAGGGTTATACTGGTCTGTCTGTCTTCCTTTGTTAATTGCCTTTTTCTCGCCATTATGATAGCAATATACTACTTCCTGCAGTACAATACTGTCCAAATAAAGCTTAAGAGGGTGTAGTAACACAATCTGTTCCAACACTGCTTTTATACAGACAGAGTATAAAAGTTGGGACACCTGTAGGAATTGTTAGCATCAACTTTCAAGGCTTAATTTACTTCCATTGCTGCAGAACAGCTGTAAGTTGTTAACCCATTACTTGTTCCCTGAAAAAGGTATTTTTGTATAACTCTGAAATGTACATTATTTTTCAATTTTTGGTACCCTAAACTTTTTTTTTAACCTCTGGCAGTTTACTGCTTACCTTTGTACCATTTCAGGTTATTCACCAGACTTGAACTGCTTAAATTTCAATAAAAACTGGAAAAATGGGGGTGTTCTAAAACTTTTGACCGGTAGGGTATATATATAGCAGTGAACTCAGTTAACGTAGGCAGGCGCATCACACAGGGCGAGGGCGGTCGAGAACCTGGACCTCTCACTCTAAAGCATAGCTGTACAAAGGTGATGAGACCAAAGGTCGAGTCATTTATAAACTGTCACAGAAACCCGAGATTGAATTATTTCCCTGTAACTCACTGAAGAGGATCATCTATTATTATTATTATTATTATTATTATTATTATTATTATTATATTATTATTATTATTATTATTATTTATAATACATGGATAATCTTGTGATGCTAATATTAAAGGAGACGAGGTTCAGTAATACAGTTTGTTTTTTTATTAAACGTAGTGTTTCAGTGTTGTACAAACGTCCTTTTTTTTAATGTATTGTAACTTTGTTGATCATTAATGAGCATTTCGGTACTATGGGTGTTGTCAAATGATTGAAAACATGATGTTACCTCACCCAGCAGGCTAACATATCAGGTCCTTCTAGCACCCTCACAGAGAAACATGGGCACACCTCTGGATTTCTGGGGTGGGGTATCCCTTTCTGATTATGACATAGTAGTTGTGTATCATACCAGGCCAGTAGTGGTTTGTTTCCATGCACAATTACTATGCACCATGTTTCAAAGTAAGCACCCAGAGTTACGACCTTAAAACATCTCTTGTTCTTTTCCATTGGGTACCACAGTTATTTTTGGTCGAAAAACATCTTTCATATTTCCTCTTCGGGCACTGACAGTTTTGATCTGGATCTTTACAGGGAAGGTGGTCAAGTTATCTGCCTCTCTGTGCGAAACTTGTCCTCACATATATGAATATAAATAAGAAAAGATTGGGAGTGAGAAAAGGCCATTCGGCCGGCCAATCAAGGCTCATCCCATTTTAGCACAACTTTCTCCCCTACTGGGGGGGAATACATTTAAAAACATAGAATCTAGTCTTTTTTTTTTTTTTATATTCCTAGTGTTTTAGATCTTACTATTTCACCTGGCAGACTATTCCATGCATTTTTAACTGTCAAAATGCTTATCTGTTCTAAACTTACTTTTACACTGCTTCCACTTATGTCCCTTTGTTCGTCTCTCTGTGCTAAACTTTAACTAATGTATTGGGTTCAATTTATCTGTACCATTTATGATTTTAAAGACTTCAACCAAGTACCCTCTTTTCCTTCTTTTTTTATAGGCTGAAGAGATTAAAACATTAACCAGTCCTCATAGCTCATGTCATTAAGTCCTAGGATCAGTCTCATTGCCCTACTCTGTACCTTCGAGTGCAATGGTGTCTTCTTTCAATATTCTAGGTGGGGATCCAACTAGAGCATTGTATAATCTTAGCATAGCCTCTCTAGCTTTGTATTCCATGCTTTTTGCAATACAGCCGAACATTATATTTGCCATTTTAATTGCCTTACCACATTGGCGAGATACTTTTAATGATGACTCCACTATAACCCAGGGATCCCTTTCAAAGTCTTCATCCCATTTCCATCCCATTCACTCCGTACTCATAACATGGATTATTACGCCCAATATGCAATACTTTACACTTCTTAACATTAAATTAATTTGGCTCTACAGGGTGCAATACACAGATTCACACAAACACTAAATTGCTGCGTAAATTAAGGAATGTAATACTTATTTTCAACTGCCTATTCAAAACTGAACATAAAAATCATAAGCTCTTACAAACAAACCAATTCCCTTTGAGGCAAATATTTACTCTGGCAAGTTATGCTAAACAGAAAGATCATGGAGCCAGGCAAAAATTGGAAACTATTGTCAACAAAAGTGACACAGTAACACTCAGCTCTACTACATTATTATTCAATGCAATTATAAATATGAGGAAAGTAACATTTTAATAAAATACTATCGCAGTATGTACCATTCACATAGCAGAATGTTTTTTTTTTTTTTTTTTTTTTAAATAATAACTTACCAACCTTCTTGAAGGTTAGTACAGCTGCATACGACGACTTCCTCTTGAATTAAATTTTCTCATCCTTCCATTCGTCACGAAACTTGCAGGTTTGGTCGTCTTCAAATGCAAGCTGAATGAGTTGTGCTTTCTGGGCGTGAAGCATGCTTCGTCTATGGGTGGTCAGTACACTGATGAGAGTGGAGAAAGAATTCTCACACATTGCTGTCGAAGCTCCAAATGTTAATGCATGCTTCGTGGCTGTGATTACGCGCAGCATTGCTTCCAGGGCCCTGTGGAAAGTCTTTAGTAGTTTCTGGGTAGTCAATGTTTCACTGGTAGAGGAGTCCATTGTTGTCTGCAGAAATTGCCGTGCAACAATAAATTCAGATTCTACTATCTCAGTTTTGGTCAAATTATTTAAAGGCTGTATAAGCGCTGATTGAAGACAATCAGGACTCTTTGGATCTAAAGCTTGCAGTGCGCCAATTAACTTAGTATTGCCTTCACTAAAACGTAATGAAATTTCACCAATGACTACATCCAGTGTGCTATAGAACACACGTTTGAACTCACGACATCCCTCCTCTTCACTTCCATCACCTCCAGATTGACCAACAGAACTTTCCACTGCATACTATTGCAAATGTTTGTTTACGACTTGTTTCTGTTACATTCTACATTATAGTTCCGCCGCAGTTCTTCCAGAGTTCATTAAAGTTAGAGTCGGTGCGTAGTTTACGGATGCACTCCGATGCACTTTTAACAACGTGTACCGCTGAAAGCAGGTCAGTTTGTTCTGCCTGAAGCATCTTGTTTGGAGCACCTAGTACCTGTAAAAACTTGTGGACCATGTGAGCAATGAATTTAAAGTGAGGTGCAGATATTTCCTTCAGTAACCCCGAAGCTTCAATTCGCACATCGGTTCCAGGTGCTCGAGTATTTTCAACTTCTGTAAGTTCGAAAATACTGTCAAATGACTTGACTATAACTGATACTGTGCCATAATGACCAGTCTAGTAAACGCTTAAGTTTATCACCTTTGTTGAGGACACAGACAGTGGGCTTCCTAATGAACTTGTAGAGAGTCACACACATTAATAATTCCTCAACTTCTCCTTCTGTCGACATGGCATGTACAATGACCAAATGCAATTGATGGTTAAAACAATGAATATATGGTACCTCGCGCTTCAATTTTTCTTGCATCAGTTTTTGACCCCTCCCCCCGCCTGACCTCACGCTAGCTCCATCGTAGCACTGACTGAGCATTTTGGAAATACTGAACCCAACTTTCTTTATTTCTGCTATGACAACGTTAGCGACCGATAAAGAATCGACTTCGTCGGCGGTGGCTATTGTCAGAAGCCTTTCTTTGATGTCGAAGTTTTCTGCGAGGAAGCAAATTATAATTGATACATTTTCACACCCCGCTGGGTCCTTCGTTCCATCCACTTTCACAGTATACCATGACTCTCCAATTTCACAAACAATTTCTTCTTTTACTGTTTCACTCATATTTCAGCGATTTCATTCTGAATGTCGTGACAGGTGTACTTAGCATTTCCAGGGATTGTTTTGTAGACTTTTGCAAGCTCGGGGTCTTTCTTCAATGTATAACACCGTGTAACTATTTTTTTTTTTTTTTTTTTGTTCCTGGGTAGTAAGTGTTATTTCCTATTTGCTTATGCCTCAAAAGTATAGAAAATGGCTATTATTCCCCACAAACTTTGCTTTTGTATGTACAGTATAATCGTAAATCTCGAAAAACTACTCACTTCTAAATCTTTTGTAATAATTTTTGTATTACTTTAGTATAAATACATGCTAATTTGGATTCATATGTTGTTTTTTTCTGATTTTATGTGAACGAAAAGACACACATTTGCCCGTTTTCCCATTGGAAATAGTGATATTTTGAAATATCACTGTCTTGGTCACAAAAGCAAAGTTTGTGGGGAATAATAGCCATTTTCTATACTTTTGAGGCATAAGCAATTAGGAAATAACACTTACTACCCAGGAACAAAAATTATGTTACATAGTGTAATCAAATAAAGACCAGATCAGTCCATTCGATCCTTCTGCCGCATTGTCGATCGGATCACTACTGCATCTGAATGGCAATGAGTTGATTGCAAGAAATTCTACCATTTCAATAATAGATGGCAGGTAATAACGATTCCTGGCAAGCTGGTCAGAGTTTACAAGAGTAGAAATATCCTTTCCCAAAACGCTACGCCTTTTTCTTTTGTTCCACACTGTCATGATGGATGTTAAGTGCTCCTTGCTAGAGGAATGCTTATTTAATTTTCTATTACATTCAGTTGCACGTTTCCAATCACAGTATCCACTTAGACTAAACGCGAGACCAGAATTTCCTGTCGAAGAACTGAGTTTTCGACATGGGAAACAGAATGCTGCAGTGCATCTGCCTTCTGTGAGTATTCAACCCATTCTCTGTTTTTGTACCACGAACTCATAAATGACCTTTTCTCGCCTCCAAAATCACAAAAGGGATACTTCCAAAGAAATACCTGTACTGGATTTTCCACCCCTAAATCATCCGGCGGTTTAACTGCTGGGGCCTTGCCCTTGCTGCTCTGCTGCCGCTCAGTTGCCAGCTGCCGCTCATTGGTTACTGTTGGCCCGTCTGGGTCTTCTTCGGTGACCCTGCTGTTGATGGAGCAAAACTACTGGTACCAGACACATTTTTTTTCGCTTGTTTTAAGCCTTTTTTATATCCATTTTCGTTCACGTCTTTATTAATCTTCACTAAACGACCACAATGACGTACTCAATATGTCTCCGCCCTCGCGATGCACAGCTAGAAACGTCACAACTAAGGGACCCTGCAAAGGGGTTTATGAAACGGCAATAATTCCGGAAATAGTTTGTATAATACAGTCTTAGAAATTTAATTTTTTTTTTTAAAATTATAACTGTTATCAGGATTACTTATTAATCAGGATTAATTTTATTATATATATTATATATATATCTATATATATATATATATATATATATATATATATTATATATATATATATATATATATATATATATATATATATATATATATATATAGATATATATAGATATATATATCAATTTAGACTCAGAAACTTATCCCAGATCATTTTGAATGTAATCATGTCATGATCGCTTGACGCCAGTGGTTCTTCTATTTCTGTATTACACAGCATGTCCTGGTTGTGAACACCAGATCTAAAATTGCTCCTTGTGCTCCGTCCTTTGGATGAGACGTAAAACCGAGGTCTATTGTAAGTGACTCTGCAGAAGCAATTATGATGCATAGTCCACCCCTGGTCTTTGTAAGCTACTTTGGATAAAAGTGTCTGCTAAATTATTAATAATGATTCTATGGCAACTTGTCTTTTAAAAAATGTAGACCCTGAGGACCGCTATCCATATCAACGTTTATTGAGGAATACATAGTAAAACATTGAAGAATAATGAAAAAGCCTTGGTAGGTATGGAAAAGCCCAGAGAAGAGTGGCATGTGGATAGAAATGCAAGATTACTGAGCAAAGGAATGGGGTGATTGCCTTCAAGGAATGGTACATTTTACATATTATCAGTATAGTGTATTTAAATAATTTATAACTTATCAATTATTTATTGAATGTCATTGACCGTAATTGTGGGAGTGGTTTTAATAGGTTATGTAAATCGTCAGGATAAACATTATGGATTGTCTTTTGGCTGCATTGTTATTCTGCATTGGAGTTCTATTTTAATATCTCGCTAGCTTTACACAGTAAACAATGTGACATTTTCTCAGTAAATAGTCAATTATTTATACATCATAAACATGTTACACGTACTATGCTTTGTTCCTTGCTATTTAAGCACTGTAGTTTTTCCATATGGGAGACTGTGGCAACGCAGTCTTTACTCCAGAAATGACTGAAAAGACCAGTAGCTATTAATACCACTTGATGAAGAAGAATATTGCATTAAGTATAGCAACCATATGCTGCTGAACTGTATATTCACATTGTAGTACTTACACGTGTAACATCATGAATGTCGTTATAGCAAAATTAAATTATATATATATATATATATATATATATATATATATATATATATATATATATATATATATATATATATATATAGAGAGAGAGAGAGAGAGAGAGAGAGATGCTACAGATGCTACAGTTTGCTGGAAAATTTCCACTTCTGGTTAAATCTATGAAAAAATATCTATCCAGAATGACAGACTGCACTGAGCAGGGGCATATTGTCATTACTGTGAGTTCCTGAAACTACAGTATATAATTTCACCAAACTCAGTTCTGTACACACTTTGGAAAAGTAAGGGAGCTTGCATTCAGTTTTCAGAGCAGCGGGAGGAGGTGAAAAAACTAGACTTCCAGATATACTGGGGAGCTTGCCAGATAAAATTTAATAAACAAACAGGAAGTAAACATTACCTCTTCTCTTTGGTTATCAACAAAATAAAATGCCGACACATGAGGAATTTTAGGCATTTTTTTCATAGCAACTCAATTGATATTTGAGAATACTAGAATAATGCTTTCTTTGTGTTTTATGGGTTAGGGTATTGTGACGATGAGCGAATTAATCCAAGTCAACAGTCTCGCTCCTGACCTGTGAGGGCACTGTATAAAAGGAACAGTGTGCCCCGGACTGGATGGTTTGACAGTTCATTCCAGGGTCAGTTGGATGTCGGCCATCCAGGAAGGGGGCGGAGCCACAATACCAGAAGTCATCGCCTTAATGCAGTAGCGGATGTGTCAGTCATGGATTGGAGGAGACATGATTGTACTCGCTACCGAAGGAGGCGTGACTGGAGGTATATCAGGGGATGTTGCCAAGCAATCTGTTTCTTTGTTATGGTTATGGACAGATTCAGAAAACTGTAAAATAAACTGTAAAAATAAGTGTTTTTGTGAGTGTTTTGTTTTGTGTTAATAGGGTTTGCTTTACAATTAGTAGACAGCTAACAAGCCGGCATCCAACCCGGATTATAAATACTGCAGCAGTCACAATCACTGTATTCACCACCAGCACGGGAGCACCGCGAGAAAGGACACAGAGCCATGCCTGTGTTATTATTATTATTATTATTATTATTATTATTATTATTATTATTATTATTATTATTATTATTATTTCGGGACTGAAACCCTGTATTGTTTAGCTGTGCAATTACACATTGCTGTGTAATTGCTAGCGTTATTACTTAATGTTGCCAAACCGTACAACAAAATAAAGAAATGTTTGAACCATGAACTTTGTTATTTGTTGTTGTTTGAGCACTGCATCGCCTCTCACCTGCACACAGCAAGCCACTTTGCCACAGGTATTTACAACGGTGCTGAATAAATGGGTCAGCTAAGGGGTGTTAGCCTCCGGAGAAATTGCAGGTTGCCCCACAAGCAGTGTCACAGAAGCAGTGCAGTACGTTATTGACAAAAGTGTAGTATAAGTAGTGAATAAGTGTGGAATATGGTTAGGACTTTTGCAGTATTTATCAAAGCTAGTGAGTACATTTACAAAAGCACCATGTTAGGCACTCTTTATTATATTGTATGTTTAAACAGACCTCGTTATTTTAGTAACGATTTCTATTACGTGAGAGTAGATGTTAAAACTTCATGCACCAACTAAGACGTAGTTTTACAGTAAACTAATGTGATCCATCTGCATCTCTATCCATTTGCGCTTCTTTCCATCTGATGATGTTGATATCCTTCTGCCTTGTGTTGATGGCTGAAGTGTAATGCTGGCTTCAGGGATCAGCTTATTTTGCCTCCCCAGCGCATCAGCACACACAATGGCTGTGATGCTGGCTCCAGGGATCAACCATAGTGCAGTCTCCCCTGCGCATCAGTATGACAACTGTCTGGATTGAGCTAAGTAGAGAACATCTCTGGGGTCTTCAAGTGGGCACCTTCTGTCCTTGGTGTTTAGTCGACTAGCCCACGACACCTCAAGAGGGCTCAACAGTGATTCTGGAATCCCATTATCACCCCCCTCCGTCCACCACTCAACTCAGACCAGCTTACTTACCCGTACATCAGCGTTGCTTTCTTTCTATTGTGCTTGAGGTCCCCAGCCAGAATCTTTCCGTCTCAACCACAGCCACTTGCTGCTCCTTTCTGCTGCTTTAGATAAGTTCTTCACTGTGCAATGCAACTCTTGGCCACTGAACCTGACATCTCTTAGAAACCGGGTTGTAGAGTGTGCCACAAATCCTCGACAATCCACTTCCACTGGGAAAACCCGGATTCTCCATCCTCGCTGTTCCTCTTCAGCAGCTCGTTGAGCATACTGAAGTTTCTTCTTCTCATATTTCTCATCCACAGTATCCTCCCGTGGCACTATTAACTCTACCAGATGTGCTGATCCAGACCACAAGGTTAGTGGTGGCAATCTCAGGTGGAAAAATAAGCCGTTGACCAACATCTTCCAGCATTTTCCAGTCTCTAGTAGCTTCCAGTTGTCCTGGGTGAGGATTGGTTTTAACACTTTTTCTTGGTGGTTGTTCTCCTGGACAAAAGGATATTGTCTTTTGTGTGCAATGCTTTGATGGAACTGGTGGCAACTTATTGGTCAGGTTACACTTGTCTTTCAATGCCTAACATGTCAGCACCTGGTCATGGCGCCAAGTAAACTGTCCTTGGCTAAGACCCACCTTACATCCTGTCAAAATGTGCCTTAATGTTGCAGGTGATGAACACAAAGGGCATGAGGGATCCTCACCCACCCAGAGGTTTAGGTTCTTTGGTGATGGGAGAACATCATATGCTGATCTAATGAGGAAACTGACCCTGCTCTCACACTCTCCCATCTCATCCATTCTCCCTGCTTGGCCTGGGAAACGGCTTTTACATTCAAATCAACTTTTTGTCCGCCCTGGTGAATCTAAATCATTAAAACCATTTGGCATTGATTATATACAATAGTGGATGGGCTGCAGTAAACAACAACAATGATTAGATAGAGAACAGTAAGTATTGCATTGAAAAGAATATTTTTTAATAGAAGGATGGAGAGATTTAAAATAAATAAAAAAAACATAATGATAAAGAACTGTGCAATTAGGTACTTGATGTGCACCAGTATTATAATCTGTTTAAATTACCCTGCTTATGTACCTAATCACACTACCTCAGAAAAGTCATTGATGACAGATGAGTAAACATACTCATCTGTCATTTAATACTACCACCTAGATAGCCAGCTTGTAATTTGTTGGTCATGCTTGTCATCATTCATCATAGACTGTAAGAAAGTATGTGGGAGACTGGAGAGCTGGCTGCTGTGATGTGGTGGACCAATATAAACTCTATTTACATATTCAGTCGCCCCATTCTGGTCAAGTACACAGGGTCTTATTCGAGGCCTTCAGTAGTTTTTATTTATTCAGGTTAATAAAACTTTGAGACAAAAGTCTAATTACTGTAATGTATGTATATGACACACAAAATGTTTTAATATATATTGAAAACCTCTAAATTTTAATGAGTTAGTATTTACATTATTTATAAAATATTACTGGGAGAAATATTACTGGGAGTACTGTATTGTGTGTTATATTTTGCATGTATTGTGTTAATGTTGGTGTATAGGTGTTGGTGTACGGGATATAATGGGGCTATGTGGAGCATAAGTGATTTAAATGTATATTTGTACGATGTATTTAGGCACTGGGATTGCACACTTGCAGATAAAATGTCTATTAGTATGTGAGCATGGGGAATGCACAAATTAGTTCACGTGCTGGGATTCAAGTGAATGGTAATTGAATCCTGGCACAGCTGTATGTATAGGTGCACATTTCACTCCTTTGGGGTTGGTGTGTTTGAGAGTGGGGAATGGGTGTGTTGAGGAGAAAAAGAAATAATAACAATTGCTACTTCGTGCTGGATGACCAGCACAGTACTTGTTTGTTTGTTTCGTCCACTGTTTTGCCTGTTTGTTTGTTTGGTCATTGTCCCCCGTTTATTTTGAGTGTTTTGTTTTGTTTAAACATTTTATTTTTCTGTGTGTTAATAAAACAGTGAGCTTCGCAGCGTCTCAGTTTTGCCCGCAGTTGCTGTGTTTTGTGGATTCATTTCCCGGCCTGAGGGCACCCTTACAGCCAGTCTGTCCACAACAGTACACATGGGAATTTGCATTTATTGACTTATTTAGAATTAGCATTATTATTAGTATTATTATTGCAATAATAATAATAATAATAATAATAATCTGATAATTATTGTCATATTGTTGTTATTAGTTTGAAAATAAGTAGCTTAATGTTAATGGATTACATCATTTTTGTTCGTTATATAATTTCTAGAATCTTTTTTCATTGGATATTGTGGAATGTTTTGATACATGGCTGCAGTCATTCAATCTTCAGTCACACATGCACGACTCCAGTAACTGAACTGCTAAAACACCCCCATATCATGATTGAACCAGGGTCATGTTTAACTGCAGGCACAAAGTTTTGTGAAATGAAGGCTTTCCCTTTTTCCCTGTTCTCCAAAGAAACTGTGGTCTATTTTTGAGGAAAAGATATATTTTAGTCTGGACCAGAGAATTTTGTTGAAAAATGCCTCAGATTCTTGTTCATATTTTTTGGCATTTTTTTTTCCTTCAACAGATGTTGGAAATAATTGCCTCTTTTCTGGGTATGGACTTTATAATGGAGCTTAATTACTATGTAATGGGTTTCAATCAATTAGCATATTTTAAAATTATTTCTATACATTTTTTTTACAGATTTTTAATGTAAAGGTGCCAATACTTTTGTCAGGAATAAATATTTGAAATTACATAAGATTGCTTGTTAAACTACCAGAAATTGTGTATTTTGGTCTTTGTCATATTAATTAGTGGCTAATGTTCACTACATGTTTGTATTTAACATGTTTTCTTGAATTATCTTATATTAAATGTAGGCTGCCAATACTTTTGCCTGCAACCTTAGATACATTATCAGATATTCTATCATTTTAAATGAGCTGAACATTGAATGATATTGCATTGCCCATTTTTATTATAAACAACAGAAATGGGCCTCATGTTACGCACTCCAGGGTGTGCATCCACAGATTTTCTGAGGAACCAACATGTATGAAATGTGTGTTGTTCGGTTCCTGTTGCCAACTGGAAACTATAAATTAAAAAACTGTACAAGTAGTTTTAAAATGCACTAAAAAGCACAAAGCCTGTAAAATGGGCCCAGTTCCATAAAAGCTATTGCAAATGCAAGTAATACACCAGCGCCATCTGGTGGAAATCTGAAATACTTTTCAATTTTTTTTTTTTTTTTTTTATGCTGCAGTACAGTCTAGCCATTGAGCTTTGTAATTAAACATAAACATTGAGTCATGTTTACAAAGAGTTTATATACAAAATATATTTTTAAAAAGTGAAAGATGTTTTTAAATGCAAGATACTTTTAAGTTGTGGGGAAGGGTGGATGGGGGGGGCTAAGTTACTTGTGTTGAAAATATGTTTTAGGCTGATTGAAAATGCATTTTGAAGTTCAGAAATTAATATTTATTCAAATATTAATATCAGAATATTGATCTAATTTGTGTACTTTGTATTTTATGTAAAGCGTTCTGAGATGCCTTTAAGTGAAGTGCGCTGTATAAATAAAGACTTGATTACACCGTGTAACAATTTTTATTATTTTTTTTTTGGTTCCTGGGTAGTAAATGTTATTTCCTAATTGCTTATGCCTCAAAAGTATAGAAAATGGCTATTATTCCCCACAAACTTTGCTTTTGTGAGCAGGACAGTGATATTTCAAAATATCACTATTTCCAATGGGAAAACGGGCAAATGTGTGTCTTTTCGTTCACATAAAGTAAATACAGTATAATCATTTGTATTTTGTAGTCATTTTTTGTAGTCATTTTAGTATTACTTTAGTATAAATACATGTTAATTTGGATTCATATGTTGTTTTGTTCTGACTTTATGTGAACAAAAAGACACAAATTCGCTCGATTTCTCATTGGAAATAGATACATTTCAAAATATCACTGTCCTGGTCACAAAAGCAAAGTTTGTGGGGAATAATAGCCATTTTCTATACTTTTGAGGCACAAGCAATTAGGAAATAACACTTACTACCCAGGAACAAAAATTGTGTTACATAGTGTTATCATACACGATCTGGGCATTGTTTTTATAGTGCAAGAGAACAGCAGAAGGTTCAATGAAAATGTTGCTTTTAGGAACCATCATTGTCACAGTGGTAGAGTTAGACCCATTCAGGGGATGGAATCTGTTTATTATGTCTAAGGGGTCTTTACTATTTTATTATGTCTGAGGGTCTATATTTATGGATGTAATTTGTTAAAATATTACTCATGAAAGAGAAAATATTATAGAAGTAATTTAAATTTAAAAAAATCATCAGAGCAACATTACAATAGCAACCATTAGCTTTTCTACATTCCAGTTTCCAAATCAAGGAAAAAGTGTGCCGTCAGTGTGGTCTGTGCAGTGACTGTGGTCATCACTAGGCCGTCAGTGTGGTCTGTGCAGTGAGTGTGGTCATCACCAGGCCGTCAGTGTGGTCTGAGCAGTGAGTGTGGTCTGTGCAGTGAGTGTGGTCATCACCAGGACGTCAGTGTGGTCTGTGCAGTGAGTGTGGTCATCACCAGGCCGTCAGTGTGGTCTGTGCAGTGAGTGTGGTCATCACCAGGACGTCAATATGGTCTGTGCAGTGAGTGTGGTCGTCACCAGGCCGTCAGTGTGGTCGGTGCAGTGAGTGTGGTCGTCACCAGGCCGTCAGTGTGGTCTGTGCAGTGAGTGTGGTCTGTGCAGTGAGTGTGGCCATCACCAGGACGTCAGTGTGGTCTGTGCAGTGAGTGTGGTCATCACCAGGCTGTCACTGTGGTTTGTCACGACAGCCTGATGAGGCATTATATAGCATATATTCACAAAACCCAGTGGATTCACAGAATAAAACCTTTTTAAATTGTCCAATTAGTATTTTCCTCCCAATATGCCCAATCAATTTTCCCCTCACCACAGCAACTCCCCACACAGCTCAGGAGGCCCAACGGTTCAGTGGGCGTTCTCCAATCCCATGGCCAAGCCAGCTTCCTTTTTCACCCAGGAACTCGAGAGCAGATGTCAGCGAGCTACCTACCTCTGGAGGACAAAGGCCAGCCCTGCATTTGTCCGCCTTTGAGCTCACTGGATGCTTGGCAGCAGACTTTGTAGTTCGATGAGGAGAAACAGTCCCTGCCAGTTTTGCCTCCCTAACCCACGGGAGCACCAGCGCCAATGTGATGCTCCCTTAAGAGTCCCCAGTGAAGACCAGCCTACTTCACTCAGAATAACATTTTTTTATATATGTTCTTTCATCTGTGATGTAAAAGCCATATTGAACCATGGCAATTGTAAAGCCTGGAAAGGCCTTTTAAATGAAAACACAGGGTTGTACTTTAATGAACTAAACAGTGATGGATCGACATACCCAAAACCTTGAAGTTTTAAAAAATATTTTCTCTTTCATCACTGTTTTAAAATGTTGAAAGTAAAAGTTATGTTTTTTATACCATAATTACTATAATTATTGTCTTTGTTGTGTTCAGAACTCAAATTCTCAGAAGTCCCTCCTGATAGCCATTGACTTAATACATAACAGCAAGACTTAAAGCTATTATGGTACAATATGATTTACCATTTTGTCAGCAATTGTACTATTTAATTTACTAAATATTATTTATTTTGGATACCATTACAATAATTACTATAATGTTCTAGGGTGTTAAACTTGTTACAAGTCGGCTCTGTTTGTTCCAGACTTTCTTTTCCCCCCAACCTGTTACAGGTATAGGCTCCCACCTGACTCTTACACTGAGCATTCTGTGCTGCACATAGGGAATAATGTGGAGACATTATACATAAAGTGGGCAGCTGTAACACAGGCAGTGCTTGGGGAGAGGAAACCAAGTGCTTGCTGTACATTGTTGTGGTTGGATAATTGTGCCATTTCTCTTTCTGCATATGGCAGGGCTATGTAAACGTGGCAGGGCAGAGCCCTACTGGGAAATGTACCATTATGATTGGGATGTGTTGTTTTGTGTTTCTTTGAAACAAGTGGTTGTTATTGTTGTTTTACAGCATGGATGGGGTTAAAATTCCCCATCTAGCTAAACATGTGGAGTATGTGTCCATCTTCAAATCAGTTAAGTGAGTACCAATTTGGAGATGGCCACGTGTATATAAAGAGCGGATCAGCCGCTCATCAGGGTGGGTTGATGAGAGAGGAGGAATGTAAGTAGTAAGAGATAAAAAAAAAATAAATACTATTGTACTCGTGTTGGATTTTGACCAGCACGGTACTTGTTTCTGTTCGAAGCAGTGTCTGTTGATTTTGGCCACCGTGCCATTTTCTTTTGTGAAGTGTTACGCTTTGTTTAACCATTTTGTTCAAATAAAAGAAAAGAGCACACTGGCGACTTACCTTAAGTACTTGTGTGTGTCAACTTCTTGGTCTGTAACGTCACCTACTGAGCCACCCTGACACGCTATGTCTTAACATTTCCCAACTTTTGATGCCAATTGGAATCACTGCTTTATGTTTAAGTTCCTCCTCTACTAAATAAATTCATTTGGTATAATTGGCAGTATTACAATTATTTGGATTAAGTGTAGACCAATCGTGACTGTTATTGGGAACTTAACAAATGAGGTCTGGAAAGGGTTAAAAAATTCTCTCTCTGTAAATCGCCGCTGCTTGCTTGGTATTTTGACAATGATTAAATGTCATTGAAATTTAACAAAGATTCAGCCCACCAAACATCTCTTGCCAATTGATGTCACTGTTTCCTACTCTATGCTAGTGCTAGACCTTGGGCTATTGTTCATGTGGCTTTGTGAGCCTTCTCTGACCTCTATTCTACACTCTTATTCTGAGAAAACTGCTGGAGAGAAGTCACTAACAAGACTGCACAATTTCCCATTGCTATTGCACTTTAATACCAAGGGCTCCCCCCTGTCAGAATAAAACTGGTGTAGACCAGTGGTTAGATTGAAGGGCCATACGTCAGGATCCTGATATTGCATTGCAACACGTTCTGAGTGCAAAAGCATGCTAGGTGTTTCATTTTAGCTGCCTGAGCACTTAAGTCTGCTTGCAGACACTGGAGCCACTTGGAACTTGCTTACCAACAGGCACTCTGGTGGCAGTTCCTCATTGCAGAAAAAAAGCAAACACCTTATAGTTATTAAACAAGACCCCCCACCCCCAAGTAAAGTAGTTCCCCGTTTCAGGATATCTCTACGCACAGATGTTATATGCAAATCTCTTGTATGAATTGAGGCTGAGTAGTAACTACTTCAGATTTAACTTCTGCTTCTATGCAGTTATATATGTAGGCATAATATGTAGCATTTGGCATCACAGTATCATTGAACAAATTTGAAATCCTCCAAAAAAAGTGAACAGTAGAGATACTTTACAGTACTTGCCATGTAACAGGTTGTATCCAACATGCTTGAAATTAAAACAAATCTGGGTTTAGGGCAGCTGCACACCAACCACACTTCTCTGCTGGGTTTTATTCATTACTTGCCAAGTTTGTCCAACCTCTTTTACATGGGCTTTGGTCAAATCTCCATACAAAATACAACTGTTACTTAATGTGCATATTGGCTTTGATGAAAGATGCACCAGATTTAAAAGCCTGTAAATTAGATGAACTGAAATCCATTTACAGTACTATCACTAATGAACGTGTTTAAGGATGTTATTGGTTATTTTGTGGTATTTACAGTGCTTGCAGAACAGAATTCCTGGTGGGAATTAGATCTTTGTTCTTCTATGCGGAGTAACAAATACACAACAGAAACCACACATCACAATTATTTATGGCAGGCTCTTTTAATGTTTATACCAAACCACAGTACATACTCCAAATAAGGCCGGACAGATTATGTAAGCTCTTTAATAAATATAATAAAGAAATCACAAACACTGCTGTCTCAAAGAGCCAGCGTCCCATTTTTAAAGGCTAATGTCGCAGTGGGATTTGATATGGTCTTGTAATTTCCCCATTTATTTACCTCCTGAAAGAGGCAAGGCGACCCACTTTCATGTAGAACTGTAAAAGGATACCTCAGAAGGGATTTTCAACCAGTTTATTCAGTGTGGCTGATGGAGCTGATAAGTTAATAATAACATAGTGATATACAAAACATATTTACCATTATTTCAGTTAATAGCTCTGACTAAGTACAGTTAATTCCTCCATCTCCCACTGTAGAGAATAGTGAAAGCTATCTTCAGTAACAAAGCTTCTTTAGGAGTGTTGGAAAATTAATATGCAGTACTACTGTATACAGCCAACAGTGGCAATGCTGCTATTGCAATTGAAAAGAACAGGTTCACAGGTAGCTATGTCTGCAGAAATGTATGTAACATATACTGATAAGCTATAAACTTCACTTTTGAATACAGACAGTCTCTATTCAGGGGCATTTCTGATAACATAAGACTTCCATTGCAACTACTGAACACCCTTTGAGGCATATGCCTTTACAGGATTTCTAACATTCATTAAGAGTCAGATTGAAAATCTAATGGCATCTCCCAAGTTCTCTATATCCTATTTTCTTACCCTTTGGGTTCCAGGCAATATGATGATACCGTTTTAAAATTTCAGTAAGCAGCAATGAAATCTATAACTTTTTACATCATTGATTGTCCATTTCTCAGCTACTCGGCTAAAATTATTTAAATACTCAACACTTGAATCATGAAACAGTTTACACAATGTATCAATAAAACGTTCAATAAACTGCATGCCATGTATATATTTACACACACCATATATATATATATATATATATATGGGGGGGTCATGGTCTGCCTGCGTAATTGTATTTAATCACATGGAAATGATAATAGCGGGGAAAAAATAAAATAAAATTAGAAATACATTGATGTGCCACATCCCTCATTAGAAATTAGGCATTAAAAAGGGGACACTGTCTGTTCCAATGTAAAATGTTCATGAATAATTTCCTAATGAGGATTACAATAGACCAGTTCCCTTCTCTGAAATCTAAACTGTACTCCTGCTCTATCACTATACCCCTAGAAATCTGCAAGCATGCAAAAATAATGTAAAAACACACACAAGAGTTCTCCTCAAATAACAGTGTTCTACCTCTGTATGCAGTAATAGCTAGTCACTTAATTACAAACAATGCTTCAGGAGGAAAGGCTAACAATAAACATGGCTACAATTATGCTCATTTATAAAACATCTTAATAAAAAAAAGCATAATTAATAGATGATATGTACATTGTGAGCCCAGAAACAAAACTGCATCTCAGTCAAAGTGAAACCACTTGGCAGAATTGGTTGTATGATATTTCTCCTCGTAGTCTGTACAATTATTAACGTCAAGAATGCATCACAATCTTCATGGTACACCCTGTTCAGTAAAATGTCATCCAAATATTGTCTTTGATATTGTTCTACTGTTGCTATGGTGTTTCTTGGCAATTATAACAAGTGCAAGAGTGCCCCCTGCTTGCACCAGCAAGACATGCATATTCTTTTAGAAAATATGAGAAGGATGCTATAGCCTTCCTGCACCAGTGGTAACTACATTGCAAAGACATAATCTCATATGCACAACCACCAACAAAAATAAATAACACAAAATCAAAACATTGCTCATTGACAGATACAGTGCTAACACATCAGCAGCATGATCAGCATCAGTTGCATGATTAAATGGAAAGTAGGTTAATACAGCAAAAAAATATTGGGTGTATCTTTAATGACAGTAACTTTAGCAGAAGAGGAGACCCATCTTTCAAGGGCTAAAAAAATAAATACAAAAGCAAAACAAACAAGTGGCATTGTTTCATCAAAGCATTAACGCAGGGAGGAACAGGACAAAGCCAAAACAGACACCAAGATTTGTCACTATTTAAAATGTGACAAGTGAATGATAAAGTCATCACAATTTACAAAGCAACACTTCTTTGGAAGGAAATTCCATTAGACGAGTTGATTTCTAAAGGGCACATGTTCAGTGCTATACCTAAAAAAACTAGAATGGCCAATGGGATGCCAGCTGACCTGATGGCTCAATTAGAAGGCCAATGTAATGAAATGAGGGTAGAGGGTTGCAGTAGGATTCCTACTGGGGCCATGTTATTCATTTCGAAATACAAATCAATATTTTGCTCATATACTGTTATTTCGTACATGCCATTCCTGCTAGTTTGACCATCTATTTGGCAGTATCGGCCCCCTTCTCCTGCCCCTAACCCTCACACAAGTTGCTGATTGAGTGTGCTCATATTTAGGGCAGCGGTGCCGATTAGTTTACACAGCAAAGGACTAGAATTTACTCTGTGGCCTAATCTTTTTACTTGTTTCTGAAAAATGTGTATTCATATAAAAAATATAAAAAGGCTGGCAGTTAGCAAAGCAATACTTTAGTTTTTATATAGACCCCATGGAGTACTGTAAATTATAAAAAATAAAAATTATTACCTATGATAGTCAATTTGCACAAAGCTAAATATTTGGCAACTAAAAAGGTGTACAATACTTCACTTTAATGAAAACAATCACCTAAAAAAAAAAACAAAAAAAAAAAAACTGTGCAAAGAGTTAACTACAACCCCCCCCACAATTGTCTGCATTTTGTAGCATGCCATATTTCTCTCAGTATCACCTGCTATAGCTTTTAAATACACCCCCCCCCCCCCCCCAGTAGTATGGTTTAAATTATTTACACAGAGCATTTGGCGTACATTGTGTCTTGTACACTATGTACTTTTATACTTTCTTAAATATGTTTGGAAGCTTAAGGAGGTTTGTTTTTGGTAAAAAAAAATAAATAAAAAAAAATGTCCTGCTTGTTTTAAAGTAAATCAATGGGGTGTTTTCAGATTTCAAAATTGACATTTGTTGACCCCTCAAACTCCTAAACAGTGTAAAATCTTTAGGGGCGAGTCACAATGTACAGGTTGATTATCAACTCTCACTTGTGATGATCTTCACTACTGTGCCAAAACTGCTTAGAGTACAATGCTTTTCAAATTGCCCCCCTATCCATGTCCCATCAGATGAACCATTCCTTTTTGCTCTCGTCAATGGTTTCTGTGAAGTTTGGGTCGTTGCCCATGATGGCAGCATCAGCGGTGTCGGCAGACTCCGCCCCCTTGGCCTCGTTGGTGTGGTAGGTCCCTTTGTGGCGGAACATGTATCGGATCAGGAAAACCAGGGTGCACAGAATGGTGAAGATCACAACTGCAATGACACCTACAGGGGAGAGAAAAAGAGAAGACGCCTTATCACAAGAACAGCCTGAAGTCAGTGGCTGACAGCCTTATTAACCCTAAACTAGATACTTCATTATCTGAAAAGTTTCTCCTTCATTCGCACCGTGTTGGTGGTTTTAAAAAAAAAAAAAAAGACTGAAGGTCACTGACTACCAGCCCTCGTGCTTCTTTTCACCTGCTGAAAATAGCTCCATGTTTTTCCACCCAAACTACAGGAGTGCAAAGATAAGGGCTCCCTGTGGATCACCGGCCAAGATCAGCAAGTTGAGTGGGCAGGATTCATACTATGTTTGCAGGACTCCTCATGCACCCCACATGGCACTACTATGCACTACTTAAAATGATGCCTAAGAAGTACTAATAATATCTATCTTTGTGCTTGCTTCATCTGTTCGTCTGCACTTGCCAAGAAACTGTATGGAGGAAGGTGTAAGCGCAGCCTTACACAAACATATTTTATGCATCTTTGAGGAAAGAATCTCTATCAAATGCTCACATCCACTGGTTATTGGTGAGGACTACGAATTCAGGAGGTCAGATGGTCAAATCACTGGTGGAGGATGACCGTAGACAGAAAACTTAAGTTCTCTGTAAAAGAATTAAAGACTGGCACAGAAATCAGCTAAATCGCTACTGAAATATGGCAGTCACTACAAGTCATTCTATTATTCCCATATACTGCATGTCTGGTTGGAGAGGAAATGGTTGCCGGTACCAATAGGACACCCATGTAAACATTATTAAAACAAACCAACAAGTACTCTGAATATGTCCTGGAATATCCTCAATATTTTTGCAAATCTTAGCTGGCTTCTAAAAGACCACAATCTTTAACATGCCACCTACCTCCAATTATTGCAGAGTTTCTGTTCACTCCACCTGGTATCACCCTTTCTTCATTGAAGGGGGAATCAGCACTTGCTACAAAAATGAAAAGACAAAAATATACCTCTATTAAAGTAACATCCAAACAAAAGTCCCGGATTGTTGCGTTTTACATTTAGACAATTTTCACTTCCTCATGTAAAGGTCAGAAGCATTTTGCGGAGTCAGATGCGGCTCCATTACCTGCAACACAGGATGTTGAACTCCAAAATCCACTTTCATGTTTTTTACAGAGGGGTTTTAGGTATCCGTTTCCCCGAATAGGGTTGTACAGGTGTCAGGAAATTTACATGTCTTAAAAACACACAGACTGCCTTTGTTGTGTCTGATCTGCGTTTGGATGACCACACTATTAATGTGAAACTTCTCATATGGACTCCTTTTGTGCAGTCAGAAACTGGAACCAAAGTCAAATCATGTATGGATTATTTAACTAAAAACAAAACTAAAATTTCCAGAGAGGTTCTTGAGACTGGTTATGTAGCATGGACATGGCTGCAGTACTAGTAGCCAACAGGAAGGAACGTCAGTGTTACATCACAAACCTTTAAAGCACAGGGATGGAAATTATATAGCAGTTTCAGGCATTCTAGGTTCTGCTGCAAGCTTAAATCTGTCCCACTTGATTCCTCACAATAGTTTGCATAGGTAAGGGCAATTAAGCTTAAAAGTAAGCAGGAATGGCTCAAACTGCTTTGTAATTGGCGTCAATACCTCTGCATGTGCAATACATGTGTAAAAAATTAAATCTAGGGATATTGACACTATTTAAATATTCTTGGAGTACTATAGTTATTTCATGAACAAGGACTGCCTTAAAACATGAGCAGGGTAGTCAAGCCTTCCAAGGGAAAGCTTAGAATGCATTGCAGACAGAACGGTTCCTGCCTAGTGATATCCTATAATTGGGGTGTCTGATTTTTGGTTTTAAACAGATAAAATGTCGATAAATATATCTGTGTATATCCAATAAACCACTGGAAGTGATTACTAAATTCATGTTGACTTGACCCTATTCCCAGTGAATAAAAAGGCACTTGGGCAATGTCCCTCTTTCCTGACTTGTATCTCACATTGATTCTTCTGAATAATTTAACCCCCCCCCCCCCCCCCCCCCCCCCCCCCCCCCCCGAATCAGTGGCAGCAAAATTCCTACATTTCTATTGGAGGATTGTACAACACTTGCAAGATTTAAAAACGAGAGGTTCTTGCTCATGAGATTTAAAAGCTAGATTACAATTCGATAGTATTTACACGCTCATGAAATTTAACAATTGCAAATTCTGCAAGAAATGTAAAACAAAGCCTACACACACAACAACCCCAGAAGAATATGACCACAAGGATTTTGTTGTGGAAGACAGAAAAGGAAAGAAGGAACTGTTGAAGTGTGCAAGTACTGTCAAGTTACGATACATATTGCGACAAAAAAAAAAAAAAAATTAAGTAACCAAAAACAATGTCATACAGTATATAAAAAGTATGGAAGCATCCTAGTGCCAATTTTTTTTTTTTTTTTTTTTTAAATTAGTATCTCCTAGATACAAAGTCCTACATAGGAAATACTTTTTTAATGTTTTTTTTTTTTTTTTTAATTGGCACTAGGACGCTTCTGTAAAAAAACCCAAAGACCCCCCCCCCCCCCCCCCCAAACAAAAAACCTCAAATAGCTAAAAACAAGCACAAGCACCGAAAAATGAAATAAAAAAAAAAAAAGAAGCCTACTTATAATGAATTACAATGCATTATTGTCACCACTGCAGGCAATTTCAGTAATGCCACTTTATTTCTATTGGAAGTATCGATTACAGTGTAGACAGCACACTCAGCAATACAAAGGGATAGTGTTTCACTATAATGTTGGACCCAGTGGAGCGGCTGCAGCTATAGGATTTCCTGCCACAGTCGGCTACTTGGCTGTGCATCTCAGATTGAGCTGGGATCAATAAGCAGATCAGCCAAATGCAATAATATCACTGCCTTTTAATCCTCTGCTCTAGCCAAGTAAACAGGAGTTATATCCACTGTTAAATCCAGTAAAATCTCCATATACAGTAAATTAGCAAGACAGCATTGCACTTCCCCAACCCCCCCCCCCCCCCCCCCCCCCCCCCCCCCCCTTTATTTAACCTAGCACTTAGATTTAAATGACAAGCAAACACAGTCGTTTGCAGAAATACATTTTGTTGAATTACAAATAATGTTTGCAGTTTTTCAAACAAACATTTTTATTCAAAGCTGTTGTGGTTAAACTGAACACTGTTATACAAGGAGGAGGTTAAATGTCAGCAAAACCTGCAAAGACAATGTACAAAATGAAATTTACTGGTTGCACAAGTATTTCAAGTCAGTACTTGGTAGAAGCATCTTTTGCAGCAAGTCTTTTTGAATAGGTCTCTACTAGCTTTGAACAGCAGGATGGTGATATTTTTGCTCATTCTTCACAGGGAAATTGCTCCAGTTCTGATAAGTTTGTTGGGGATCATCGATGGACTGCAGTCTTCAATTCGCCATAAATTTGATTGGATTCAAGTCAGGACTTTGACTGGGCCACCCAAGAACATTAATTCAACTTCTTGGATGACTCAAGCAGGTTTCTCAAGGATTCGTCTGTACTTTGCACTATCCATTCTCCCCTCTATCCTGACAAGCTTCCCAGTTCCTGCTGAAGAGAAGCACCCCATAACATGATGCTGCCACCACCATGCTTGACAGTTGGGATGGTGTTGACTGGGTGATATGCAGTGTTGGGCTTGCGCCAGACGTAACGCTTGGAATTTAGACCGAAAAGTTCAATTTTTGTCATTCCTGACCATAAAACCTTTTTCCACATGTCTGCAGTATCACCTACATGCTTTTTTGCAAACTCCATACATGCTTTAAGATGAGGCTTTGAGTAATGGCTTCTTTCTTGCCACCCGTCCATACAGGCCAGCTTTGTGTAGGGACCGGCTTATTGTTGATGTGTGAACACTGCCTCCCATCTCAAACACGGAACTTTGCAGATCTCTCAAGATCTGCTCAGTTTGGGAGTGCAATTTGATCCGGATAGTGTCTGGGTGGTATGATGCATCTTCCACTTCTTAATGATGGATTTCACTGTGCTGAGCGGGATAATCAGTGCCTCTGAAATTCTTTTACCCTTCTCCTGCTCTGTGCCTCTCTACCACTTTATCCTTGACTTGTTTCGAAAGCTCCTTGGTCTTCATGGTTGCTTTATTGGATCATTATGTGTGTTGCAGCTTGAAAAGGGAAATTATCTATAAGTTAACCACTTTGAGTACACACAGGCTGAAACCATTTCACTAATGTTGTGACCTTTCAAATAAATCATGTGCACCCAAGCTAATTTAGTGCTGCAGTAGTAAAGGGGTTGAATACTTATGCAACTGAGATTAATCTGTTTTTCTCTGTAAATCTTACTTATACTCAATACGCACTTAACTTTATCAATGTGGAGTAGTTTGTATAGATTCTACACAAAGTCTAATTTGAAAGCGTTGGAGTACGCTCAGGTGCCAAAAATATGTGAAAACTTTGCAGGGGGGTGAATACGTCTGCAAACCACCGGGGGGGGGGGGGGGGGGGGGGGGGGTTTAACACATTGGTTTGTCTTAAACGGTTGAGAATATGAACGCGGCATGCGGTCTGGAGAGACGACTACATGAAATATTTACTTAAATATATACATACATTTTATCATTTTATTGCTTGCTAAAATATCTAAAGGATGAGAGTGTAAGACCATTATTAAAAGAAAAATCAGACTTAATATAAAATTAATGATGGGCGAATAATAATAAAAAAAAAAAAAGATAGTCGCTGGGCCATAAACAAGTACATTTTTAAACTGAAATTAACGATCTCAAATTTATATATATATATATTATATATATATATATATATATATATATATATATATATATATATATATATATATATTATATGGCATTTCAGAATCACATAAGCCTGATTTTACTTTTAGTGAAAAACTTGGCTACAATTATTTTTTCATGAAATAAATACTTAGTTGTTCTTTGCTAATATTAATGTTCAGCTTTTATATCAAAATGTGTATTTATAAATAACTTAAACTCACAATCATTTAATAAACATTTAGGCATGTCCCTGAATGGCTGAAACATTTAGAAATCAATGCCTATTGACAAAAAGGGCGACTCAATATTTACCAGTGTAGCTCATGATAAACTTGAAACCTTTTACTCACTATATCAACGACCCCATTGGTCTGGGGCACCTACATTTCACATACTTGGAGCATCAATTTGTATTCTCTTATTTTGATGGCGACGGTTGCATGAGGTAGGTGCTGGCTGAACCCACAGCTAACTTTAATGTACCAGCTGTGTATGGTTGATCTGCAATGCCTGTGCTATTGTCATCAATTGGTTGTTTCAACTAATTAGCATTGCTGAGTGAGGGGCTGGCATTTAGTGTTGCAACCAATTAGTACGTAGCATTGTCATGTGGAGGGCGGGTGCTTATTGTTTCCACTTTCCAAGCATTGCCCTGCATTTACCCTCAAAGTCTCATAGCAGCTGGTTTCACTGTGGTAACAGAGCTCAGCATTGTCTGACAAAACGTGAAACACTCTAGCATCCAGCACCACATTTAAAACAAAGCTGATCAAGGAATATTTTAACTTAACATACATATGTCAATATATCCATCAATAAACAAGCCATATTACAACATTTTGTACATGTTATTGTTTGTTTAGCACTTTCCTTTAATAAGCTGCATGTTGGAATTATAGGCGCTGTACAGCATTGCGCAGATATGCCACTGGAACTGGTTCTGCTATTTGGTGCTACTTGTGTTTGTACTTCATAAGTGCTCAGTTAGTAAATATTCTGTATTTTATGCTGAAAACCCCAGTCCAATTTTGGGAGTTTAATATTACAAAAATAGTAACTTGAAAAAGATTGAACAGTAAAAAAAGGCTTAGAGCTTCTTCGCTCGCCAGTTCTGCTTTACATTTGCATTCCCACTTTTAAACAAAGTTAGGTGCCCCTGCAGTCAAGTCTAAAAGAGATTTGATTGTGCGACCAACCTCATCTCCACGAGAGTCATCTATCAAAGTATACATGTCATTGCCAATTTTTTTTTTTTAAACTCTGCAGAGACATTTATATAAAAGTGCCTTATGGTTGGCACCTATTGTTGGAAAAAGCTTAGCTGTGCATGAATGCCTTAAAAAAAAAATAATGTAATAAAAACTCCAATAACGTAATGGATTTTGTAACAAATGACAATGAAAAATGACTCATCTTTCTTGTAATAAAAAGGTGGTTTCAACTTTCCAATAAATACATTTTAGAAATGATTCAAATTAGACAGCATGCAGAATTATTGTGGACTTCAAAACCGTGACAGTTAAATAGCTTTTGTTGTATGCTGAAACATTTCAAAGCATGGGAATCACTAACCAAGGGAGAGTTGCTGCAGCAGGCTAGCCCACAGCAGCTACTGTGTACCACCATTGCTCCACACAGATATGGACTCATGCACATTCCATCTGTATGCGTCATGTTGCCTAGCCAGGGACCACAAGGACTTAATTTACACAAGTCCATCTTTACTGCCACCAGAACCTTGTTTACAGCAACATACCAACATCAAAATGTTTTGAATACGATGGTTGAGAAGTCAGTTAGGCTTGAAGAAATCAGCATCTCCAACTAGCTTGAAAGGAGGTTACCCAATTAGTGTGTTACAAAAGGATGCTAGAGGCCGGTAGTAATCCTTAAAGAATTGAAAAACACTAAGACAAAAACCTTTTATGTCTGTGTAACGCCCAGTGGCGGACTGGCCTGCAAATCGAACCAGCATCAAGATGATATTTGTACTGAAGGAAATAAAACTGCGTACAGCCTGCATGTTCATTTAATAAATGTAACTAATGTTAAAATATTTAAACCATTTATAGCTAAACATAATACAATGGCAGAAAACAGTAAAAAAAAAAAAATAGAACTACTTTAAAAAGCATTTCAATTGTGATTTTATTATACCTGGATAAACTTGGATGAAACTTGGATAAAATCCTGCAACATCTTCGGGAAAAAAAAAAAAAAAACAGCAAATCTGACAATTTTCTAAATTTTGAAAAAACAGGCCTTGGTGTAACTTGAACCAAATTCCAGCGGTGATCGTCAACTTCCAAAGCAAAGGATATTCCTGCATGTGTCGCGCAGGTCCAGGCTTTTTATGCGTTACTCTTTTGGCCTTGTATGCATCTTTCTACACAAACACTCTGTATTTTATGATTTTCTACCTTACCCGAGTCTAGACGCCAGGGATCAGTGGCTGCCGACATTGGAGGAATAGTCAGAGGGGAGGCCCCACAGTTGGATTCCACCAGTTGTCCTTGGACGCCAACAGGAGAGGGGATGCGAGGCCTCAAGGCAGCCTTTAGCGGCGTGATCTGGTTGAACTGCACTCTTGACAAACAGCCAGAAAAACCTGGTGTGTTGTACTTCTGGATTATAACGGGGTCGATTTCTCCAGTTTCTGTAACAAAATTATAAAGAAGCAATTTGAGTGCAGCTTTTCCCTCAATATTAACCTAATGACTACACAATCACGCTTACTGCAAGGGGGAAGGTTGTAACGGTGATGTTTGTAGCAAATACTGCTGTGCACTGATGATGCCATCAATCCTAGAGCCCCCCAATAAGAATTTAACAGCTGTTCCAATTCTACTAGGGCTCGTTGAACCCCCCCCACCCATGAACATTTCTCATGATTGAGAAAACCATCTCAGGATCGCAAGAAAATGACTTCTGTTTGAGATAAAGAAATATCCGTGGATGATTCTGTGGAGATTTATCCAAGATTTTACAGATGCCATTTGTATTTTTTTTTTTTTAAGAAACGAAAGTATTGCAGACCGTATTTGTTTGGTTTTGTTTAAAAACGTGACGTTTGACATCATATTTGTCGAAGTATATTGCAGACGTTATTTTTCTGTTTAAGTAACATTTGTCATCTTATTTATCGAAGTGTAAATGTACACTTAATGTATTAATACAAAACAACTTAAAGCGCTCGCTGTGCTTGGATGTGCAGTGTGGTTTAGCAAAAATAATTAACATTATTTTGTCAGTATAATTTACGTTTATGCAGAGTTAAAATCACTACTTGCCAAATGTTTTTCCTTTAAAAAATGTTGTCATCACTCTAGCGTAAGCAAATATCAGCGTTTATTCTAGTCTCAAGTTTAATCAAGTTAATGTTTTCACAGTAAAATGCTCGGCTTTTTTTTTTTTTTTTTTTTTTTTAATAAATGTTATGGGAAAGTTGGTACAAACACTTATTGATACGGAGAATACTTTGAAGTTTTAATCAAGTCTGTGTGTGGGAATATCTAAACCTGTTTTAATATATTCAGAAAACTTCTACATTTTTAGTGAAATATGGTGTTTTAAGCTATATAGATAGATCATTTGAGAAACGCACAAAACAATTGGCTTCTTATACATACGGTCATACGAAGAAACACACACAGACTTTATATATGGACGTGTATGTACACACCTGTATTATGAATGAAAAAATAGAGTGCAGTACTTACAGATCGATGCTTGTGATGCGGTCTGGTTTTGTTTGTGTATTTAAAAAAAAATAGTTTTAGATTTTACGTCTTTTTTGGGGTGGGCCTGGGTAGTATACATTGAGGAAGGTGGTTTGTGACTTAACAGCTGTAATAAATCTGATTGCACATAAAAAATAAATCTTAATGCTTGACTGTCTTCTGATAATATACAGAATATATGGTATTTATTTCACTTTCGGTAATATTTGTACAAAGAAAACCTATAATGTAAATATCTGGTGATTACAAACTTAAATGACAACTCATTTGATGATGGTTTAAACTGGGAATGTTAAATAGATAGTCATATTTAAAAAGTGTTAACAATTTAACACAAATATAATGCACATAAAAATAAAAATCACACAACCACCTCTCTGTAGTACCTTAAAGTTAACCGCTATTAAATAAAATACAACATGATACAATAAGGTGTTATTAATATTATAACAATGTGTTTTTAACCACATATAACGTAGCTTTAATAAAGATCCTGACAACATTTTTAAAAGTAAAACAAATTTTCTGAATTAATGAAATTAAAGTGAATGGGGGTGGGGAGGGAAATCACCACTATTTGTACTGCAAAATAGTGGTGATGCACTTACCTGCCTTTGATCCTAACATAGGTCATCTATACAGATGCTCTTGTCAGCCGAGGAATTAAATTATGCCTAGTGCCCAACTCAGCCACACAAGGGGGTCTACAGAGTGGATAAGCTATTAGCAGCTCCATTTCTTTCTTGATAGAATAAGTTTTTTTGCAGTGAATAAATAAAATTACAAAAAATGACCCCACAAGTCCCCTGGACAGGCATACATAAAACAATTTAAAAAACACATGTGTCCTGGAACCAGGTTAAATGGATCCATTATACAAAACAAATGCACAACAGAAGGTGCCACACTACTGTTAGATTAGGACAAATTACAGGATGAAAGTTGTAATTGGATATGTTTTTGGTAAACCTTCACAGTCAACGCAACGTTATTTACATGTTCTTTGTCTTTTCACAAGTGATGACAAACTCCATGCTGCTCTGTTTGCCTTAAATCCCTTAAGCAGGCATCAAAAGGTCATAGACAGGTGGTGTACTGACTCAGATTTGTGAGAAACCTTCAGGAGGGCAACAACATGCAAAATACAGAAATTCCACATTTGTTCAGCATTAAGAGATAAGGATCAATACATATTGTACTACTACAGATGTATCCAACATTCCAGTGCATACTGTTAAGAGGACCTCTTGAAGTCTATATTCCAAGGGTTCTACCTTAAATAAACACATTTGGTACAGGTTTGGTTAGAGTTGATTAACAGACAGTGGTCAGAAACCATTATTGCTCAACACTGATGCTCATAATAATGATGGATTACCACGGTTGTCAACTGTAATTATAGTCTGCTACCTGGCAACATTACAGACCTCGAAAGCATAAGAAATCATAAAAGAATAGAAAAAATGAGACTAGTTTGCATGCTCAGCAAGCCTTAGGATGCAAGTGTGTAGTTTAAAAACGAAGCCAATTAATAGAGCCATCAGTTTACTGCTCCTTTTGTCTAGCATTCTGCCAACAGATTACAGCCTACTCAGAATAGTCTATTCAAATAAACAAGATAAATGGTTTCCAAGAACTCTTTACCAAGGAATACTTTGCATAAAGATCTCAGCTTTCATTTGAACAGTCTATTCAATTGGTATAAACTACAGTACTGATTTCAATAAACCGTTATTGTTTAAAGTCCTTAAAACATGCAAAAGAGACGTGCATAAACTGCAAGATGAATGCAATGTTTGTTTTAGTTCTGTCATCCTTATAATCCATTGATAAAAAAAACCCAAAAAACTGATGCAAGGGAGGCTAGGAGGCTTGCATTAGAATCTAAAAAGTTTGGTGCAGATTGGTTGTCTCGATTTTGTCCTTGTGATGTATGCATGGACCAAACAGCATTCAGTTTCTGTCAATGCAAGGATCTTGCCAAACATTTGCAAAAGCTGCGTCGTCACTCGCTTTGTAAAGCGACAGCTATTTTAAGTTTTGCTGTCATGTGACTTGACCTCCAGTCATTGCCTTTACCCAAGAAGACATTTCAGTATTGGTCCTTCCCTAAGGCAAGTCACTGACAAGCATTTACTCGCCAACAGATTTGAAAAAAGGCTAGCAAAATGACACTGCTGCCCACTGAAGCAAGAAATGACAATGCTTGGAACAAGGCATTTAACAGGCATATCAAGGGCATTGAATATTTGAAGCAGTTATGGTGTTAGTTTTAATTCAGGTTTAGTTCTTGTTTGAACTCTTGCCATACATCACATATGCAGAGTGTAGCCATTTTATTAGGACATAAAAATAATTAAAAAAAAAACCCACTACAGAAAAAGCCATCACATTTCAAAGTTGCTGGATTTATTATATCAACACAGCACTTGTTGATTTGCAAAGTGGAATTGGCACAGCTAGTGTTTCATAGAAATTTTGATCTGATGTTGGAGTTGAATCTCACTGTCAGGTGCCCTCAAGTTACTTCAGACCATCCAATTTGAAATCTGAAGATATAAAGTCTACAGCAGCTATCTTCAGTTAACTGTAAAGGAAAGCATTTCAGTTCTGAGTGTGTATGTATTCCAATCTAAAAAGGGTAAGACTACTGCTGCGGAAGGCAGAAATACAGAAAATACCCCAAACAGTGAGTGTATGTCTTGAGCAAGCTGAATTATTTTTGTCCACATTTCTAAAGCATGTTAACTCTCCCTGGGACAAGGTCATCGCTCTGGAGGGTATGAGAAGCACAAGTGTGTTCGGCTGTTATATCTGCAAAAGGTGGCTACTTTGAGTCAAAAATTTAGATTAGATTTTGTTAAACAAAACGATTCCATGATTTCTTTATCTCCAATTGTTTATTTGCGCTGTGCTTTAATTTCAGAGTACATTGAGATATTAAACTGCGTAAATTTCAATAAAAACTGGAAAAATAGGAGGTGTTCTAAAACTTTTGACCAGTAGTGTACATAACCCCAATCTTAAACAACTGAGGAAGGGGCTTGGAGTTAAAGGCAGACAAGACCCAATTTTTAGATCTGTTAGGAAGACAATGCCTTTTACACCCCAGTGGAAATCCGATACATACAAAACATAAAAAGTTTCATTTGGCAAAGCTTCTTATTTATAAAACAACTTGTTCCTGTTATCAATTATTATGATTTTTAAAAATGGTATAATTGAACCCCCCTATTTAGAATGTCAGTTTACTAACAGAAATCTACAATATTCCCACTATTGTTAGGATATTAATTCAGAAATTGAAAGGCAGAACACTCCTAAAAATGACTTCGTGATACATTAGACAAACATTTTGACCACACTTCTGTGTTATAATCATTACAATCAAAGCAGGCTACCTTAATTTCATGCTACAACACCACAAAGTTAAATCACAATAGGTCAATATTTTTCCAATACGGCAAATAATGCAGCCAGACAACGGTCTCCTCCACAGGATATACAAATCATGCTGGGGTCAGTGTAGAATATACAGCTTATCCCCAGGAAGTATTGAACCGAGAGTCCTCCTTACTCTATTACTGTTTTGTTTGCATTCGAAAAAAGGGACCTTACCCCTGTAGCCTTTCAGTGCTCCCATCAGGCACAATGAAGGGTTTGAACAAAATAAATTACAATGAGCAGTTATTATGGATTTTTTAAAAACAGAAACAAAATTGTGTCAGTACTTTATTAGAACCATTCTTCAACCACCATTTGCTTTCCCCAAGGGGTCCATTTTGTGAGGGGGTTGTAATGGTAGGGTTTCCATGGTAACCCATAAGCTAGAGGTTGCAAACAAAATATAGCAGAGCCACTTCTAAGCCAATTTTACAGTTAAATGGAGCACTAAATGCTCAAAGAAACACATCAGTAACTGCTAATTCTGCATTTCTGTTACATACTTCATTGCTATTTGAAAACATTGATGTCTCCGTAGTCTGACCTTTATTTGGTTTTAAAACAAGAGCGTGAAGGGAGAGGGGTTAATATTTTCATAAATCACTGCACCATGCTGCACAAGTTAATGAACATCTTCAACAGGGAAAGACAAGACAGCGTAGCATAAACGGCTGATATAACGTACGGTTTTAAATCTCCACATTATAAAACACTAGCACGCCAAGATGATGTTCCTTTACACACCCAGAACCCCAACACTTGTTGCAATCTCGATGCCAGGTGATTCCACCTGCTTCCACTCACTGGACTAAGCACACAGCCCAGATAGGCAACACAGCTGAGCAGAGAGATGACAAGTAGGAGAGATACTGGACAGAAATTCCTCAGGAAACTCTCTAATCTGAATTCAGGTGCCAATTTTATAAAGGGCATGCTTGTGATAGAGATTACGAAAATGCACATGATTGTATAATTTGTCCTCATTGTTTAAACAATTAAGGATAATCTACCTGCTTCAGAATTGTCAAAATAAATAATAAAAAGAAAATAGTTACTATTGGATTAAGTCAAAAGACCAATTTTCTTCCAAGCGGCCGGTTAAACAGGCAATAGGCAACAGCAACATTTAATAAAATAATAAAACAAAAAAGGAGCGTTACCTTTGTGGCGTGAAGCTTGCAGGTACAGTAATTCCCTCACGAATGCTCCCCTCTTGTCTTTTGGACTGCAGCTAGGTCACTGCTGCTTTTTTGTTCCTTTGCAGGATACCCCCCACCCCCCTCACTTGCAGTCCACAAAAATCCCAGGCTCCTCTAGTGCTACTGCTGCTGCCTACCAACACTGATTCTATGCTCAGAATGCTACCAGCATGTTAAAGCCCAGGCAGCTCTGGTTCACAGCAATCTAGGAAATCCTGGAGCATGGATCCAGACCAGGAGTCTAGCCTGTGTATTCATATTAATTCATCCAAGTCACAGAGCCAAGTCAAGCTTATACAATAATTTTATCAGAACCACGGGAATACATTTCAGTTACATTGGTGGCTATGGTTTCCAGAAACTGAACTCAATACTTTACAACAAAGGCTATTGTTTTCATAGGAGGAGCTGGTGTTGGTGTTGACGGGTCCTGGAACTAATGTGGCTTTTCAGTCGTGACAAAATGTATATAAATCAAGGTATTCCAGCAAGTGCTATTCTGGATATAATTGACCCATTAGTACATATCAGGCGTACCAGATGCAATAATATTTACCTAAACCATACCTCCTTATATAGCACAGGACCAATTACAAACAAGTGCTTTTAGCTTTCATAAGGTCTACAGTGTGAACATAACAATGAACTGCAGACCTATGACAAATCAATGTTTGTCATACAGGAATATACTTCACCGTGCTACCGTCAAACACCTGATCAGAAAAACAATAGGTTTTGGTGGTAGAGCAGTTTTTGAGCTGTTGACGGGAAAAAAAGAAAATGGTGGGTTATTCTAGAAATCCTTTAGAGAAGTATTAGTGAGCTCAGTGAAAGTGCCTGCAGGCCCTGTGTGCCTGTACTGGAATGGATCGCTCAGCTTTTTATTCTCAATTCCAATGGAAACATGTTTTTAAAATGGCTGAACTATATAAACTGCAATCCCATTTGTTCATGGATTTTCACAAAATAATAAAAAATGGACAGTCGAGGTCACTATATTTAGGCTGTACTGCATTTCAGGTTGGATTTTTGCAACATCCAAATGATTTTGTAACTGTAGCTCACAGATGCAACTCTATCGAGAAGGAATTCATATTCTGAATACAGAGTAACCTTAATATAAAACAGAATCTGAGCCTGCTTGTGAATATACCGAATAATACGTTAAATCATCAGAAAACCATGGCATAATAGAATCAACCACCCCTGGCTTTATAGCTAACTGCCAAACAACTGGAAACAGAAGAGCAAAAAACCAAAGCTGTGAACCCAAGACAGCCTGGCATTATGAATGTCTTCACAGAACACATTAAGTCAACTGCTTTCCCAGGCTTTCTTTGGTAGCTGCAGAGTGATGTGTCATTTCTTCTTGCGACATAAGAAAATGGTGAAGTCAAGATTAATTTATTTTTGTTTTCTAAAAACTTTTTAGAACAGCATAGTGTAAAAACGTTAATTATCTTGCATGTCATTCTGCAGTTCAGTCATGTTCTTCATCATGGGACTGTGGCAAACTGGTTAACAGTGTGCAGGAGATTAATGAACAGAAAGACAATTAGAATCCAGGTGCAAAGGTTTGTTTTATTTGTTTTGTCCAGTGCCTGACGGCAAAACAAACAGTAAATAATAATGCTAGGGATGCAAACCCCTGCAAAGGGAACTGGTCACACTTCTTATTTTCAATACATACTGTTGGAGAACCCCTTATTTCAGTTGCCAAGAAACTTTGTATTAACATGATGTAGCAAAAGTTAACCAATACATCCGTCCATCTGAATACCACATGAAGTTTACAAAACAAGGAGGCGGCTATTCAGCCCATCTTGCTCGTTTGGTTGTTAGTAGCTTATTGATCCCAGAATCTCATCAAGCAGCTTCTTGAAGGATCCCGGGGTATCAACTTTAACAACATTACTGGGGAGCTGGTTCCCGAGTCCCACAATTCTGTGTAAAAAAGTGCCTCCTATTTTCTGTTCTGAATGCGCCTTTATCTGATCTCCATTTATGACCCCTGGTCCATGTTTCTTTTTTCAGGTCGAAAAAGTCCCTTGGGTCAACATTGTCAATACCTTTTAGAATTTTGAATGCTCGAATCAGGTCGCCGCGTAGACTTTTGTTCAAGATTGAATAGATTCAATTATTTTAGCCTGTCTGCATAGGACATGCCTTTTAAATCCGGAATAATTCTGGTCGCTCTTCTTTGCACTCTTTCTAGAGCAGTATTATCCTTTTTGTAGCGAGGTGACCAGAACTAAAATATTCTAGATGAGGTCTTACTAATGCATTGTACAGTTTTAACATTATTTCCCTTGATTTAAATTCAACACCTATCACTATATATCCAAATATCTTGTTGGCCGCCTTGAAATTTACAATTTCAAATATTTGTTCATAACAGAAGTATTGGCACCTTTACATTTTCTGTAAAAAAGTAATAGAACTATTTGAAAAATATATTAATCGAAAACTATTACACAGTAACTGACGTGCATTATAAAGTCAATAGCCAGAAAAAGAGAATGATTATTTCCAACATCTTTTGATGGATGTTTTGGCAACACAGCAGGTGGTGAAGACAAAGTAGTAAGATTCACGTTTGAGAAAAGCACTCCTAGCAAACAAAGGAAGTGGCTACAGAGCAGTATCAAAAGAAATATGGAATACCAAAATCCACAAAATAATCAAGTACTACAGAATAAATTCAACTGCTCAAAAAGTTTCTTCCATTTGTTCTAACAATATTGTAATACAGAAAAAGTTAAATTGTATTTCATACATGGGGAATGAAGCAATTTAGCGTTTCACAAAAAAACAAAAGCAGCCTCCAAAAAATAAATAAAATAAAATAATTCTTGCAGAAGAGCCCAATTCTATCTTACATCTAGGCTATATCGTGTTTCCATGGAGATGAAATCCACAATCGTATATACCAAACCTATCCAAAGAAACTGCTGGACCACTCAGGTGAGCACAAATTAAATCAGACACATCCATCATCCACAGACTTCCCTTCAGTTTTATCCTCCCCCTCCCCCTCCCCTCTTGGGTACTGGAACTGTAGACTTCAACATCAGCAAGTACGTTTGTGGAATATCAAACACTATTGTGAATTGCTGTTCTGTATTCCAAGCTCAGTGGCTGTGTTCCAAAAATTGTCAGTTAAAGTTAAATTAGCATTTACATTTAGGCAGAATTTCTTATTCATCTTCTTTAATTTGCCAAATCCCAAGCTGTATGAAAGGGCTCGACAGGAAATATTATTGTGAAATTGTTTTATCAGTTATTTATTTTCACTCCAGACTGATTTAAGCAGTTGTAGAATGTTGCAATGCAAGTGCTCTTTGTGGCAAAGCCTTGGTATTAAATCTTTAAGTATAGTTTCTAACTAGAAAACAGGGTGACTATCGAAAAAAAACAGGAGAAGGCAGTTTCACTGATGAAAATGTTTCTAAAGCCAATAGGAACATTAATTTTAAAACCTGGGGATCTTTTATCACCCTTAGCTCAGTGTATAGAGCCAACTTAATCTTGTCAAAACGCAATTTACATCAGAATGTAATTAATGCACATAGTAGGTTATATTACATACATGTTCACATTTTAATGACCGTTCATCCCCATGCTCCAAGGCAAACAACAAAAGACCCTGTTTTCAATGCAATATCTATAGAGAGGGGGCTCAGCACAGAGGTTAGTAATACAATACCACACTAATCTTTATACTGGCCTTTGAGGTATTAGGTCTGAATGGGAGTAGTTGGGCTTTGTAACTCTGCAGCTAATAGAATTAATTAGGCTGAATCTATTTCAACCCAAGCTGACAATCCTCTTCTGAGGAGTCATGGCTTTCAACAGACACAAAGGGTATTGAGCTATACAAATCTCAGCTTTGTCAACCCTCAGAATAGAATATTGCACTTGACAATGATGTTAAGATGTTTAAAGCAAATTGCTTTATGGAAAATCTGTTTCAAATGCTTGTCTTACCAACATAGTATCTGTATTTTGAATTGGGAACTCTGAATATTTTACTTGAAATGCTTAGATAAAAAATTTAAAATACCCTGCTTTGTAAATGCAGTTTTCTATATTCCCTGTTTTGTCTTCCTGCACATGCTTGACTAACAAATTTTGAGGCTTAAAATTTAATTAATTGAGCCAAACTTGTGCATGCTTGATCCTGTGTGTTACAGTAGGTAGCTAGAGGGCCAAGTACTCAATTCAAACTCCATGATTACCATTGTAGCAGAAGCAGCCCTAAAACTAGTTAGTGAATAGTAAGACATTCACATCCAGCCATCATATTCTGCTCATCTCTGGGGTAACCCCAAAGTGATGTAAAATAAGTAATATAAAATATGCAGGTATTACTCATATCAACCTAAAAAAAATCACATGGTCTTCAGTCATACTTCATCTGTTTAAATAATCATGCAATGTCTAATTAAAATCCTACATTGAACAAGGATTGAAATAAGGATTCTATTGTATCTGTTTGATCCATTCCTGGCTTTGCTAAGAGTTTAATAAAACACACCTGAAGTTGTTACCTATACACTGTGGCTAAATCAAGCTTGCAGTCAAATCTGGGTAAAACTGCCACAAAAAAGGTGTGTACCTTAATGTTTTTTGAGATACTAGTTTGAGATTGTAGCTTTGTAAAAAATGATATAACAGATTAAATGTAGCGGGTATGGTACCCATGAGAATCATAGAATACAGATTTGCATCAATTATGAAGTCAATCTCACCTCATTTACAAAAATGAGGACTGTTATATGGAATGTTTTAATGGACTGATTTTTTAATTTAAAAAAAAAAAAAATTAAAGTCCACTTAGATGAATCAAGTTTGCAGTTCACAAAATCCCTTTAGGTGTTTGAGAGAGGGTTTATAAAATCATTCAAGAGCAGTGAAAGAAGCAGCAGTTGATTTACAAACATCAGTTGTGGTTTGATTCTCTAGCAGTATGATAAACGGTCTTGATTTCCCAGCAGACGTTACACTTTTAAAAATCTTGATGGGAAAGCATGGTCATTACGCATCACAATTTAATATTTAAATGAGCTTGGCCAAACTGAATAACATTATCCTGCCTTATACTGTTTAGGCAGAGAATATAAAAAGTTTAAGAAAACACAATCCAGATGAGCTTTTATTTTATAAATTCTATCATATCAAAAAGAATATCAAAGACTAAAACTTAACCTGTGACTTTTTAGGGTTGTACACCTGGAAAAAAAAATCTGTAAGTAAAAATAAATAGTTTCAAGATAAATAATCTCAACAACATGTATGTATTATGCATATGAGAAGTCATTATAAAAAAAATCCCACCAATTGCAAGGGATTGCCCTTACCTTTTACCGCAGCTCAGAGCCAAACCATGCTGTTCAAAGTGATTCTGGTGCTAAACTCTTATCATCAAACAAACAACTATGTTCCTACTTCCCACACCTCCAATAAAACACTGACAGCATTGTTAACTTAATTGAAAAATGAGTTATCAATTAACTAATTCCAAACAGCTGGGCTGAAACAAAATTGTTTAAGAATGAATCCTTTACACTACAGCAAGGACCAGTTGTATTTAATATCCATTAAGTTTTATCCCTTCTGTGTAGAGAGACAATTAGGTGTACTGAATCATTTTGCACTGAAACATACAATATTTTGATTCTCTTACATAGATGGTTTCAAAAACACAGATTCTAAGATAGAAACTAATGGGATCCATGACCATACCACCTTATAACCTGCCATACGCCGGTAAATAGATCAATGCCCTGGGTGAAAGGAAAACTTGCTTCCAAATGTCTTTAAAATCACTAAATGTGGAAGTTCATTGCCATTGATTGGTACTCTGTTGTATCGATGAAGGCAAATGAGTGCAAGGCAGCTATTTGTGTTGCGACATTAACACATTTTTAGCAGGCCTATGTCCTTTTCATTTAGTACGTTAAAGGGAATGACTTTGATAGTGTGAGTATCTGTACAGCTGTAACAGAGAGCTGCTGCTCTTGTTGTTCTCCTGCCTCGATTAGTTTTCCTGCATTTTTCTCAGCAACAATTTGCACATTTAGCTTTTAAAGCATACCAGCAATGTTTGTATTTTTCTTGAGTTCGTTTTTGTTTACCTTGGCACTGGATGGTCTCTCTGTGTCATTAAGGTTAATCTATGATCACTGATCAAAGATTTCAGACTGGTATTCTTTTCTTCAATCTCCTAAAAAGCTTTTTTTTATTTATTTAGTTGATCATGGCATATAGCTCAGTAAATTAGATTAGGGCTGACATAACTTCCATTTATGTTTTTTTGTTCTTTTTCATTTTTAAATGACGTGCTCATGACATGGGCATGGTGGTAGCCCAAGGGCAGCAACAATGCTAAGAGCCACTGGTAGAATAGTGCTGTAGCAGTAACATACCAGTTTGATGCACAATCGTATGATCTAATGTACAATAATCGATTGCACTACCATTGTACCATATCTGTACCAGTGTGCTACTGTATCAGGCCCATATTTGATAGTATCCTAAGTATTCCTATTTACTGATATTGTGAACCAGACTGTTTGGAAAACAAGCTGTGGGCTCATGACTAGACATTGTAGATTTGCTTTCATTACTTTACAATGCACAATGAACCGGGCTACCAAATCTTGATAACAGAAAATTGATTCGGTGGCTTGTAATTAACTTTAAAATGTACTCTGGAGAAGATGTTGTTTTACTTTCATTGACTTTAATGCAACTGATTGTATTTATGATTTTTTGCTGAAACACTCCTTGACTCATTAAAAAAAAGTGCCGTCAGTCTTGTAATGGACCCGCAGTAACAAGCCCTGCTGATACACAAAAAAAGGATTTCAGTGCAATACATCTGAAGGACAGAGCACAAGGAGGTTAAATGACTTGCTTAGGGTCATACACAGTTAGTCAGTGGCTGAGCTAGGATTGAACTGAGAATCTCCTGGTAACCCCTTGCTCTAACCACTGGACCATCAAGCCTCCTTAAGGGTAATTTACAAGGGGGACATGAGAGATATGTCTCTCTCGATTTTTCAAGACAGGGAAATTTCCCCCTTACATTACAGCAGTAGTAAAATGTTTATTTCTCAATCATTTATTTGTACAGTCATGATCAGTATAATTACAGTCGGTAAAGGGGCAGTGTTGGCGTGTAATGCATTATGGACAATCTCAAGCAGATTGAAATTTTTAATCATGAGACCATTTTCAATGTCTATGATCTCAATACTACGAAAAATAATCTATTCGGACATTAGGATCTTCTTGTCCTAGCGTGGCTGTGAAATACCCAGTCCTCCGAAGAGGGAGTTCACGACCGCAAAGACGCCAATCTGAATGGAATGAAAGTTTATGTGTAATTTTGTTACTATATGCGCCCTCTACAGAAACTGTACCCCCGCTTTTGAAACCGAAGTTACACCATTGCCTAGATCGACATCAATGTGCAATGTAAGAGGAGGAGGAGCATTTAGATATGTTTTCAGATACAGTAGGTAAGGGTAATATGTTGTTAATAAATTGTTTTAATTATGTTTTTAAAATCTATAATATTTTTTTATAAGAGTTTTTTTTTTTTTTTATCTTTCTATAAAATAAAAGAATCAGAATACCAGTATTTTTTTCTTTCATTCCCACCACAGATACTATGGGGTTAACTAATAGTATTAAAGGGTACACTTTGTTTCTATTAGTATATAACAGGCTTTAAAGGCTTTAAAAAGTGAAATGAAATGAAAAACAACACCAGTAGCATATTAAGCTGTAACATGTTACTGATAGTCAAATATATGTGGGTGTCTCTTGGTTAAATAATGTTTGCAATGGAAACGTTCTATGTTTGTGGTGAAAGGACTTTTATTCAACCTTCAAAAAAGTCTTAAAAATGATTTTGTTTTGTTGGGGTTTGCTTGACAGAAAAGCCTGATTATAAAATAGTTAACTGTGCTAATTAAGTCTATATCTATATCTATCTATCTCTCTCTCTCTCTCTCTCTCTCTCTCTCTCTCTCTCTCTCTCTCTATATATATATATATATATATATATATATATATCATCATCATCATCATCACTTCAAACAGCAATGGAAACCATCGGGAGTAGTACAGGTGACATGAGATCATTATGATCTCAGATAGAAATACTTTGCAAATGTGTGCACATGCAGCTAATGAAATAAGAAGCAGTCACATCCAGACTGCTGGCATTGATCACATTCTAGTGTTCAGCTCCCATGGGGACCAGGCCTGGTAGTCAAGGTGAGTCATTTGGAATTCAATGCTATTTGAAGGGCAGAAGCCAGAGATATCTTTGCAGTTGAGCTGCTGTGGGAAGATAGACTTCCAAGGAATGTGGAGGCATGGAGATGTGGTACTGGGGCTCTACAGACAGTGTACACTGGATGAGATTCAAATTGCTCGAAAGACAGTAGAAAAAAGGGCTAGGTGGCGCACCAGGTGCACTAACTTTTTACACCTTTGTTTGAATAATTCTCAGGGTGAAATGAGGAGTCTTTTAGTCTTCACTTTTTTAATTTGTAAATTTAGGATATGCAATATTTCAAATACATATACAGCAGAAGTGTCCAAATCTGGTCCTGGAGAGCCCCGATCCTGCATGGTATTATAGGTGTCTTTACATCATCAATGGCTAAAGATTTGGAACACATGTTAATATTGACTAATTAAGCCAATAATTGGTTCAATTAAGTGACTAATTAAGCCAATAATTGGTTCAATTAAGTAACTAAGAGCTCGGTTGAAATGAAAACCAGAAGACCCTGTAGCTCTCTAGGACCAGGGTAGGAGACCCCTTATATAGAGTAATAAACTATTGCATCCTGGTACTTTAGTCACATGATCTGGTTGCGGCTACTCTATTCCGTTCCAAGACTTTATTTCAACCAGTTCCTTAATTAAGCATGTATGTTTAATTAACTGGTTAGAACAAATGCCTGCAATGGACAAGAAGTGCCAAGGTTCCCTTACTCTTCAGCCAGTACTCTAGTTTTCAACCCTGGTCCTCAAGTACCCACAACAGCCGAGGTTATAGTTTGAACCAGTTCCCTTTTTTTCTTTTTTTTTTAATTTACATTGCAGTCTGGTGATGAACATAAAACAAATCACTGTAGCAATACACTGTTTACACAAGTATACTCGTACTGTTTTCTGAAAGCGCTTGCATGGCACAAAACTGCACAAGAGAGGCTATGACTTTTGTCATTCTTATATCACCTGGACATCCTACACCATGCTAACAGGCAGAGGCTGCTGACTAGTTCCAGCAGATTAACACTGTGGGGACCCCTCCAAGATTCATTAATGCACTTATGCGGTGAATACACCCTTATAGAACTTTACAACAGTACATTTGCAGTCATTCTGCAGTTTTAGTCATGGTTATACCATGCATTTAACTTAATACCAATGTTTGCCATATTTTTTTTAACACTGTATGCTTGCCATACCAGTCTGCGCTTTACAATATATACCGTTGTTTTACCATGCTTTCTGATTATGATTAAAGACATTTTTAACAGAATATTTGACAATTTCCATTTGCCTTTAAGCAATTGTTGTTGAAACTATATTAGAAAACAATAGACAATAAACCAACGTTACTCACAACAGAAACTGCAAGAAGAAAATAACAAACAGGTCAAACAGCGCCCTTCACAGTTCATTGACTGGCGTGTTTCCCTTACTCACCATGGACTCTGCCAAGAAACAGTGTCTTGACCGAGTTAAAATGGATGTCAGAAGATTCCGGTAGGGTGTAACTCGCTAAGGGGTAGTGGTCAAGCTGAAAGACAGAAAACAGTTTTTGGTTAACATTTGTTCTGGGCGGTGATGTGATTCATTCAGTGAATACGCCAACTTTTTACCTCTGGAAACCTGGGTTTACTGTCATAAGTGTTATGAGTTTTGTTGGCGACTTCAGCTTTAGTGAATACATTGGTAGTGAAAAAACACAGAACAAAATCAGTCAAACATAAGAATCTTTCAGCTTGCTCATATCCGTATACTAAATAGCTTTCCTTAGCTCAGTTACTTGGGCAATCCAGACATAAGGGATGTTGCCTAAAACCAGTTTTTAGAGCCTATTTCTATTAAAATATTAACACACATCTTAAAACATATAATGATACAGCCTTATTAGCTGACTTTGAGTCCATTCAACCTATCATAGTATGCAGTCAGCATTTAATCATTTTTAAAACCTAACATTTTTTGATTGGTGCAAACTAGAGGAATGGCACCAAACACAAAACCAGACCGTTTGATTGGTTAACCATTGTGCTATGACACCCAGAAAACTGCTGCGTCTTGCAACCAGAACCAACCTTTTATTAGACTGTTAAAGTCATTTTCAGAACCTCATCACAAATAAAAAAATGTATACAAATTGTAACATCCTTTGGAAATGCAAGTAAATTAAATAATACAAATGTTAGCTTAATGAATTGGAACAGATTTTTGTTTTTCAAATGTCTTTTGGAGATCCCCCCCCCCGCCCAAAATAAATAAATAAATAAATAAAAAGTTCACAGATTTGATAAGCATTGGCACTGAACTAGTCCTTAATCCTCTGGGGATGGACATGCTAGCTCTCAATTGATGCTAACTCAGCTCCTGTATAGGGCATTTTGAGGGCAGACAGTACTGTCTCCTTTTTTAATTTGACCTGGGAATAGTATTGCAACTGTCTTCCATTGCTCTGCATTGCAACACAATACACTCTCCAGTAACATACTGATTTTTTTTTATTATTTGTAATTTTATACCACAGTGCAATAGATGCAACCATGCAATAGATTTATGGGATTGCATTACACAGGCATTATTGATGTACCTGTAATGCACGGTACTGCTTAGTCCAGAAGTTTTTTTTTTTTTTTCCCCCTCCAATAAAGCAACATCTCCCCCTAGTGGAATTTTGAAGTAAAAACAGCCTCGTAAGCGTTTTCATTTTTAATTTTATTTCATTTGACAGGCAGCTGTTATTGCTTTCACTGTCATGTTTAATTTTCCACTCATGCATCATTTGTTTTCAATTTAGCCTTTATCAGGAAGCAGACTCGCAGTCCAGTTTATTTACTTACTTAAATTTCCCAGTATTGGGGTCTACTTTCACGACCGCAATTTCCCTAATACAAGTTTGCCACAGTGTGTAGTGTGTCCTCTACTGGTGATCGTGCAGTATCTCATGATTACACTATGCAAGCCTTACCATGTTTCTTTAAAAAAGGATTACTTAGGAAGCAAAACAAAATGACTATAAAACCAAACAACTGATTCAGCCTTCATCTTTTTTTGTAAATACTACAAATGACTTGCTTTTAAATTCAATGGCTCCTCTTTTTACTCCAGTTGAGTTTTTGTAGTTCTTAAATGAGTTACATGTATACGCATAGCATAAAGCGGTTGCAGATAGCTTTCCATTGCTTGTGTGCAAACTCTACATTTTGCACTGCATTGCAATGTAGATATACAATGAAAATGTGTTTGTAGATTTCGTTTATGAAGGGGTTTATCTCTAACAAAGGGTTTTCTCCTATTAAAACTGGAATAAAGTACAAGCACAGGAAATAAATAGATTTGAGACCAATCCCCCTGTATTCTATGAACTAAAAACATTACATACAAACATATTGATAGTACTGTAGTTTTAGATTTATCACCATAGTAAAATATGTGTGATGTATAGAAATTACGAAGCATAAAATGTAACAATTTAGCCTCTTTTTCCCTTTCTGTGTTTGAGTAATTGTGTGGCTGTAATTTTTCCAAGGGTATGAAAGGTATTATCTATTTTATCTTGCAGCTCTTGTTGCAGTAATCAAATTGTGGGTCCACTATGCCTAGTATTAATGGGAAGAAAGGGGATAATGTGACATGATTAAATAACTCTTTCAGACTATTTATAATACAAAAAAAAAAAAAAAAAAAAATGCAGTTCCTTTCCTTTCAATCTGACCAACTTTTGATTTGAGTCTCGGAAAGGGTAATTAATCACTGTGCCACAGAACCATACCCTGGAGAGGATTCAAACATTGGAGAAAAAACACCATTATAAGAACAAAGAACTAATTTCCTTTTCAAAAAAAAAGCTGCACCCTAATGTTTTGAACAATAAGAATGATAATAACTAGAAATGGGAAAAAATAAGAGCCCATAAATGTGTCAAGAATTAAAATACCAAGAATAGTGTACATTCATATCAACTGAATTAAGCACAACACATATGCTATAGATTTAGAATGTAATCCAGCTCTTTTTGCTTAAATTGGGATGCAGAGGTACCGTAGCCCAGAGTTTCAATTTACCAACAACCGCTACTTTTAGACCTCTTAGGACCAAAGACACTTTAGAGAAATGGGCTTAATGTACCTCTAGGATCAAAGAAAGATACAAAGAACAAAATCGACATAGAGTGCTGCAAGTGTCAATTTAAAAAAAAAGCAATGTTCTCCACTTCAGTTCTGAGTGCCGACGTGGCCCTGCTGCTGATTGAACTTAAAACTCAACTCTTAAAACTTCAATCAAACTGAGAGCAATCTGGGCTCCAAAGCACTTGGGCAGACCAGACCCTGGCTTTTCATTTCATCTCTCCCTTGGTAGGCCTCTGTGGGGATTGATCGGTACCTACGAATTGAGGCTGAAAAAGAAGCATCCGCTGGGAGTAGTGGAGATCGACGTGATGCACATTTGTCTTGATTAAATTTCACAAGCTCAGTCGGCCCTCTATAAATCTCTTTGTGCAGGTTTCATTTGTCACCAGCGAGGGTAAGGCCAGAAAGTATGCTGATCAGTATTGTGATAACGCACTTTTATTTTGACCAAACATCTCACAAAGTAAAACTGTAAAATAAATAACCAGATTGCAAAATGAAGCCATAGCATAATACAATACAAAAATGATTTTTATTAAAAATAAATAAATAAATAAATAAATAAGATAAGAGCCATGAGTCTTTTCTGAATATCTTTATAAGAAAAACAGCATTGAAATGTTTTGAGAAAACCTAAAGGGTTCACCTTGGAGTGTTGCTTTGCTCTTGAAACAATTTACTCTGCTGTTCAGACACAAACACAGCTGGTTACAGACAGAGGCACAACCTGGTAGTAAACCTGTTTACGTGAGGGTTCTCGCAAATCCCTACCAAATTGCAAAGTTTCATGAAAATTCTTTGCTTTTATAAAGACAAGACAGACATGGTTTATTTGAGTGAGTGTTTCAATCTCTACAGAAAAATGAACCAAATTTGAACAATAATTGTGGAAAAAATACATTTACAAAGTTTAATTGCATTATATGTTTATAGGGTCCTCTTTATAGAAATGTATGAACCTGTGACCAGGCTTACTGTATATGTGTGCTGGCACATGTTACACTGTGACAGAATGCACCAATGAATGAGCTTTGAGAGGAAGAACTTTCTAACCAATTATCATCACTTTGAAATTCACTTTATTAAAAAAAAAAAGAGTGGCCTGCCCTTTTTAAAATGATACAGCATACACAAATTTCAAATAAACACTAAAGTTGATTCAGCCCCTGGCATTTACTGTATACAGTTTGTTTGTGCAATTCTGGGTCTGCTTATTGCGATACAGGTCCAAAGAAAACACTGATATCAACTTAGTATAGACATTCATTCTTATCACAGTCCCCTTTTAAATTTAGACCTAATTCCATTTTATTGTCATATTAAATTCGGACAGGCCAAAAGCACAACAATTTTCATCAGCTTTCAGCTTCCAACTTGTTTACTAACTTGTAAGGTAGATTCCAAACTTTAACACTTTCCTGCTGTCATTAGGCCACAGCTTTACCTGCAGCTGGATGTTTTTCTCGTGCCTGGAGAGGTTCACACTGTGTGGTTGTCCATTAGCCATGTTCCTGTGGTCCACGTCTATCTGGAAAGGCTCCTTCGTGCCACCCAGGTTGTACCTAATCTGCAGAGTTCCTGTCAGAGACACCAATGGTATTTCTTAACTATATCCTTAAAGAATAATGTACCTTGGCCTGACTCTATGTAAGACACACGTGTACGGTAGAGACAGAGATGACCAGTGACTGCATTTCGGATACACAACACACCGAAGCATGCTTTATTGTGGATTGTGCTTTGTGCATGCTGTGTTGTTAAAAGATAACCACAGCACAACATGTATCATATAAGTGTTATTCCAAAGCTGACTTAAAAATGAACCTGTACACATTTCAGGCAGCAATTCAGTGTGATAAAGGGATAGGGCAAGGTGATACCCAAGTAGGTTATTCACCCTAGTCATTTCTGTTTTTTCTTCTTGCTAAGACAATTGGAGTTGTCTCAAATGCAGCTCCCCCATATTCTGCAAATATGCACATTTAAATGGTGTGAATGTTTTATGAGAGTTTTAGAATGCATCAATCAAAAAAAAATATCCCCTTTATAAAAATACTGCTTGGATACAATTGCCATAACTGTGTATTAGCATAAAGAAACCCTAGCAGACCACAACATTACCTACAATGGTAACATGCAAATATTTGGAACTCCTATTGCATAACAGTCTTGATAGCACACTGGCACCAATATGAGCCATGCGACAGCAAAGAATATCCATTATGTGTTTCATACCACTGTGATACAAATGACATGTCTAAATGTCAATATGCAAACTCGTTGGTACAAATCTACCAATTTCAGTATTGTAGTTGCTTCTTTGCTACCAGGTTTTCATATACACAGTACCCCATTTATTTGTAAAGTCACTGCATTGCAAGGGAAGATCCTTATAGTGTCTTAAAGTCAAAGATATAACAAATATATATATATATATATATATATATAATGTCTGCATGAAGTCTTTTGGGGTTTGAACTTGCTTCTGTCACCCTAAAGAGCGGACTGAAAGAGGTTACTTTCTGCAGCCACAAAATACATTGCAAATGAGAGCTAAAGGGTTTAAAGATATTTTCACCCTCCACATATTTCTTTTTAAACCCACTAAAAGAAACAAAAACCCTGCGACCCTCTTCATTTATTGCTGTGCTGTGGTGCTGAACGGATTTTGAATTCTTTAGCTTAACAGGCTGCATCTTGAAAGCAAATGAGAATGTTTTTAAGTCCACTTGTCTCTACTGAGAGGAAACAGGGGACTCTGGGAATGCTAATGTAGTAGCCATGGGGTTTCCAAACAATAGAAAAAAAAATAACTATTTGTCTTGGAGGAAATGAAAACATCCAAAGTACAACTTATTTCTATTTTATTTAAAATAAATAAATAAATATATATATATATATATATATATATATATATATATATATATATATATATATATATATATATATATATATATATATATTATATGTGACTTGGTGTCAGATATTTAAATGTGTTCAAGATTTTGACAGAAGTAAAAACTGATAAACTGCCACAACCATGTTGCATTTAATACTAATACAGATGCGGTTAAGAAGCCATTGAAGGGGTGGGACAATTTCACCCTTCCGGGGAAATGACCAAGCAAGTACAAAACCAAGTGTAGTACCAAATATAAAATAAAAATACACGTTTCCTGTAACTTGCGTTCCTTTAAAAACTGGACATGCACAACAAAAAAACGCAAAAAACATTTTTTTAATACATTCCAATAAATAATAATAAATAATATATATATATATATATATATATATATATATATATATATATATATATATATATATATATATATATATACACACACACACACACACACAGATACATAGACAAGCCAGGAATTAAGTGATTTCAAATAGCAAAAGGAGGCCACGTGCAGCCCCATGCCCCTGCTTACCATTTTGGTGGAGTACAACAGCTAGGTAGTCTTGCACGTAGGAGCTGATGTAGAGGAGAAGGCTGGGAGTACTGGTGGTGCTAAAGCTGAATGACAGGTCCTCCTTGGTCAGGTTCAAATTCATAGAGGCCTGCGGAAAACTCTGCAGACTGTCCTTGTTTGCTGCTGCCTGTGTCAAAAAGTTGTATTTTATCCAGGTTCCAGTTTCAAAAAAGCCACCCACATCTAAAGAGATGGAAGAGTATAGAGTACATTTACTTCTGTTGTATTCTTTCTGCTATCTGTTGCTACTGTATTTGAACTATGCATTGATCCAAACATATTTTAAAAAACAATTGGAATTGCTTTTTACATATATCCACATGAATCCTCTAGGTAGCCTTCCAGGCCAAGAATACAGTCTCTGGAGAAATGATCTAGTTAACAATCTGACCGTTTCACAGTACTGCGGAGTGCTCTTGTTTACCAGAAAAACCAGTGTATAAGTCTCACCAGTGTATAAGTCGCCCCTCCCCCCTTTTAGGATCCCTTAAAAATACCTAGAAAATTGACTTATAGAAATGTTTTTACAGTAATTACAGCACAATTTCCTACAAAACACCTCCACTGCTTGTAATATGAATACAATCAAGACACAATATGTCAATTTAAATGTGTATTGCAGTTGTATTATTATAAATAGAGGATATATAGGAAGAACAAGTTGGAGTATATGGACACTGCTTGTCTGTTACTTTTCTTTATGTAATTCAGTTATGTGCATACAACCTAGAAATACACAATAACGGTTGAATCGTAAATATTGCAAAACACATATTTGTTGGTCCTTTTAGTTTGTTACAAACAGGTTGTATATGTATCTTATGTTAAACTCAGTTAGGGTGTGTTATGAACGTTTGTGTAGTACCATTGGACAATCATTGAATACACTGACAAGGTTCAACGCAATAAAACAGATACTGGAATTTTAGCAGATATAGGTCAACGAGTCCATTCATGTTCATTATTTTGGAACGGGGACTGAGATATGTTATAAGGTTACACCCTTCCTTCGTTAGAGTTTGTAATTGACTTTTGCCGCACAATCGTCTATATCCAGTTGTCAGCTAAGTACAAAAGGATACCTTGCCTGAAGCGACATAAAATTTATGCCATTTAATATTTTTCTGACTTTTAACTAACTTTAACGAATAACCACCTGCAAAATGTAAATTTTCCTTGGGACAAAATTTCTGTTGTTTTTTACTCTTTTGTTGCCATAATGTATCTTAATTTATAGACAAGGTCGACGTCTGCTGGCTGTAAACAAATCAAAAAATCGAAGTAATCTACCTTGCAAATGAAGACATTTGTACTGTGTAGCTTCCTTAGATGTAGTTTCCTGCTTGTATATGCATGAACTTGCAAGTTTATCATTTTTTAAAGCACGAACAAAAAAACTTGAACGTTCCATTACCAAAAAAACAGTATGTAGTTTTTTCAGGGTAGCCCTGGTTGTTTAACAATTAGTATCCATGTTTCATTTAAAAGGGCAAAGTATTTGACATTAATTTGCCATTAAACAAGTTTTTCACTACCCAAGTTAATCAATTATAAAAACCTTGGAACCTCTATAGTCAGGCAGGGGCATCCCGTAGGCCCAGCTCTTAAATTTAAATGTTTGTCACAAACATTTTCGCTTTAAACGCATGTTTAAAGTGCCATTTTTTTTATAGAGTTGAGACTGGTACTTATTCTCAGATGCTAACCTGAGAGAAATGACAAACGAAAAAAATATATTGTGAAAGAATGATATCTCTGGCTCAATTGCATCACAAACTCATTGCAATGCAGTGGCTCGCTAACATCTGTTTAGTGCAGTGATGCAATGCCTCTCTTTATACTGACCCGCTTGAGGCTGTTTGCTCCAATTCAGGGGTCCCTTTCATACAATTGCAACAAATATAAAACCTGTTTGGCACTCCAAAGGGTTTATTAATGTATTATTCAGCAACCATTGCTTTCAAACAGCAAATGCAATTATTTGAACCTGCAGGCTATAAAGCTAGGATATAAATTTTCGAACGTACAGCTCCTGAAAACCATGCAGATATGTAAATATGTACACAATGTAAATCAGCACCAACACCAAGTTATTATAAATGTGTTCATACATTTTTCAAGCACTGATATTAACTGCAAGCAATGTCCCTCAAGACCTTGAATAAAAAAAGCATTTCTTCTGTGGTGGGAACATTTTAAAAGGTAAAATTACAGGAAATGGTACTGCAGGGCTTGCATTTCCTGGCCTTGGTCTCAAAACTGCGGGGATGAAACGCAGGACGCACTTTGATGTTGATACAATAATTATTATATATTGTTCAAATGCTTCCTTGGGTGGGTCAAGACCCCATGCCCCAAAAATACATTTTCCATATGGGATAAATACAAGCAGTTTTTGGCCACACTCTTGAGATAGTAATGCAAACAAAAAATTAAGAACAAATCAAAAGTGAGTTTAAATAAGTGAATTCATGAGCAGTGTCATAGGAAAACTGTTTCCTATGGAGCAATAATGTTCATGTGTGTGTGTGTGTGTTTGTGTGTGTGCTGTCAGTTATTTTGGTGAGTTTTATGGAAGCAATGAAACCTCAGCATTTTGCACTGTACAGTGTTTGCTGGGAAACAGACTCAGAAACTCAGCCATGTGGCAGGCATTCTCTTTTCTTCACTAGGTTGCACTGTTTCTTAGTTTTCCAGTCATATTGCTGTAGGTACAGGAGCACTGCACTGATTGCAACTTCATACTGTAAGCTCATCAATGCTAACCGCTGCATCCCCAGCCTAAGAGCAATGACAATCACTGTTCTTAGGCATTTACCAAAGTACCTTAAAGGCTTTCTGTTTTAGGTAAATAATTCAGGAATCATAAAATACATGTGTGGCTCTCTTAACTTGCTATAAGGTACAGCACATTTTATGCACAGAAATTTGCTAATGAACCAGAAAAAAAATCTATATTTAAAAAATGTTAAAAAGAGTCAAAACTAGTTGACAATGTACTAGTTTTACCAAAACTTTGGTAAAACTAGTACATTGGATTACTTTCTAACTGGATCCTTTATAGCTGCAGTGCACCTGTAATAGTTACCTTTAGTGCAGAAAGGTCCGTCATATGCAGTTTTGGAACAGTCGCATGAGTAGCCATTGTACTTCTCTATACACTTTCCCCCATTGCGACAGTACATCCCATAGCTTGTGCAGTGGCCGGAACAGCCAGGCTTCACCCCAGGGGTGACCTTTGCCCTCTCCTCTAGATCAAGGGTCACACCGTTCATTTTCAAGGAACGGATGCATCCAAGGAAGCCTTTTTGTCCTCCTGCAGCACCTTGAAGGAAAATAAATAAATAAATAAACAATGGCCTCACAATGTTGGACAACAACTGCAAAAACACCCTGCAATAGACGGTACAATATACACATCTATGTAAATGGCTGACTAAAATTAATGCATCACTATTACTAATAGAGAGAAGTACAGCTGAGTTTGCACCACAGTCACTTTGTATGGAGTAATTGCTTTATTTTATATTATATAAAAAATAAAAAATAAAACATTTGACAAATCCCAAAGAAATTCCTGATCCTATTATAATGATTGTATTTGTAAAACGCATAGCATGGTTGAATGAATGAACGGATGAATGGTAGCTTTCCCAGCCTTGTGCTCACACTCTGTCATTCTGCTTTGTACTGGCATAAACACTGCAGGGAATGAATGTACTGTTCATTCTCGACATCCGACATCAAGCTTGAGCATTGAGAAAATACAACAAATCAAAATCCGAAAGTGTGCAGGCAGCAGGCAGGCAGGCATGAGAAGTACAGTAAAGAACAAAAGAAGAAAACAACAAGAAGAAGAAAAACCGCAGCTAAAATATACAACACAGAGCTGCTGGTATTTATGGGACCTACACCAGCCCATAATCACAAACCACAAGTGCAGCAATAAAAGCCACCAACGTGTAAAACACCAGGGAGAACGTGCAATAAGATTAACAATGGCAGTATTTAGTTTGGACGTTGTTTAGATCACTTGAAGAGACACCAGTGTAATCTCCTTTTTTGTCCGGGTTTGATGTACAGTACTGAAAACCATTGAAATTCCATTGAAGGTTTTTTAATTTCTTCTCACAGAGCCTCATTGTCCTTACACCCAAATGAAGAATCGTTAGACCTAATTGGACAAAACCTAATATTCCACCTCACAAATGAATGTTTTACCTGATTTAATTGTTTGACTAAACTAATGTCAACCTGTGTGTTGCTGAGTGCTGTAACCTGGGCTGGCCTTTCAAGAAACTATACCCTCAGTCTTGTGCTAATCGGGCCCCGAGCCTATCACACTGCTTTTCATCTGTAAATACTTGCTGCATTAATATCATTAGGCTTCTAGACTCTGCAATTTAGGGGCTGATGGATTATTAAAGTCTACAGATTTCTCTGAAAACCACTTAATCACATTCTGATTAATGTCAGCATGAAAGCCATCACGTTGCATTGGAACCTGATTAGTAGTTGTAATTTCTCATGCTCGGCTCACACTTGGTACACAAAGGATTTTTCTCCAAGCAAGTTTAGTTGCTGAGTAATGCTAAATTAGTCTTGAAACAGGGGCAGGAACGAAAACAAAATATCAACTTGGATAGTGAGTTTGAAAGTAATTGCATTTAAAATATATATATATATATATATATATATATATATATATATATATATATATATATATATATATATAATATTATTATTATTTTAATCGTACTTGTTGTGCATGTCCAGTTTTTAAAGGAACGCAAGTTACAGGAAACGTGTATTTTTATTTTATATTTGGTACTACACTTGGTTTTGTACTTGCTTGGTCATTTCCCCGGAAGGGTGAAATTGTCCCACCCCTTCAATGGCTTCTTAACCGCATCTGTATTAGTATTAAATGCAACATGGTTGTGGCAGTTTATCAGTTTTCACTTCTGTCAGAATCTTGAACACATTTAAATATCTGACACCAAGTCACATTATGTTAGGATTATAAATGTACTTTAAAGGTGTCATTTTAATGCACAAACACATTCTGTTGGAATTTTTCATGCATCCTTAGCCAAAGTTACATTACTGTTGTGAAAAACATTTAATTTGAATGCAGTATTAGAACTGTGCTCCTTGCTGGGCAGTGAATCAAGTAATGAAAAACAACAAAACAATAATAATAATAATAATAATAATAATAATAATAATAATAATAATAATACTTAACCACTAGTTAAAGCAATTCTACTAAATGTCGTCATTAAGGAAAATCCTTTATTTTCTGAAGTCCGACATTTGAGTTATTTAATTTAAGAGCATTTCAATTATTTTGAAAGATCATTCTATAATCAGCATATAGTAATCCCGCAGAAATTAAACAATTAAACCATTTCTAAGGGGCTCCCGAGTGATGTATCAGGTAAAGGCAGCACACTCTCCCTCTGATTTCTGTGGCTGCTACAATGCGACACTAAGACAATCAAAGTCAAAGCAGTGATAAGTAAGAACATTACAAAAGATCATGTAAAAGGTAAACCAGTGCTTTCTCATAGTTGAAACTGATTAAAATCACAAGCTCATTAATTTTTATATTTTAACTGTGATGTGCCTTGGAATGTCATGGCATGAAGATGGCTATATACTGTTACAGATGCAATTGTATTGTTGTATTGCATTGTACCACTGGTAATTAAATAGTGTTTTTTTATGTTTAATAGCAGTTAACTGGATTACCATACATACAAATGTAATAACTGAGGCTTAAAACAAACAATCAAGCACAATCTTATCTAGCATTGGCCTAAGTCCTTTTTTGTTTTCCACATGTTTTGTGCTGCAACGCTATAGATTTAGTATTAGCTTGGGGTCTTATTATCATACAGTACTGGTATATAATTAGAATACCACTTACCATGTTATTACCATTGAAAACACAACCCTTACCTTTTCAATGGTTACCATTCTAATAACTCTGTAAGAGACTAAGACTACCTAAACAGTGCTTGTATTAGGCAACAAGGGTCTCATACCAACATAGAGCTGACTGTAGAGCTCCAGCCTGGTGTGTCCTTGCGGGGGAGCCTGTCGCACCTCCTTGTAAAGCTGGTCCAACTGGAGACTAGCCTGCTTCACGTTGCGTTCTGCGATGACCCTGTGCCACTGGTCATCATTCAGAGGCGTGGACGACCTGACGAGGAGTTCAACAGGCCCGTTTCCAACGTCAAAGGAGAAGGAGACCTCTGTAGGAGCTGGAATGAGAAAAATAAAGATTTCTGAACAAACAAAATAGACACTACAGTATAACTTATTATTACAGCAGAGGCGGTAGTACCTATATTTGGAGAATGCTTATCCAATTGTCACGAGACTGGATAGCAACATTATTAAGTGTAAGTTATTGAGAATATCAGATTCTGGGGATATATGCATGTCTGTATGTCATACTTACTGTACACATTCTACTGTTTTCTGTACATACTGTTGATATACACGGTGACCAACTTTTTGATAATACTGGTATCTCTACCTTTCAAGTTACCGATTTACTTGTTTAGTTTGTGTAGCTTTCCGAGGCTAGGTGCAAATATGATACCTCATAATCCTCAGCGAACTTAACAATTTTACATAGAACAAATCCCTTTTTAGGTACTTAACAGACCTCTTAATAGAGATCACAATACAACTTCACAAATACGATGACGTCAGAACGACACAGAATGTTTTCTCAATACAGCTCCACAAATGTAGAGCCTTACTCTGTTTTCTACCCAGGTGATATTCATCATGGCATTAGACAGGTTAATGACATCATGCTTTCTACTGCTCAACTGTATTTACAACCAAATAATTAGGCTTTTATCATGATCTCCTTAACTAAGAGAAGAGTAATTAGTAAGTCCTCCATGATACGAGAGTCATTATTCTCTTCACTTCACTGACTTTGGAAGCAGTGTAAAAGTGTGCTTTATGTCACAAGCTACATGATCCCCTTAGGGAATAAATGCTTTTGGAGATGACAGTCAGTGGTTCATTCAAGGATATGATATTGAGAAAATTCAAGCTGGCTACTCCTATTAATAACCTGTTCTCCTTGATTAAAAACAGTAATGGAAATGGGATTTTAGTTATATTAATGCAGAACAATATCCAGCCCCAATTGAATTTACAGCACGAGTTGCCTAATACTATTCAATTCCTTTTTTCTGTGGCTATTGTCATCTAATTTGAGGCTCTTTGCCACTTGATATCATGTTTGAGTCTAGATCACAATGATACAGTAAATAACCAGGATGAATATAATCACCATGTTGTTTCTATGTATTATAATTAGTAATATCAAGTACAAAGTATTGAATGTTAAATACTACCATCAAATGTTAAATGCAACAGTCAAATGTTACAAACTAGCATCAAACATTAAATACAAACTTTATCCATTCAATGTGCCTTTTATCCATTCAACGTGCCTTTTATTCATTCAATGTGCCTTTTATTCATTCGGTGTGCACTTTGTCAGTCAATGTGCTTTTTATCCATTTGATGCATGCACTTGCAAACAGTCAATCAATCACATCAGCCCCGCCCATTCCCACCCCTTCCACATTGGTGAGATCGGTGTTCCTCCTTGTTACCTATTAACCTGAGAGGCTTCAATTTTCAAACTGAAATACTGTAGCTGTTGTGTGCTGTCTGTAGAAATTAAAAAGGGTCTTGTCTTGCATCCACTGGCCCCGAAAATTAAAGTTGGAAATATACCTCCACACACGTACTTGAGTACTGTTACTATCATATGCTTAACTCTATAACTGGCATGGGGCAATCTAATCGGCCAAAGTGTTGCTTTTAGGATGTGCAGTGTGATTGAATCAGCCCAACTGCCCACACTATCTTTAACCGGTGCTATTCTCCTATTAAAAATAATGGATTGCTTTCAAAACTACATTACCCAGAAGCCCAGCTATAACAGTTGTATATTACATTTTTGTATATTTCTTTTCCATTGGATAACAAGAAATCAGGTGGTGTTGTGGGTGTTTCCGTTGGCGTTGTGCTGCTGGTCTGTCTCTTCTGCCGCGCTGCCTGCTTGCATGCTGTGTAGTATTAGCGATAAGATGCAACTACATAAACCGTGACATCAGTGCGTGTGTGTGTGTGTGTGTGTGTGTGTGTGTGTGTATATATATATATATATATATATATATATATATATATATATATATATATATATATATATATAGTTGTTATTTGTAGTATTACTGTTCTATTTTTTATGTTACTAAAATTAAAAATACATTTGTATTTTTTTGCTTGCCAATCATATTTAATATCAAATCCTACTTTTAATGATAGCTTTCTGATATAATATTGGCATTAAGGTGTTCCTCCTCCTCTCATGGTCATGGCAATTCAACATAGGATGTTAGTGTATTAAGTCACTGTGCCGTCCCCAAGTTCATAAGAATATTTACTGATTACATTTTAAATCAGGATGCATATTCAGTAGTGAGTTACATAGTATTTCAGGAGAGAGTGAAAGTAGTGAATATTGAAAAGCAATCAGCTCAGGCCCAGAGCCCCAGCATGTAACATAAATCAAACATCCCTGCCACGCTTTCCAAGCACCTAAATAAACCAGAGCTCAGCTATATCATAAACATTTGTTCTGAGGGCAGCACATCATAAACGTGTGAACAATAGTACCCCATAAATCAGGTGAATTTTACAGGGTATTTGTATTGAAGCAGCATAAAACAAAGAGTTACATTAGCTGTAGACCTGTTTGTGTGCAAAATAAACAGCTACTATATTGAATCTATTTTTTGGGTGATGTTGCTAATCCCAGGTTTATTGGATCAAAAACAAACAAAATCTAAAGTTTAGAAAGGATTATATCCAGGTGATTAGGGAAAGTGGATCATTTTTGTTATCAGTTATACCCTAAAAAGACAATAAACATCTTGTTTTTATTTAGCTATAACAGGTGTTGAGTGATATGGATGGGGTTTTGAGCCACTGGAGAAGAGAATTGTTCAAACTATATTAAAATACTGGCCCAAACTCAACTGATCTGACAGATTACCTGGGATTCTAGCCATTTTTCTCGGATGAATAAAATGAACTGTATTGTTTCTTCAATATTAAATTATTGATAAATGCTACTGCTAAGGCTTCAGTATGTGCTGCAAATTCCCATGTGTTTCACGTGAATTTTAGAAAAAGCAAAACAAAAACAAGATATTTTTAAGTGTAGTACCTAATTCTTAACACTAGAACCACCATGGTTACACCCATAACTAAAACCGTCATTATGACGGTTACATTTAAAACAACATCAATATTAAAGCAAGACAAACTGTCGGATACAACTCAAAAGTTTTATAAAAGGGGTTATTTTCTAACTTACCATATATAAAACACTACTTCAAAAAATGAAAAACTAGAATAAAATAAACACTTCAAAAGAAAGTAGAGTGTAAACAGATATATGTACATACAAAACTGTAAAAACTAAAGTAATTTTAAATTTAAAATGAAAGTAACATGTTTTCTCTTGCATGTGTCACTTGGTGCAGCACTGAATCCAGGTTGAGCTGCAGCAGCACTCTGCTGTTTTGCAGTTTTTCTGATCAAAATGTTTCTGCCGAAGCTCTGTGGCTAGCTTCAAGATGAAATCTCTCCTACTGATATTTTCCCCTGTGCATTCCTTGTACAAGATGGATGCCAGGTCCAACAGGCTGGTATATAAAAATAAATTAGAATGTTGTAGGATATATTCTAAATAAAAACATGTATTGTAAAAGTCTGTCAAAATGACGGCATTGGCAGTTCTAGGTGGGCGGGATTATACCATCCTTATTTTTCGCGACCCTGCCTTTTAAATTCCGTCAGCGTATTTAATCCATGTATTTAGGAAAAGTCATAAACGTACAACCGCATAGCTTTCAGACATGCACAGTAATTTAAATTTGAAAACCTCCAACCGTCAAAATGACTGCCGTGGCAGTTCTAGTGTTAATGTAGTAGTTTCCACGTAGCTAAGCAAGTTGTAAGGTTGAAAATATCATCTTTCCTGAAAGAATGTTTCTGTTTGTTTTTTTGGGTGCACAGAGGACCCATTTGTATTTGTTCTTCATTCTTCATTCATGTCATCTCTTCAGTTTATTGTACTCAGATCATGCTTGGATGATACCACACTGAAAGTGACCAGATAGTGCTTTAATGTTGATTTAAGTTTTGATTGTGAAGACCTAATGTGTATTTTTTACCTGAGCAATCTCCTCCATCTTCCATGAATTGTCTCTCTATCCCTAGACATGAGATTGACATCACTGCCAAACTAGTGCATTATTTTTACATAGAAGTAACAACTGTATTTTTTTTAACAACTGCCAGAATGGATACTAATGGGGGATTTCAACTTCCCCCATATGAAATGGGAAAACCCGGTGGTGAGCACGACGGATGAAACTGAAATGGTGGAAATGACAAATGACTGCTTCCTAACACAATTTGTTAAGGCACTGACTAGAGGGGAGGCATGCCTTGATTTAATCTTTTCAAATAATGAAGACAGAATAACTAAAACAGAGGTCAGAGAACCACTGACAAACTCAGATCACATCATGGTCTCATTTTAAGTGATTTTGAAAACCCAAAAAGTAATGACTAAAGCTATGGTTTACAATTTTAGGAAGGCAAACTATGAAGGAATGAAACAGAGACTAACAGAAGTAGATTGGAGTAAAATAGCAAAAACATCCACAGAAAAAGGTTTTTTAAAAATGTAGTACTAGAGGCGCAAAACAATTACATCCCAAAAGCAGACAAACCTAAATCTAAAACAAAATGGCCAAAATGGTTTAATAGATCAATTAAAAAAAAAAAAATTCAGCAAAAAAAGTCATTTTACAGAGAGTTTAAAAGGGACCCAAAACAAAGGGCACAGATAGAGTACCTAGAACAGCAAATGCATCTCAAAAAGGAAGTTAGAAAAGCCAAGAGAGAGATAGAAATGAACTTCTTCCACTTCCACTTCCACCTATGGATGCCTGTCAGCTGTTACTGTCTTCAAAAGTTATGCATCTGTAAGCTTACCTGCCATCTCCTCCTGACTGTCAAACTCCACCATGGCCTCAAACTCCCCTGCTGTGAGACTGTCAAGAATGGCAACATCGGCAAGCACATCAATATCAATGTGCTCCTCGCTGTCTGTGGCAGAGACACAAATCCTGCCTTTCTGAAGCAGTTGGAAACAGTCTCGGGGAGAGCAGCAGCCCAAGACTCTTTAACTAGGTGAAGTGCATCAAGAAGCGTTTTCTTTTTCACAGCATCCATTTCTCGCAGCTGTGGGTCAGTAGCCAGACAGTCAATAATGCGTGTGTTGAGACGAGAGCAGTATTGGCCTTTTAAGTTTTTAATGACCCCCATGTCCATCGATTGCATGACAGAGGTCGTGTTCAGTGGAAGATACTGCAACACAACGTGAGACAGTTCAATGTTGCGTAGATGAGCTGGGCAGTTGTCACTTAAAAGGCAAATGTGACGGTCTTGTAGCATTAGCTCCTTGTTCAAATTTTTCAGCCATTCTATAACAGTGAACTTGTCATCCAGGCATTTCCAGAATTCCTGTAGATCACAAGAAGGTGCAAAGAAACAGTGAGGGCTTTTACTTTTTCAGATCACGAAAAGAGGGTGTTTCTCTGTCCCTTCCATGCTTCCGCAGCACATCAATGTAATGCGGTCCACTGCTTTTTTCCCACCTGTAAACACTTCCCCCCTTAAACCAAGTCCCCTGTCTGGAGGACCCCGGTAGAACAGAGCGGTTTCGTCAGCATCGAAGATGTTACATGGCTGGAACTCATTTAAGATCTGAGGTAAGGGTTTTTATCCACTCAGCAGCTGCTGGAAGGTCAGCATTTTGTTTCTCGCCATGTTCTTTATGTTGAACCAAGTTGTGTCGTGTTTTCCAATGACTGAGCCACCCATCCGACGGACTGAACTCCTTTCCCTGCTCTTTTGCTAGTTGAGTTGCTTTCTGTTTTAGAAGGGGTCCGGAGATACGAGAACCTTGCGCTAGTTTCTAACAGTTCCAGAGCCATAAAGCATCGCCAACATCTGCCTCCTTTATGTCGCGCTGGTGCTTACGGCCTCTGTTTGTGTTGTTTTCATACTCCCTCATGATGTTGTCACTCATCTTTAGAAAGCGGCAAACGGCAGATTTTGAAATGCCAAACTTTTTAGCTACGTACACTTGCTTAGCCCCAGGTGCACGTAGAGCCTCTAGAATCCAAACTTTATCAGCTATAGACAGGTCTACATGTTTGGTAGCCATTAGTCCTACACTTAAACAATCCGCGTACAGCATATAAATGTAGACCTATAGAGCATCTCGGTCTACTGTGTAGACTATCTGCAACTGTACAAGGGTGAATTCAGTACTTTATGACGTATACATGAAGGATGAAATGCTATAGTCTATGGGACGGGAATGGTTCCCACAGTAATGTTGATAATAACCGGAAGATGTTATTTTCAGGATTGTTAATAAACGGCATCTACTGTATATTAAATGATTACTTTTCACAAGTTTTTACAAAGGAGGATTCGGACAACACTGAAAATGAATAATTACAAAGCATATGACATGGTTTATTTAGATTTCCAGAAAGCTTTTGACAAAGTCCTGCATAATAGATTAATTCTCGAACTGAACGCAGTAGGGATTAAAGGAAATGCACGCACATGGATTAAAGAGTGGTTAACAAGTAGAAAACAGAAAGTACTGATTAGAGGGAAAACCTCAAAATGGAGCAAGGTAACCAGTAGAGTACCATAGGGATCAGTATTAGGTCCTCTGCTATTCCTAATCTACAATAATGACTTAGATTCTGGTATAGTAAGCAAACTTGTTAAATTTGCAGACGAAACAAAAATAGGAGGAGTGGCAAACACTGATGCAGCAGCAAAGGTCATCCAAAATGATCAAGACAAGATTCAGAACTGGGCAGACACATGGCAAATGACATTTAATAGAGAAAAGTGTAAGGTACTACATGCAGACAATAAAAATGTGCATTATAAATACCACATGGGAGATACTGAAATTGAAGAAGGAATCTATGAAAAAGACCTAGGAGTTTATGTTGACTCAGAAATGTTTTATCTAGATAATGTGGGGAAGCTATAAAAAGGCCATCAAGATGCTTGTATACATAGTGAAAAGTGTTTAATTTAAATCAAGGGAAGTAATGTTAAAACTTTACAATGCATTAGTAAGACCTCATCTAGAATATTGTGTTCAGTTTTGGTCACCTCGCTACTAAAAGGATATTGCTGCTGTAGAAAGAGTGCAAAGAAAAGCAACCAGAATTTTTCAGGGTTTAAAAGGCATGTCATATGCAGACAAGCTATTCAATTTTGAACAAAGAAGACTACGCAACGATCTGATTCAAGCTTTCAAAATTCTAATAGGTATTGACAATGTTGACCCAAAGGACTTTTTCGAAATGAAAAAAAAAAACAAGGACCAGGGGTCACAAGTGGAGTTTAGATAAAGGGGCATTCCAAACAGAAAATAAGAGGCACTCGAACCAACCAAATCTGGAACCAACTCCCCAGTAATATTGTTGAAACTGACACCCTGGGATCCTTCAAGAAGCTGCTTGATGAGATTCTGGGATCTATAAGCTACTAACAACCAAACAAGCAAGATGGGCCAAATGGCCTCATCTTGTTTGTAAACTTATGTTTTTATGTATGATCTGAGTCTTCCCGAAGAATCCAAGAAGTCCAGTTTTGCTAAGATAAAATTCTAGCTATAATTAACCACTAGGTCCTAGTGCTCCCATGCCAGATAAAATATAAACGTCATAGAAATGCACATAGCGCATGCACTAGGAAGCCATCTCCTACACCAATATGAAAGGGAAGGGGCACACAACAAAAAAGAGACAACAAAGAAACAGGTCTGTCTTACTTTTAAAGAATAGGACCCATGACTCATAAGGCTGTCACAGATGGTTCTGGTAAGCCCATTTTGTGCTATAAGTCATTAGATCCTTTTGCATGGAAAGCCTCGGTTGCAAGGGTGTGTGGTTCTTTGATGGACCCAGATTCAGTTAAAATGTGTTTGCCCACTGATGATGGGACTGAGACTGTAGAGATGGGAGCCCAACTAATAAGACTGAAGTTTTTGCAGGTATCAGGCTTTTTAAAGACCAGGCTGATCTTTGGGAAACAAATTGAACATTTGTGAAACTGCAACAAATATTGTAATGACTGTAATGTGTTTTAAAGAATATTAAACCAATAGAAAATATTATTAGCAGATCTGTGTAAGTCCTGTGAGAAGGAGTTAATTGTATTGAAGGTCAGACTAAAAACATTCTGATCCAGCAAGAGCAGAATGGCAGAATCTATGGAGCACAGTTTAATATGCCAGAAGCAATCGAACTAGGTTTGATTATAGTAAGAAAAAACAAAAGTATTTAAATAAATAAGAAACCTAATATAATAACATTAAGTAAATATATGAGAAGTCCTAAGTTTTAATATTCAAGGTTGCATTTGCTGCTAAGCAGGTGTTTAATTAAAAGGTGCCTCTTGCCTTCTGTGTATATAAAATAGAATTGCAGTTTATAAGAGCTTGCTATATTGACATATCTGAATTAGAACTACATGTTATAAAATCATTTAAAGTATAAAGTGTAACTTTACATATACAGTGCACCGATTTGTAACCTCGTCCTTGCCTGTAGTAAAAGCAGTGTTGGAAATGACTCATTGGTTTTGGCTAATGTAGCTGGGATTTTTTGATGGTCTCTCTAATGAGCAATCTTGTAAATATTAACAAACTAAATACCTTTTGGATAACAGAAGATAGGAGTTTATATTACAATAATCATTTTCTATATTGTGGCATGTTGGTTGCACACAGAAGACACGGACAACAAAGCTCAAAGAAAGTATTCTTTTAATAGCGGCCCTGCCGCAGCAAAGTGTACAAAAGAAAGAATTACAAACAAACAAACTGAACTAATAAATAAATAAATCCACTGGAGGCAGGTCTTCTTCCACAAGTGAAAAAAAACAAACAAAACACAAACGGTTCTTTGTAGTCTTGCCACATATAAAGGTTTTACTGCAGTAATAAACAGAGGTATTTATTTATAGGAAAACTGTAGAGTTTAAAAGTGACTTCATTAAATGTTTGCCTCAGACTCACAGTATAATTCTGGAAGGGCATTAGACCTTCAAATGATAAGGCTTGGTCTTTGGCACCTCAAAGCAAGATTCGGTGTTGGCTCTTAAAAGCGAGATTCACTGGTCGGCAGCAGTTTTGAATCCAAGGTCTTTCAAAATTAACTCTCTTCATGATTAATTCATAGAAATTAATAAACACTTGTCAGTCGAAACGAGCATTTGATTTAAAATAAAATAGTCATCTACAGTATCAAATAGGTAGTGATTTTAATTGCAATAATGTTTGCGAGCCAAAAATGACTTCATACGGTAAATTTGGAACAGTGCTTACAGTGGAGTTTCATATTAATTAAAACACTAGGCTTGGCAAGTATACAAGGTGTGTGGAAACCTGCTTGTGCAGGCAACTTTTAGAAACAGAGAAAGGTCAGTTTTAGTCCAAACATGGTCCACTCTATGCTTATTCAAAGGCTTGTCATAAACCCCTACAGTCTTTTAGTTCCACACTTTGTTAACACACCTATATATGAAAGTAAACTAAACTGGTGACGAGATATGTTGCTCAGAGGGAATATATTAGGCTCAGGTTAATATAATCACACAGCAAGATAATATTATATATATAAAATAGCATCACTTTTAATACACATATATACTTGTATTGTTTTTGGTAGAAGGGACCCTGTGAACTCCAGTTCCAGTTTTAGGGAAAGGAGAGGTGGAAGATAGTGAACCATGAGCTCACAGTCAATTAGTTTTAAAAAAGAGTTGACCAGATCCTTCTCGAATATACCATTAATTCAAAGATAAGAACTGTCAAAGCAGATTGATGATCAGATTTAACAGGGACTCCTGATGTATCCAATTGAGGGAAAATCCTTTAAAAACCAAGGTAAAACTCCAGTCAAGTATTGCTCAACTTGCTAACTACAAGTTGTGTGGTCCATGCTCTGAAGATCTCTGAAAAACTGATTACAGTTTGGTCGAAGTCAAGTATCTGCCTTTGAAGACAGTTCTTATTTTTCAACATATCCTACACTACACTTCCATATATTGCCATTAATATCTTGTTTATATTGGATGCATTGCTGTAGGTGTAGGATTTATATTTTCGCTGTAGCGAGTGATATATTGAATGTTCAAGAACGCAGCGGTGGGAGCTTTAGCTTTTTGCATTTTATAGCCTGAAGGCTAAGCATATGATAACCATTTGTATTACTGTATAGAAGAACTAATGCTTTTAAACCTGTAAAGGCAATGGAAACACACAGGCTACCTATTAGCAGGGATCCAAAGTAGGTTGCAACCACTTGATCAATTTTTAAAGCATTTAATAAACCAAAAAGAGCACTACTACTGCTCTGATTCATTTAAACTTCAAATTAAATGCGTCTGTGTTATTTTCTCGAAGATTGAAAAGTTGTCTGGACATATAGCAAGCCCAGTCCATGAACAAAACCACTTACAGGAGTTTTTAACATCATTCTGATCATCATGCTCCTTAAAAGTCTCCCCTAGGTTTAAGAGTGTGCTTAAAACATATATACACTACCGGTCAAAAGTTTTAGAACACCCCCATTTTTCAAGTTTTTATTGAAATTTAAGCAGCTTAAGTCCAGTGAATAACCTGAAATGGTACAAAGGTAAGCGGTAAACGGACAGAGGTTAAAAAAAAAAAGTTTATGTTACCAAAAACTGAAAAATAATGTACATTTCAGAGTTATACAAAAAGGCCTTTTTCAGCGAACAAGTAATGGGTTAACAACTTACAGCTGTTCTGCAGTAATGGAAGTAAATTAAGCCTTGAAAGTTGATGCTAACAATTCCTACAGGTGTCCCAACTTTTGTTGATTACTTACAAACCCTCTGTCTGTATAAAAGCAGTGTTGGAACACACTGTGTTACTACATCCACTTAAGAATTATTTGGACAGTGTTGTACTGCAGGAAGCAGTATACTGCTATCATAATGGCGAGAAAAAGGCAATTAACAAAGGAAGACAGACAGTCCATTATAACCCTTAAAAGTGTAGGTCTTTCCTTTAGAGAAACTGCAAAGAAAGCCAAAGTGTCAGTGAATACAGTTTCCTACACCATCAAAAGGCACTTGGAAACTGGAGGAAACTCTGACAGGAAGAGATCTGGCAGACCCAAAGCCACAACAGAATCGGAAGACAAGTTCCTGAGAGTCAACAGCTTGCGTGATAGGCGTCTCACAGGACAACAGCTTCAAGCACAGCTTAACGCTAGTCGAAGTAAGCAAGTCTCAGTTTCAGCTGTGAAGAGAAGACTTCGAGCTGCAGGTTTGACTGGTCTAGTGGCAGTAAGAAAGCCATTGCTAAGATGGCAAAATAAGAACAAGAGGCTTGCCTGGGCCATGAAGCACCACCAGTGGACTACTGAAGACTGGAAGAAGGTCTTATGGACCGATGAATCAAAATTTGAAATCTTCGGTTCATCACGCAGAATTTTTGTACACCGTCGAGTAGGCGAAAGGATGGTTCCTCGGCGTGTGACACCAACTGTCAAACATGGAGGAGGAAGTGTGATGGTCTGAGGCTCTTTTGTTGGATCCAGAGTCGCGAACTTGCACAGAGTGAGTGGCACCCTGAACCAAAACGACCACCACAGCATTTTGCAGCGCCATGCAATACCCTCTGGTATACGTCTAGTTGGACAGGGGTTCATCCTAAAGCAAGATAATGACCCAAAACATACCTCCAGGCTATGTCAGAACTACCTTAGAAGAAAAGAACAAGACGGTAGGCTTCAAATCATGGACTGGCCAGCACAGTCTCCAGACTTAAACTCCATCGAGCTGGTTTGGGATGAACTGGACAGAAGGGTGAAAGCAAGGCAACCTACAAGTGTAACACATTTGTGGGAACTTCTGCAACAGTGTTGGGAAGAACTTTCAGAACAATATTTGATTTCCATTGTAGAAAGAATGCCACAAGTGTGTTCGGCTGTTATATCTGCAAAAGGTGGCTACTTTGATGAGTCAAAAATTTAGATTAGATTTTGTTAAACAAAACGATTCCATGATTTCTTTTTTTATCTCCAATTGTTTATTTGTTCTATGCTTTAATTTCAGAGTACACTGAGACATTAAACTGCGTACATTTCAATTAAAACAGGAAGAATGGAGGTGTTCTAAAACTTTTGACCGGTAGTGTATAAATAAAAAGAGAATGTACGAATCTGACAAGGCCATAATCACAACAAGTTTATTTAAAATCTTCAAAGCTGTCCTAAAACACATTCATTAATCCTTTGTTATCAGCACAGTAAGCAAATGCACCCCAGTGTGTTTAAAATAAACTTCTCATAACTCCTTGTGACAGAGATTGAATGATTCTTGGTGTTAGATCTCCCTCCCAACCTGTGAGGGCGCTGTGTAAAGGGAAAAGAGTACCCTGGACTAAATGGCATGACAATTTACTCCCATGGGCAGGTGGAAGTCAGCCATCTAGATTTATTTTTCAAGGAATATACGGAAGCTGCTTTTGGTTTAGATTTTTTTTAAATAAATACAATATTTAAAAAATGCTTAGCTCTTCAAAACAAAGTTTATTCAATAAATATTGCTTAAATAACGACAAACTCGTTTTGTGTCATTTTAAATTAAAAGTTAACTGTGTGTGTGTACTTCCACCTTTCTTGTGAGCCCTATTATTGCTCCTGACAAAAGTTCTTAAAGTTATGAGAAAATCACTTAGGAAGCCTTATTTTTGCTAGTTCTGGATTCACTTATGTTACTGTTACTGTATGATTTTTATCTCCAAGACAGGACACACCTACTCTGAAGTAGAAACCAAGGCTAAGAAAGTGATAATGGTCATAGGTACAGATATGGAGCAAAATGTATTTGTAGCTTTTGGAGACATGAATGAACCGGCTTACAGATGAAAGAGAGGATACTCATCAGAGTAGTTGACTCTTGGATCATGGTTTCCAGAAGTATTTGACAGATATTCATTGTGGTCCCTTCAGGGCCAGGTTCAAGACACATTGGTGAGGCAGTTTGGTGAAGCATTTACTGCACTCTGCACTATACTGAACACCTGCTGACTGGCAGCTCAGGGGTTAGAAATCAAGAGTTAGGAAGTTAAAAGGAGAAACTTACATTTTAGCTCCAGACGAATGAAGTCTGTATTGCCCAGGTTTTCTAGAAACACACCATAAGGGGCAGAAGTTTTGAAGTAAAAGGAGATGTCTGCGCTGGTCTCTCCGTGGAAGGTTGAGAAGTGCAGGTAGGAAGAGGGAGTGTTGAAGGCAGCAGCATTCCAATAATTACCTGTTTGCAGGAGAGAAAGAGACAAAGTCAGTCACAAAATGATGTTTGTTTATTTTCAACTTAGTTGCTTTCATTAAGTTTAATAAGGTCATATTTCTTAACAGGGGTTATGTGTTTATTTGAAAGGAGTTATGTGTTTACTTTTGGGGACCTGATCAAAGAGGGTATCCCACACGTAAACTGTACTACAGGTATTTGCAAACCGAGTATATATGACCCAGTGTGCTTGGATGTGAGGTTATTGTGTTGGGTTGCGTCATCGTTTGGGAAGTCTGCGGGAGGGAGCTGGGCATGAAAGCTGCCGTTGAAAGCAGAATCCAGTAATTGCTAAACAGACGACGACTAAGGCTTTTACCTAACAGACAGTTTGTGTTATTTAGTTACTTACTGAAAATGTATCATAACGGGTTGCAAAGTTTCGGGTATAAATTTCAGCTTCGGGTACACTGTTAGTTTGGGGAAGTGAGTCCGACCGTCTACTTCGGGATCCTACGGCTGTCCGTGGACACTGGGATTGTTAAAAGACCAGTTTAGATCACAGTAAAAACTTTTCTGAGGACTGTATAACTTCCAAGTGGATTACTTCTGTTGCCTGTTTAGTGGATTGTGTTTGCTGCTTGTCGATTGGACTAGTCTATAATGGATAAAGGTCTGTAAAGATACAAACTTTCTGTTTAGTTAATACACTAAACACTCTAACTATGTACTCGTACAACAAACTACAAACATTTCTATGCAAAACTGCAACTGTGCTTGTGTGAAGACTACGGATTTATCTCTTTATGAGCCTGAACATAGTGAAATGCATGACTTCAGCAAAGGGTTAAAAAGAATAAAGATATTTTATTTCATTCAACTTTATAGAGGAAACTTGTATAGCCATACAATCATACTGCTTAAAACACTGAGATCTAATTGTTCAACTGGTAAGCTGTCTGCTCGTAGAGGATGGACCTGTGAATTGTTGGTTGTAAGAAATGTTTTATCTACAGCACAGGCACTTGAAACATTTCAATTTGCCCTGAATAGCCAAATTAACTATGTCTGCAATCTTTTCAAAGTCCTGACAATGAGTGTAAAACTGAGGTTCATGACAGGTATTTCTGTTGAAACTCTCCTTCTCATACAGCAAGCCAACACAGATTTTTAAAAGCCTATGTAATGGAAATGTTGTATAGCTTCTGGCAAGTCAAATGAGGATGTAAACCTCTCTATTGACCACTGTCACCTCGCAACAGAAGAGAAATCTCAGACATACTCTGAAAATGTACTGATTTCATTGAACATATAAACATACAGATCAATCAAGGTCTGTATGCCAAAGAACAACTTGTATTATATACTTTTTTGTGAAAAGAATAAAAAATGCAATTAGTCTTAAACACAATCTTAAAGGGTAGCTGTGACAAAGATAGAATGATTCTTGGTGTTGGCTCTCTCCCTCCCCCCAGACCTGCGAGGGAACAGTAAAGGGAACAGAGTACCTTGGACTAGTTGGCCCGACAATTTATTCCTAGGGTTCGGTGGAAGTTGGCCATCTAGAAAGGGGGCGAAGCTACGGTACATTAAACGATTGACCCAGAAAGTTAATGGCTTAGCATCCACGGATTGGAGGAGCAGATGTCATGGTTGACAGTATAAATAGAGGCTGTAGTAATGTGATCTGTTCCTTGTAACGTTTATGCTATTTGACCAAAAGGACCCGAATGAAAAACTAATCATGAGTGTTTTTGTTTGTTTTGTCAGCCTGTCTAAAGTCTACTGTTTGTCTTGTTTGTTAGACTAGACGGCTAACAAGATCCAAAGCTGTCGCCCATGGCCAGCACAAAACCCAGTCAACAGATTACTAACTGCAGCACTCACTGGGAGAGGTGACCGTGTTCGTGTTTGGTGTTCTGGACTGTGTTATTATTTCTGGGACTTGGATTTAAAATAAACACAATCCATCGAGCTTTGTTGTTTGTCTCTTCATTGTTGGATTACCACTTGCATGTATCACTTACCACTTTGCCATAGTAGCTTACCAATGTCATACAATTCAGTTCTTATCTCATACAAGCACTAGCAATATTACAGTATCACTGCTCCCATTCTCTTCTGCTGAAGATATTTAGGTCTTCTTTAATTGAACTTTATACAAATAAGCAATAGCAATCGAGGCGCAGGGCATTTCCTGGGGATTAATGACCGGTTAGGCGAGCTGGTGGCCTGAAGGCGATGCAGAAGTACAACAGTGGCATGTGAAGGCTGCTGTTCATACTGAAGTACTTGACTCTGCTGTCAAAAGTAAAGTTCCCATAAATATAAGTTTTGACCCCCAACACCCAGAATCTTCAGTAGGCATTAACTGAAATAAGAACCCATTACACTGCTGAAAGTGCCATGACCATCTACTTTCTTATAGGTTTTACCTTTGAAATGAGGACCGACACAGAGCTGTGCTATATACATATCTTCAAACTAAAATAACATCTTGTCATTTACCAGGGTCAGATGCTGCCTTTTTATACTATTTTTCCCTTCTTTCAAAATATCATTTTTTTGTATTGAACTTTATTACGCTTTTTATATCTCAATGATAAAGCATTGTAATTGTACAAAGCAAGCAGCTATTAGAACAGAATCTATCCACACAGCTGGTTTGTTTAGTCAAATATGAACATGTTATAGACGGTAAACATGTTATCTATGTTATAGATTTGTGAGGAGTGTGGGTGGTGCCACCAGACCAGGAAATGAAACAATAACACAGGATGGTACAGGCTAAACAGTGCTGCTGCGCTCATCTTTAATAAATAAACATTTAAACAAAACAAAAGACTTGACATGAAACAAAAGCAAAGAGCACATGGGCCAAAGGAAAATAGACAAACACAGAACCAACGTATCATCAAGTATATATTACTATAGCAATTGATTTATATTTCACAGACTCACGTCTTGTCTCTCCTCCGACAATCTCCCACCATGAGCCCTGAGTAGGTCTTTTATATTTTATATAATTACCTTATTAAGGCTTCAACCACATTCCCACAAGATTTTATGGGGATGGGGATTTAACCACATCAGCTACATTTTTGCCAGTCTCAAATAAAAAAAACCCCACACCATTACACTACCACCACCAGCCTGCAATGTTGACATGCAGCATGATGGATGCATGTACTCATGTGGTTTTTGCCATACCCTAATCCTCCCATCAGCGTGAAACAGCAGGAACCGGGATTCATCAGACCAGGCAATGTTTTTCCAATCCTCCAGTGTCCAGTGTTTTCATTCCTTAGCCTACTGCAACCGCAGTTTCTTGTGTTTTGATGAAAGAAATGGAACTCTGTTAGGTCGTCGACTGCCATACCCCATTCGTGTCAAGGTACGATGAGTTTTGCATTCTTTTATGGATCTTTTTGCACCAATGTTGCACTGGACTGTCAGTTGACTAACTGTAGCCCGTCTGTTGCTCTGCATAATTCGTGTCAGCCTCCTTTGGCCTCTTTCATCAATGAGCATTTTTCGATCACTGGCTTGCCGTTGGCTGGATGTCCTTTGGGTGGTGGACCATCCTTGATACACACGGGAAACTGTTGAGTGTGAAAAAACCAGCAGAGTTGCAGTTCTTGACACACTCAAACTGGCGTGCCTGGCACCTACTACCATACCCCGTTCAAAGGCACTTAAATTTTTTGTCTTTTTTTGCCCATTTACCCTCTGAATGACACACATACCCAATCCATGTCTCAATTGTGTCAAGGCTTAAAAATATATAATGATGACAATAATACAACATAAATAATAACAATAATACATAAATAATAAAGGGACAGGCACCTTGCCACAGAACATTAAATGTTTTCTTTTAGATCTTGGAATAGCAATTACAGTACATAAATATGATTTTCCACTGTGTTCAAACTACATACATCCTTAATGAAGAAATATTACACATGTTGCTCCTGTAAACACAAAATCCAGTTTTGAAACCCCCTCTCTAAATTGCATTGTGTAGGTTATCTGGTTATTGTAACAATACATAAAACACATAACATTATTTGGAAGACACATGGGCATTATTATTTGTGAGGTAGGTAGCAATATCACACTTTCAGCTTGTTGCTTCATTTCATAATAGTCAGGCTTTCAACACTAAGGGAAATGGCATTTCAGTCATATCATGGTCTACTGTACAGTTTGCAGCTGGAGTGCTTGGAATTGCTTATATTTGGGTTATATTTAGGTCTATAATAAGAATCAGTATTGTAGCATATTTTGGGAGGAGTGAGGAGTGTATGTAACTAAGTAACCTTTGTGTTGCCTTGGGCTCCAAATATATTTTTGGGGGGCAGATTTTTGTTATTTATTATTTTTTTTAAATGAAATTTATACAAGAAGTTGAGTTGCTCTGCAATTTTCTTTTTTTCTTGGAATTCCAAATCCTGTTATCCTTCAATAATAGAATATGGTACAGTTGAATAAACACAAGTTAAAGAGAGTCTGACAGCATAGCAACAGCAACCTGTCGCAGAGTTCAAAGACTGATTAGTTTGAAGTAACACTCGAGTTACATTTTGTTTTTTTGCGTGGTTAAAATCCAAGAAAAAAAATCATTTCTGTCTCTTTTACTAATATAAACCTTGACATTCTCAGATTGCACCCACTTGAAATCTCACTGTACACTCAATGCACCCTGCAGCTATTAAATTGGCGCAAAATGTCCTTTTATGGAATGCACTGAGTTGCAAGCAGCTGTATCTATTCGAGTGTGCTCAAAATGTATTGCTCAAAGATATAAATATATCAATATCAATGCCGTACAACTAAAGGAGTTAAAAGTGAGTTTTGTAATTTCCTTTAAATTCATTTAAACAATGCAAGATTTAACATATTCTGAAGAATAGTTATATTTCGATATTAAAATGAAAAATATTGCTACAATTTTAATAAAAAAAAAAGCATTTTTAAATAATAAAGGATTATATATCTGAAATTCATATATTATATATATATATATATATATATATATATATATATCATATATATATATATATATATATATATATATATATATATATATATATATATATATATATATATATATATATATATATATATATACAGGGGGTATACTTTATTATATACAGGGGGTCACTTTTAGAAAGTTTCATAAGTTTGGAACTGGAGTAACTTATCAGGTATCTAGAGGAAGGTATATTTTACAGAGGCTCACAAAAATACTGTAATAAAGCCCTCACCTGTTAGAGTAACACTCAAGACTTATGAAACCTGTTAACTGTGCGAGGGGTTACAGGGGCTTTGATAATCTAAATCAATGTGATTAGTTTTAATTTGTTATTTGATTCTGACCAGAAGCTGACCAAATATGCCTGGTGGAGAGATTTCAAAGCTAAGGAAAATCACAGCAAATTAAATGGGTTGAAATCATTCCAATTATTGACTTTGGATGCTAGAGTCTCTAGCCCACTCAATCATGATGTGTTGTCACCTCAACTGATTAGAATAGCTCAGAGTCTTAAAAAGGCAAAACCTGTTGTATAATAAATAGGTTTCATGGTGTTCCAATGAAGAACTCTGGTCAAATAAGTATTTTAAAAGGACAGAGATTTAAGCATTTTGTGAGACCCTGAAAAATACATTTTGCAAAGGAGACTACAGCAGTTTTTTTTTTTTTTTTTTTATATACTGTTTACAACCTGTTTATACTGTAATGGTACTAAAAACCTTATGTCAAAAATAATTCTAGGTCACATTCAATAATAATAATAATAATAATAATAATAATAATTGTAAAAACATGTTATTAGTCAAATAAAATTGTATCCATCAGAGAAAAACCTGCAAGTTTTTCCGAGAACTCTCGGAAATACTGAGCAGCAGGCCAGAGATAAACCCACCACGGACCTTGGATTTTATGGGACCTACAGCAATCTCCAGCCCGGAAAATAGCAATGGGGAATGCACTGAATACACAGACACTTTGGATGATGATGATGGGTCAGTCATGGTGCACAGCAAAACAACGCAGATGCTGTATAACCTGCTGAAAGAAACGTTATAGCAAGGCTGAGTTCTTTTTTGGTTTGCTTTGGGTGGGGGGGCACAGCAGGCTATAGTACCCCCCCCCCCCCTAACCAAAAACGAACTCAGGCTTGCTATAAAGTTTCTTTCAGCAGGTTATATAGCGACTGTGTTGTTTTGCTATGCACCAGACTGTCAGCTGAGAGCTCTCTCAGTCAAAACTACTGCGCGAGTAGGGGGGCCTGGCCACCAGACTGCGTGTTCTGTGATTGGTTGTTTATGTTCCGATAATGTGATAGGCACACTGTGGTTGCAGGCGTAAGGACAGAATTGTGGGGTGGGGTGGTGTTGTTAATAATAATGTCGGGTTCGTGTGGTCATGGAAATCATGTAAAGGCATGGAATTTAGAAACAGCGATTTCCAGGCCTGGAAAAGTATTAAAAAAGTCAGTTAGAAAATATATAGTTTGCACTATATGTTGTTTAAGAATACCATTTTTTTTCCCTTCTCTGTTTGTTTCCTTGGTTGTTTCCGCAGATTTTAATTTCTGTGGTTGCTAAGTAACGAACGTGGCAACAAAGGCATGTCATTGCTTAAACATTGCAGAAAAGCGGGTGTGTGTGTGTGTGTGTGTATATAATATATACTATCGTAGAAAAATGTAAAAATGTTTTTGCAGGCACTTGATATTTGTGACTAACTCGATTGCGACCGTAGAGCACAGGGGAGGCGATACCGATATACATTTTGCCCCTTTACTTTTTTGCTCAGTTGACATTATTGTTATGGTTTTGCCTTTTTAAAGGCTTAAAATGTAATTAAAAAAAAAAAAAAAAAAACAGAAAGCCATTCTGAAGACGCCAGAAGTCTTCTGACATTGATTAAAAACAATAATAAAAAAATAAAACACAACAAACTCACCCTACACGAACATTGGTTTGACCCAAGTCCGCAATGCACTGTTTACAACTGACGTTAGCAGCAGCTTGTCTGCAAAAAGATGCTGGGAAGTTTTTAGTTAGGAGACTACAAACCAAATATGTATTAAGTATTATAGGCTAGGTAGTTGTTAATTTAGTTTGTTTTTATTATGTATTAATTCAATTATATTAATTAAAAAAAGACGAGAGAACCAGATGGTTTTGTGTGTGTGTGTGTTTTTTTTTATATTATTATTATTTTTTAATAAAAGGAAGTAGGTTTGTGTTGTTGCGGGTCCATGAACGGATTTAAGTTCAGCACCATCTAAATAAAACGTTGTTACTGTTAGTAAGCACTAGTAATAATCTGAAGCAGTTGAATTTCAAAATAACAAAACCATGTTTTTACTTTAGTGAAGTACGCTAGAATAGTTTTATTATTTAAAAGTGTCGTTCTTTATTAAAATTTATTTTCAGATTTCATATTTGGGTATACTGTACATATGCATTTTGGCATGAAATTTTTTTTTAACACAATCCCAATTTAAAGCAAATCAAATTAAAATGTAATCTGCATAAGTGAAACTAGACATGGTCTGATTTCAGAATGTATAAATAATTGTGACGAATGGACACGGTCCTACTGAGGAGAAAGAGAGAATGATGTTGGGAAATGAAATCCCATGACAAGATTCAGTACAAACCTGGGGAAGCAGACTGTTGCTTTCAGGATTTATGATTTATTTTATGACGCTGATCTCTGAAAGATCAATTTTTCACTTCATTTTAGTATGTTCTTTAGTGTCTGACCTGACAAGTGATCCTGTAGTATCAGCCAACTGTGTGACTGTAGAATGCCTATTACTGTATATATGGAGGATGCACATAGTTTGAAGCTCTGGCTACCTTCCCAAGGGACTAGACAAACCTGCCTTATTGTCTTCATGTGTTTTCTAGAAAATATGAGCAATTATAAGGTTATTCTGGTGAAATTATATTGGCATTAATAAGAATTCTTAGCTATTATTTTATTATTGTTATTTTAAACTAAAATATTATCCTAGTTATGCTCCACCTTAATGTCAAAGTTTCATAATACAATGTAATAGCTTCCAGATCAACAATTCAAAACAAGAGAAATATAAAACATTTTCATGACACTTTCCTGTTTACCAGTATTTAACAAGCTAAAGGCTTTAAAAATGGACACTGCAAATCTTCTATCAATTTCAAGGTTTTCCTAAACTCGCAATATGTGATCCACTGACTGTCATGCTGCTTAGATCCATAAGACTAAAGCATTATTGATTACTCTATCGACCCTCTCTACCCTTGTGCCAAGCTGACACAGGGTTCTTTAAGTTTTGATGAGTACTTTAAGTGCCAATAATATCAATGCCTCTAATGTGTACTCATGAGGGACATCTCAGACCCTTCAGATTCCCCACATTGGTTAAGTGAGCACATCATGCAGCAAGGCACTGGCAGCTAAACATAATCTCTCAAAGATCAAAAGCTCAGGCACTCCAAAAAAGTATTACTGTTACCAGTTGTGTCTGGAGAAACAAGGGAAAATCCTTAATGGGACAGTTGTACTATTTTCTCTCAGTGCATCAGATGGCAAATTTTTGTGACAACTTACATTCTATTGCTTGAGCTCATAATATCCAGCATGTTAGTTTTTGGGGTGTTTTGGGAGAACTGTTTGTTGTAATGATCTGTATCTGTGCTTGAATTGTTCCCCCACCATTGTGTTTTTCATAATTACATTTTCAGATCAATCCACAAGGTGTTCAAAGCTTAAGAGCATCACAAGCTTGCAGAGACATGTGCGATAGTAAAGATAAAGTAAAATTTATAATTCACTATCCTGTTGTCCAGCTGTTTAGCCATAGCAATGGTAAAGTTTAGTACATGAATAACACATGCTTTCTATACTCGTGTGTGATGTTAATGGTGTTGTGCTTAAAGAAACATAAGATTGAATTGAGTTCACTTATATTGCTTATTCGAATTTTGCATTTGCATATCAGTGAAGTACAGAACCGTAGTTTTGTTATGTCTGTTTCCGTACAGTAGAGAGAGGCAGAGTGTACTAGGAGAGGACTGAATCGACATGGCCAGAGTTCTCTCTGTGGCTACTTTTTGTTTTTATAACGGTAGTAGAGCTCAGTCACATCCCATGTCCGGTTCAAGTTTAACTCATGACTTTGATTCAGCATTTTGAAAGAAACAGTGAGTGCACTGACAAAAGCCCACATTAATCAGAGCCCATTAAAATTGGTTCAATTTCTGAAAATTGAACTAGCATTTAGAAAGAGGAACGTAAACAGTGACATAAGCCGTGATTGTTAACAGCTAAACGGGTGAATCATCAGCCTCCTGAGAGCAACCACGCTGTTTAACAGCTAAACGGGTGAATCATCAGCCTCCTGAGAGCAACCACGCTGTTTAACAGCTAAACGGGTGAATCATCAGCCTCCTGAGAGCAACCACGCTGTTTAACAGCTAAACGGGTGAATCATCAGCCTCCTGAGAGCAACCACGCTGTTTAACAGCTAAACGGGTGAATCATCAGCCTCCTGAGAGCAACCACGCTGTTTAACAGCTAAACGGGTGAATCATCAGCCTCCTGAGAGCAACCAGAATGAGCTTTTCATGCTCAGGGAGAGGGTATAGATTCCAATCTTTGAACCTGCAAGACATATGCTTTCCTCTTGAAGGAGGCTGTGTGGTCCTGTGGTTAAAGAAACAGGCTTGTAACAAAGAAATCCCTGGTTCTAATCCCAGCTCAGCCACTGACTCATTGTGTGACCCTGAGCATGTCACTTGTGTTCCATCTTTCGGGTGAGACATTGTTGTAAGTGACTCTGCACACACCCTAGTCTTGTATCTTGTAAAGCGCTTTGTGATGGTGCTCCTCTATGAAAGGTGCTATATAAAATAAAGATTATTATTATTATATGTCTTTAAGTGCTGAGCTCACGTTCTTTGATGAACTGTTGAACTGTTGAATAATTGTTGAACTTACTCTTTTTGTTGAGAGATTGCTAATTTTGCTTGAATGCTTAATGCTGTTTGCTACAAATTGCTTTTAAAATTCCATGTGGGAGAATAACAATAAAGATTAATTACTTTATTCAAAGAATGACTCATTTTGACATTTGTTCTGAACTGAATGTCTTCTTACAAGTATCTTGCAGGCATCAAACCCACTTAAAGTTCATTGCCCGAGGACCATTAGGGTTCAAGAGCATGACATCTTTATTTTGGACCTGTATTGTATGAAGAATATTCTGTAACCTCCACAAGTGCAAGAACGAAAGATGAACTAGATTGATTATTCATGACTATACTACACGAGGTCAAACACATCCATGGCCTTACAGACACACCTGAACTTCCAGACAAGAAAACATAAAAAATGAGCACTGTACATGTAGGCTGAGCACATCATTTTAGGATAAGAATTCTGTCTAGGTGCGTTCACAAAAATGTGACAGGGAATATAGTGCTACCGCTGTCTAACCTGACGGTAACTATGATATGTTCCACCCTAATTAGAAAACCTGAATTATCCCTAGGTTTATTTTTACTTTTGGTTGTGTTGTCATATAATGATAAATTAGTCAGCGTAAATGGTCCAACAGTGCATTGATCTTTTAAAATGAAACCATTTAGACAGTGTAATCACTACTGCCACTGTAATAGTTACCTGCATTGGGAAGCAATATGAGTGTGATAAATGATGTTGCACCCCCTTGTCTTTTTTCCATTAAACAACACCCTGGCCTGGATGAAGCACTGATTCTCATACCCCACTGGGTGCTGATGATGACAAAAGATTTGTGAAAACAAATTAAACAAAGTAATATTAAAGGATATGTACCTAGCATATAACATATTATAGTTACCATCAGGTTAGACACCTAGCACAGTCAGAGCTCTGTATTTGGTTTTATGTTTGGTTCTATGTTTCACATACAGTGGAATTCATGCATTATGACCACCAAGGTCCTGAGGTACAGTATATGGCAGTGTTCTCCAGCCTGGGCCTGGAGAGCCCCAAATCCTCAGGTTTTATAGGTGTCTATGTCATCAATTACAAAAGATCTGGAACACCTGTTAATGTTGACTAATTAAGCCAATAATTGGTGCAATTAAGTAACTGAGAGCTCAGTGGACAAACTTGCTGGTCAGTGTTACTGGGTAAGAGGATTTTTATGTGCCCAAACATTTATTTTGTCTAGTGAAAAATAATAAATGTATATATAATATTCATTACTTAATACATGCTTAATATATAATATTCATTACTTAATACATGCTTAATAAATGCTTCATAGAAAGCGGTCAGCATGACAACCTTAAACCCCATAACTATCTCAATGGACTAATTTTGAATAAATAAATTCATTTTACAATAGTGAAACCTTTCAATTCCCCAATGAGGTTATAGTGTATCAAAGCCAAGGATACTGCACCTATAGAGTTGAGTAAGGAAGCTCTTAGGGACATTTTCAAAGATTTTGCTAATTTAGGCAACTTTTGTGCAACTCTGCTTGCATATGTTGCATATATCTATGAAATTCAAAAGAGTTTTTAATATTTGTAATATCACAAGACTGCGGAAATGAACAAGTTTAAATTCATCTAAACAGGAAATTAGTCACAACTCGCAATATAGCCAACTGAACAACTAGAACTAAAGTTAATTTAAACAAAGTGTAGCAAGTTCTAAGCTCCCTTTTGATAGGAGTAAATAGTATTTAAATAGTATTTTATTCACAACTCCAGAGTTCATGAAAAAACACCTGCGATTAAAAAACGAGCACGTGTTTTTTTTCTGCCACAGCTCCTGTTTTAAATTTCACCCGCAGGCACAACGTTCTTCTCAAAGCAGAATAGAGTGGAAAATATCCCCGCAATTGCCTTTGCAAAACTCACATCTCTTTTGAATATCTGGCCCTTAGTTCTGCAACCCCCACATTCAACCTTGCCTGTGGATAGGCAGTAACCTTTCATCTGCACTGTATTTGTTTTCTCAAGGATTTGACTCATGAACACTTAATACTGCATTCATTTATTTTCCATTGTTTTATTTATAAAATGCACCGCCTTCCTGCTACTCTTCCTTTTTGTATTTTTTAAAATCAGATTTCCAGTTGAGTCCTTCCATTAAAAAAGTATTGGAGCTGCACTTTTAGAAGCTTTTAGAATCAACTTCTGTTTCAGTCATCTGGACTAAATAAAATGTTGTGCTCTTTTTTACTCAAACCAGGATGATTGGAATAAAATGGAAACATATAGGGTCTAGTTTATTCTGAAACACTGAAGAAGCTTAACATCTGTAACCCGTTCTATTTTTTTGATAAAGGAGACATATGTATATATATATATATATATATATATATATATATATATATACTATATATAATATATATAACACTTTGTTGAAACTTTTGGACGCCGCATAATATGTCATAATTAGTTTCATTAGTAGCTAAACAAATTTTAGCCCTGCTGCCAAATATCATTTTATTTCTTATGTTGGACAAATGAAAAAGAACTTTGAAAATGTTTTACTTTAAATTAGCTTTTTTAGCGCTGAAGTGTGAAGTGTAAGAAATCAATATGTTCCTCATTTATCTTCCCTCGTTGAACTCTCTCCGTTATTACATGCCCACAAGACAGTATGAAATTGCTGTTACTCAGTGTGGTAATGATGTTTGCTTTCAACTGAGAAAGACTGATTGCTGCAAGATTAGGGTCTAGAAGCAGAACCTTGAGGTCAAGTGATCTACTGGCCTTTGAAAACTCTCTGCAACTACAAATTCAAAATATCAATGGATTCTGCATTGAGAGCGCATCTATGTGCTGAACCAATTCTAATAATTTTATCAGTATCACTGAATTAGTTAATGAGAGGACTGGATAGTGAAGTAGACTGAAACCTTCTTGCTCAGCTCTATATAATCCATCATGGTATGTTTTATTTATTAATGTTTTAGCAAAATATGAACTTCAACTGATTTGTTGATCTCACACACATTTTATAAGATATTGTGTAAGTGCAAAAATACCCTTCTGAAAGATTTACTATTGGTCACCATGGTTTTAGTGTACTTTGCCATTCCTTACTGTGCTTTACCATACTTTCCTGTGTTTCATCATACCTTACCACACTCTCTGCTTTTACAATTGTAAATATTACAGATTTTATATATTATTTTGTGCCTGTTCTTTGCATACACATGTAACAAAATGTAACACTAAACGACAATGTAAGTGGGTGCATTTCTTGAAGAGTATTTCCTGCTGACATATCTATAATTAAATAAATCTTAAAACCACTAAAACTAAGCTGTCATGCTTTGCCTGAGGAGACACATTATATACTTTGTCCTCACAATTCTCACATTGTAGTCTTTCTCTTAAAAAAGCACCTGATTGTGCAACTGAATAAAAACAATGTAACAGTATTATTCAATTGTCCTTTTTAGCAAGGAGTAGAATTGGTTTATCCCACAGTACAGTTTTACAAAAATTTCCCCATAAAAGTTGAGGGAATCGATTGCCAATATAAGAGCATAACCAGCAAGCTTGGCTGTGATGGATTTAGCTCTCCTTTACTTGCTGTTTAGTTATTTCCCTGTAAGAATAAATGGAGACAAAATGGCATTTTTGTCACATAGATTCCCTCACAAAAAAGAGGTGAATGAAAGAATGGGATAGTATAGGTAGGTAGGTAGCCAAGGTGTGGGCAGTTATCTAAATGAGCTGACAATTTCTAACAATAGAATAGACCTATTTAGGCTTTAGTTATACCATTTTTTCAAATAAAAAAAACTATGTTTTAACTGGGTGCAGAAATTAACTTTATTCATTTAGTTTCTGCAGACTGGCTTCTTCAAATATAATAAAACCCTGACAGATGGGCTCAAGTGGGATTGCTAAAATGCATTTAATTCCATAGCCAGCATATTTTCATGCTTTAGTATCTGCCTAGGGATTTCACTGCTCTTTAATGGAACAAGAAAACCAGAAAATGGAAAAGTGTTGTGTATACCTTGGGGAAATGGACTACACAATTTATGTCTATGAGATGATAAAGTCTATGGGAAAATGTACTTTTAAAATAAAACAAGAACGGTCTTTATTTTTTATACCACATACATTTTTTGAGGTAAACCTGTCATAGTTGTATTTACAATAGAGTAATTGTCTTAGTAATTGTAATGGTGTTGAAACAGCTAAAATTTCAACAAGAATACTTATATATAGTGCCTGTCAGTAAAGAAGTAAAGTAGTGCAATGGCAAAGTCAATTATAGTACTCAGATGTTTAAACCAGCTTGGAACATCACTAGCATACACAAATGTCCAAGACATTCAAATCAAAAGTCAATGTGTTGATACTAAACTTGAGGCCTGGTCACATGAGCAACTTGTGTTGCCGGCATTTTTCCTTGGGTGACCACACTGGTCACCATGTTATCCAGCTTAGGACACTGATACACTGCCAACAAACGCAAAACTAGCCAATCATATTTCATAGTAGAGTCATATGGTAAAAATAATTTAAAAATCCTTATGCTTGTATATTCAGAATAAGGCGTCAGTAACTCAATCACATTATACTGAATATGAAAGAATTATGTGATGTGTAGGCTCGGCTATTTTAAATTATGCTTCAGTTACACTCCCAGTGCATTGCAATGAGACATTTGTCTTGTGATTAACCCTGACAAATAAAACAATTAAATACTTTAAACACACCAATCATTACACAAGTCAATGCAGCATATATTGAAGTTGATACTTTTCATTTAGGTTTTTCTCTAATTTATGAAGAAAAAAATCCTTATGTTTAAAATACGTTTATGTTCCTCTACTGTATAGATATATTCCTTATTATTCATATAAATCTGTGGCAGGGCAAAAGTCCTTATTGTGTATAGTGTGTGTGTGTGGGAATGCAAGGTTGGCAGGGATGGGGTTAAATCTATTCCTGCCAGCAGTCACAGGTGTGGTCATTCCCCTTAATTGGGCACATGTATAAAAGGTAGGGGGCACAGGGGAGTGTGTGAGTGTTTGTTTGTGCTATAAGATTTGTACTGTATTGCAACTTGATTTTGAAGGCTAATGCTCAGCCTAAATGTGTTTATTATTTTTTGTTTCAAACTTATTTTGGGCCTTGTGCTGTGTTTTGTTTGTTCCTGTTTTTGTTAAATAAACTTGTGTATATGCACTTAAAATGCAGCTTCCTATCTCTGGATCTAATTCCTGTCGGTAGCCAGCCTGTGCCCTGGTGCTATCCTGCCACAACATTATTACAATAAACATAATCGCATCTCATAATTAATCAATTCCAGAACTTGTCAGTATTACAACAGCTGCCTTTCTTCGCACTGACATGGTAAGTTTCAAACCACAGTATTTACAAGGAAACACACGGTCCACAGAAATCTTCATCTTGTGGCCATCAACAAAAGTTGGTCATGTAACCAGGCCTTTGTGATCATGTCTGGGCCTCGATATATTATACAGTCTTCTTAAACTTTGACATTTAAAGTCCCAAGAGCTCAGCCAACGATTTTAAAAGCTGTCATATACATTTTTCTGGCCCATCAAACTAAGAACAATTTGCTCAGCTAAATTAAAAACAGAAATCAGAATGAACATTTTAATCAAAGGTTAAGGTGCAGTAATTGCTTGTAAAGAGACCAGTGATTAACTTATCAGGCTTGATTTTCAGAGGCACCCTTATAGAAATAGTGAAAGGTTATTCTAACACTAGTGTATTACCCTGAAAAACTCTTAGCAGAACTGGTAGCAGACAGCTCAATGTATCTGGAAGAGATACAGTGCTGTGAAAAAGTATTTGCCCTCTGTCTGGTTTTGTGCATTTTTACACATTTTTCACATTGAATTTGGTAAGATCTTTTTGTGGGTTGTAGTAGTATATAGAGGGAGTCTGAGAGAAAGAATGACACCAAAGTTTGGTGCTTTTTTCACTTGTTTGGCGTGCAAGGTAATCAAACATGCAATCTTCAGGTATGAAAAAGTTATTGCCCCCCTGTGATAAAGTGCCTGCCCCTGTGTATATTATCTGTTATGTTGCGTGTGGTTTGTTAAATGTTGGTGTATAGTCATTGGTACACGGGATATAAACGGGTCTGTAACACAAGTGTTTAAAATGTATTTTAAAGGCATGTATTTAGGCACAGGATTGTACATCACTTCACATACATTTAAAGTAGTTAAAATGTGAGCACGAGGTTGCACATAATTAATTCACATGCTGGGATTCAAGTGAATAATTAATTAGTAATTGAATCCCAGCACAACAGTATATATAGAGGCATGTTTTCACATACTCGCGGTTGGGTATTCGGTGAGTGGAGAACAGGAGAGAGAGTAGGAGAGTTAAAATATCAATTGCTATTGCGTGCTGGTAGGACCAGCACGATACTTGTATTTATCAGCTCACCGTGTTTGTTTGTTTGCCCATTGTTTGTTTTGTTTAGTCCGTTTTGTTTGTCTATTTATTTTGGCGAAAGTGTCGTGTCCTGTTTCTGTTTGTTTGTTTAAACCTTTTATTTACAATAAACCGGCGCAAGCAGGTGCAATCATCATTTCATTTCATCCTGTCTGTTGTGTATTTCATTCCTTCCTGGTTCTGACGCCGCCCACTTCGGCCGTCTCTGTGACACCCCCTAGTTAACCCAACCCAATTAAAGGGATAATAAGGTCAGCTGTTTGAATACTTTGGTTAACAATCAGGCCTGATTTGGGCCAGCCCTGCCCAATATAAATCTGACTAACTTTGCCCCTTACCATCAGATTGCAGTTGTCATCACACAGGTTCTAGAGACACGTCATGCCACGATTAAAAGGCATTCCTGAAGACCTCTGGAAAAAAGTTGTTGATGCCTATCAGTCTAGAAAGGGTTACAAAGCCATTTCTAAGGCTCTGGGGCTCCACCAAACCACAGTCCGAGTCATATTGTCCATTTTGTATTGAATCTTCCCAGGAGTGGCCATCCTTCCCAAATCTCTCCAAGAGCAAGGTGTAAAACTGTCCAGGAGGTCACAAAGAACCCTAGAACAACATCCAGGGATCTGCAGGACTCTCTCGCCTCGGCTGAGATCAGTGTTCATGACTCCACTATCAGAAAGACACTGGGCAAAAATCGGATTCATGGCAGTGTAGCAAGGCTGAAACCACTGCTCACTAAGAAGAACATGAAAGCTCATCTCAAGTTTGCCAAAAAACACCTGGATGATCCTCAAGAGTTCTGGAACAATGTTCTATGGGCAGATGAGTCAAAAGTGGAACTTTTTGGTCAACATGGGCCCCGTTATGTCTGGCAAAAACCAAACACTGCATTCCACATTAAGAACCTCATACCAACAGTCAAGCTTGGTGGTGGTAGAGTCATGATTTGGGGATGCTTTGCTGCATCAGGACCTGGACGATTTGCCGTTATTGAAGGAACCACGAATTCTGCTCTGTATCAGAGAATTCTACAGGAGAATGTCAGGCCATCCGTCCATGAGCTGAAGCTGAAGTGCAGCTGGGTCATGCAGCAAGACAATGATCCGAAACAAACAAGCAAGTTTTGGAATGGCCTAATCAAACTCTAAACCTAAACCTCATTGAGATGTTGTGGCAGAACCTGAAACAAGCAGTTTATGCTCGTCACTGAGTTGAAGCAGTTCTGCATGAAGGAGTGGGCCAAAATTCCTCCACGGCACTGTGAGAGACTGATCAATAACTACAGGAAGCGTTTGGTTGCAGTTATTGCTGCTAAAGGTGGCGTAACCAGTCATTGAGTCTAAGGGGCGATTACTTTTTCACACGGGGGCATTGGGTGTTGCATAACTTTCTTTAATAAATAAATGAAATAAGTATCAAAATTTTGTGTTGTTTGTTCACCCAGGGTCCCTTTTTTTCAATATTGGATTTTGGTTGAAGATCTGATAACATTCAGTGTCAGAAATATGCAAAAATGCAGAAAATCAGACAGGAGGCAAATACTTTTTCACGGCACTGTATGTACAGTAGCACACTGGCACTTTACCATTGTGGTAAAGTGCCACTTTGGTACATTAACTCCTACTGTTGTAGCTGGTATCATGCTACCATTGCCTTTAAATACAAAACTATTGTCTGTTTAACCTGAAAACGACAAAGGTCAGGTCAGATGTTATGAGAAGCCTGAACATTTTCTGGTTGTTCTGAAAGAGTAAGATGTATGCCGGTGGCATATTGGTGACTTTTCAACATTGACTTTACTTTTCAGTAATATACAAATGTTTTCGGGTGCCATTTCCCTAATATTTTCATGTTTTGTACTTGTTTTCCAGAATGTGTTGTGTGACTCACTACACTAACCACACTCCCTTCAATTCAACTTGACAATGGTTACCACAGAATGTGTTGTGCTTCACAAAGGGAATGAACTGTGGATTTACATGACTTTCATGTCTTCAAGGCAAACACACCCGGAATCTAAAAATAAAAGGCCAACTACAATAAAGTAGCATAAAGAAAAGCTGTACCATAACTCACTAAATCAACTGTAATAATCACATTAAAACACTACTATAATCTTAAATTTATATTGAAACAACAAATCCTTGCTTGAGCCTATACCTGTGGTTGTTGTCTGAAGAATGACTGAATTGGATAATGGGCTGAGACAACCACATGCATATAAATCTGGGTGATTTGCTAATAACAACAAATTATATTTAGGTAAGTTCAGAGTGACTCTAATACGCTTAAAAAGCAAGTATCCTTTTTTATTATTTATTTATTTATTTATTTTTTTACAGCCTGCTTCAAAAAACAGCTACAAGGAAAGAGGTGGCAGCACAAAGGAACATTTATTAAAAGCGACATTTAACTAAAATAATTAATGGGAGGTAAATGGGAACATTCCCCAGGCAAAGGAAAAGAGCAGTTAAGCCATGTCTGTGGAGTGTGCAGGTTACCTGGGTAATGGAAAAGTTCAGGTTAGCAAGTAATGGGAGATATTTGTATAGCATAGAGAAAATGGTAAAAGGAAATCGTAATCATATAGCAGAGTATTCATTTATAGTAGTATCGTCTTTTTATATTCCAAATAAAGACATGTAAACAGCACATTTCAATACGGCTTTGAACTGATTTAAAAAAAAAAAAATCAAAAGAAAAATATGAGGCACCAGGCATTATTACATTTTACCTGTTAGATGAATTAGAAAATGACTTTATTACAGTACAATTAGATTGGTAAATGTTTGGTTCTGTCTCAACAGTCCTGTTCAATAGAACACAAATTATAGTTCTTTTTTGTTCTATTTTTGTTCCCCACACAAGGTCATGTTCTTTTTTGATCTACGTTTTTCTTAGATTAATTAAATAATTTCATGCAAATGAAAGGCTGGCCATATGTTCTTCTGAATAGAACACTTAATTGAAAATCATGTTATCTTGACAGGGAACGCTGTAGATGCTGAACCCAGGTTTGTGCAACAGTTCATTATCATTTTCTGTGCAGAAAGATGATATGTGCAGCACAAGCACAGTCTCTAAGCCAGAGACCCACTGAGAAGGCAAAAACAAAACACAGAGCTGATGATGAATGGGGGTAACAGAATGTGTGCGGTACTTTGCCATCTGCAGTATGAACAGAAACTGTTTATCTGTATATGCATTTCCATGATTCCTTATGCAGTTTATGTTCTACTTGTTTTACAGCTCAGTAGTTTTAAGGGAGACACTGAGACAGTTCTGTACTTTTTGAGCTTCTGCTCATAGAAAACATTTCTAACAGATGCTATTTTTTTATAATTCCTTTTATGGCTGCATAGCCAAACCTGTGTTAGATTTCAAAACTCAAAGTAGCCCAGTACTGGAGGAATGTTATTAGCTTTTTCCATTCTAAGACCACAATGCCCTGGGTCTTCTCAACCCTAAAATATCTATTCAACCTTTGTACCTTTAATACCATTGTTGGGTGGGATACTACTTCATCTGTTTTAATTCAAATCAAAACATTAGAGAGCATCAGGTAGTATTCCAGTCAGGACAATCTTGTGTTAAATAGCCACCTTTATCATAATACAAAATCTCACAGATTTCCAAAAACACCGAACCTAACAATGGGTGAAGAAAAATAAGCAGAGTAATAAATATCCCTTGGAGTATGCCTGTGCCGCCTGCTAAAAAACAAACAATAAAATAATAAATCTATGTGATGTGTTCATCTCGGTGAACAAAAAATATTTGGCAAAGGAGCATCGTATACTCTCCACTCTCTTGGGGTGTGAGGTGGTGGTGAGGGTTGGGGTGTGAGGTGGTAGTGGTGGTGGCTGGGGTGTGAGGTGATGGTGGTGGTGGTTGGGGTGTGAGGTTGTGGTGGTTGGGGTGTGAGGTGGTGGTAGTGGTGGTGGTTGAGGTGTGAGGTGGTGGTGGTTGTTGGGGTGTGAGGTGGTGGTGGTGGTGGTTGGGGTGTGAGGTGGTGGTGGTTGGGGTGTGAGGTGGTGGTGGTGGTTGGGGTGTGAGGTGGTGGTGGTGGTGGTTGGTTGGTGTGTGGTGGTGGTGGTGGTGGGGGTGTGAGGTGGTGGTGGTTGGGGTGTGAGGTGGTGGTGTGGTTGAGGTGGTGGTGGTGGTTGGGGTGTGAGGTGGTGGTGGTGGTGGCTGGGGTGTGAGGTGGTGGTGGTGGTGGTTGGGGTGTGAGGTGGTGGTGGTTGGGGTGTGAGGTGGTGGTGGTGGGGTGTGGGGTGGTGGGTGGTGGTGGTTGGGTGTGAGGTGGTGGTGGTGGTGGTGGGTGTGGGTGGTGGTGTGGTGGTGGTTGGGGTGGTGAGGTGGTGGTGGTTGGAGGTGTGAGGTGGTGGTGGTTGGGGTGGAGGTGGTGGTGGTTGGTGTGTGAGGTGGTGGTGGTTGGTGGTGGTGGTGGGGGTGGTTGGTGGTGGTGGTGGTGGTTGGGGTGTGAGGTGGTGGTGGTGGTGGTGGTTGGGTGGTGGTGGTGGTGGTGGTGGTTGGGGTGTGGGTGGTGGTGGTGGTGGTGGTGGTTGGAGGTGGAGGTGGTGGTGGTTGGGGTGTGAGGTGGTGGTGGTGGTGGGTGGGTGTGAGGTGGTGGTGGTGGTGGTTGGGGTGTGAGGTGGTGGTGGTGGTGGTTGGGGTGGTGAGGTGGTGGTGTGTGGTGGATGGTGGTTGGTTGTGAGGTGTGGTGGTGGTGGTGGTTGGGTGTGAGGTGGTGGTGGTTGGGGGTGAGGTGGTGGTGGTTGGTGGTGAGGTGGTGGTGGTTGGGGGTGGTGGTGGTGGTTGGGTGTGAGGTGGTGGTGGTGGTGGTGGTGGTGGAGTGTGAGTGGTGGTGGTTGGGGAGGAGGTGGTGGTGGTGGTTGGGGTGTGAGGTGGTGGTGGTGGTGGTGGTGGTGTGGTGGTGGTGGTGGTGGTGGTGGTAGTGGTGGTGGTGGTGGTGGTGGTTGGAGTTTGAGGTGGTGGTGGTTGGGGTGTGAGGTGGTGGTGGTGGTTGGGGTGTGAGGTGGTGGTGGTTGTGGTTGGGGTGTGAGGTGGTGGTGGTGGTGGTGGTGGTGGTTGGGGTGTGAGGTGGTGGTGGTTGGAGTGTGAGATGGTGGTGAGGGTTGGGGTGTATTCTTCTCAGTTTGTTCCCTTTAAAGTTACATAAGAAGGATAGCCAACTCTATTCCTATCACATGTCCAAGAACTCCAACTTGGACACTGCTGTGCACATTGTTTATCTGTAAGGCCTAAAACAGGGAAGGTAAAGTTATATAAGATATAATGTAAATCGGTGTCACCACAAAAAAAATCAGAGGGAAGCTTCAAACTGATCCTGTTTTAGTGCTGACACACATCATTGTGAATATGAAGTTCAGTAGCTGGATAAGTGGATGGTCACCTGACAGCATCACCTGGTGCATTTGTTACCTATGGCTTATGTGTTGATTATTTTAGTTTTGTTAGACAAATATGTCACAACATTATTGAAAATTTAGGAATTAACCCTTGAGGAACCAAAAATTCAGTATTATCTGACAGAGGCAATAACTTGCCTTCATATGAAATCTGAGTTTATATTAGACAAAGAGATAATTAGAATGAGCTGCAAAGTCTCATTTTGGTTTTGGAATTGAACAATAAAAATGGCTCTTGATCATAAAAATGACATTGACCCCCCCTGTCCATGAACTGTGTGGTGTGTTAAGCCTTTAAATCTATTTTATATTCTATCATTTTAACAACAAGATGAATGACAATGGAGGCAGGCAGTTGATCCATCAGCACTATATGATGACTGGCTTGGGTTTCTTCATATAGGTACAGAAGTATCTTCACAGTGGGGGTTTACAAACAACCAGCTACAAGAGTAAGGTTAGGTTAATTTAAGTATGAAAGCTTATTTATCAGAAAAAGTGGAGGTCTCAGGGGAAGCTCTATGTTTTAATAAGTCTTTTAGTCTAGATTAACTGTACCACTCTGCATATGGGAAATAACTCATTATGTCATTACATTCCCTTGTCAATGACATAAAGAGCTTTAGGACATTACCATAGACCAAGATGCCTGAAATTATCCTGCACCTTGTCTCATGTTTAATGGTTAGAATATATAGTTATTATGCTTTTAACCTATCAGCTTGGTAAAGGCATAAGCGCCAAAAGAAAGGACACTTCAATAATATGGTGAATTCTCTGACCATCAATCTCTTGTATTTTTAGCATGTAGTTGATATTTTATGTTGTTTAAAAGCAGTCCAATGATAAAACCACATCAGAAAGTAACAATAAGTAAATACAGTGGAACCAGTTTGCAATTTAAAAAGCTAGTAAGGTAATCTTCTGAGCTTTTTCCATTCATTTAGTAAATGTGCTATTTATTCTTTTTTTATTGTTACAAAAATGTCACAAAGAGGAATGTTTTCTGAAAAACTTCAAGCTTGCATACTTGTAGCTATTAAACACCTCTGTCTCTCTCTACCAGTCAAGATTCCAACATGTAGTTCACTCTCTTGCCCACCATCCTCCTTGCACTGGTTATGACTTTCATTTTAAATATACCAACCCTGCAACTTGACCCTTTAATTAATGCGCCCACCACTCATGTTTGGACCATTATACTAATGAGTGTCAATCTCACCAAATTCATACAAGTATACAATCACTACAACATGTACACTGATGAAGACATTAGTCATAGTGTTTATCTTTTAGTCTCCCTTTATGTTCACAGGTCTTTGTGGGTTTAATTTTGTGGCATTAATTTTGCATATATTTTAAGGTTTTCAAGGATTATTTAAGGGAGTATTAAGTTGTGGGAGGGTGTTTTAAGAAATGATTTTTATTCTGTTAAATGTTGAGAAAAGCAACCCATTTTTACCAGCAAATTTTCATATTTCCATTTCCTCTTATTTTCATAACTTAAACATATTTCTTCAGACTGATCTAAAACCTTAATTTATATATTTAATTGAAAACGTTGCATAAACGCTATTTTTATGTCAGAAACTGTACAACTTCTGTACTGATATTTAAAAATAAAATTGAACTGAACACTTGAGTCTGTAGTCTTAGCTTTTACCAATCTTTAGGTTCAACTTTTGATTTATGATTGTGTTGTGATTTTGGGACGTTTCATTTTTGGAAATATTTTACATGTGGATGTAATCTGCGTTTAATTAAACTCATGTAATAATCGACTCAAAGTCAACACAAGCTCTGTAAAGCTGTGAAATAGCTCAGTTAATATCTCTCCAGTCATCATTCTTGTCAGGCTAATGAAACAGTTGTATTCTGGTGGCAGGTTTGTTTCACTAAAAGCCTCAACAAAATGTCGGATTATATTACAAAACAAAAAAGATAAAGAAATATTATCTATATGAACTCATAATGTTAAAGCAAGCTTAGTACAGAATGACCCTTTTGTGTAAAACTGTAATTAACATTGTTAATGTTTTTTTTTTAAATTAAATATATCAACACTTGTTTCATATTAATCATGTCACACAGACACCCTTACTGTTATATTACATAAATAACAAAGTGCACTTATTTACACACAGAAAGATCAATGATGCCTGTAGATGTTTGCTAATTAGTTATACGTGGCAATGCATATAAAATTGTAAGGATTGAGTCTGATAAAATCATCTCAACAATATTACTCAGATAAAACAGATTCTTGGATAACTGGGAACTGCACATACTAAATTGAAGCAGTTTCATCCATATTGATGGTCAAAGGGTAAAAATGTAATTATAAGCAGCTTCAATTCAAAAGCTATGGAAGGTGTTTGATCTTGCATTCTGTATATAATATAACTGCATTGTACAATGCAGGCATGTGAAACATTCATTATACTTATTTCTTATATTGCTCTTACACTAGCCTTTACGTTGATATACATGTTTTAACATTACATTTTAACTACATTTTTATTATGTAATAGGAATGGACAGGATATGGCTGGTGACCGTAGGAATATTAATTTCCTTTATGTGCCCACTAATCCAGATGTACTGTGGAAAATGCCAATCAAGCATGGGTAACATTGTGGCTCAAGTACTGACGAGGAACCAATACCAAGAGAACCCAAATTATATAAACTCCCGACCCCCGATGACAAATGACGCCTGTGCGCTTTCTGTATCCTGCCCCTCAGGAAGTAACAAAGTACCCTTGTCTCTTGTTGCCTTTGCTGCCGTACCCTGTCAAAGCACTGTCAACTCACACATGCCCCTCAAGCCCCAAACACTCCATTAACAATGTGATGTATAACAGCTAGAGGATACAAACTGGAAGGTCAGATTCTGAGAAACGGCTTCCCGACTGTCTGCTTCCCTGATGAACTTTTGCATCTTGACTTGATAAAAAGACAAACAAACAAACAAATAGACAGACATTAAACACAATTAAATGTAAAAATAAAATTAAAAACATGCTGGGCAGTTTTCTTCATCTACCATTCAGGGATCTTTTGTAGGAAAAGAACATTTTTGTCAAATTTTCAGTGATGTTTTTTTGGCAGAAAAGAATTGCAAAAAAGTGTAAACCATTATTTCAAGGGAAGCAGTTTTATCTTTGAAAGCAAAATTCTTCTATATTTGCACATTTAGATTTTATTTAGTATAGGGCATTTGTATATTTTTTTGCACCAGCCTGTGGGGCTCTGCAGAAGTGACCTAAAAGCTTGCTAAGATCCTTTGGGATGAAATGACACTAAACAGGGGCTGATGAGTCAAGGAGAGTGCCTGGATTAATTATCCCTGGGTTTGTTCAAACAGCTGATCAGCTGGCAGTTTTCACTTTCTTGCCTGGCAACAGAGAAAGGTCACCCCATGCATGTTGTTCAGAATGAGCAAATCTGCAGACCACATGGAGCTCTTCCCTGTAGTACACTGATTATAGTATTATAAATTATACATTATACATTATTATAAATAGAATAATGTATGGGTCAGAATATACCATCACACAATAATATATGTCTCCTGTTGGTTTTGATCAGCACCACTCTTGCACTACCAGCCCAAAACCAATGAGAGACATAAATTATTGTGTGATAATAATATATTCTGACCAATGTTATTTTGTATATTCTATGTACATTCTTAGCATTTGCATTATTATAAATAAAATCTTTAAACTTATATTCTGTGTCCGGGGGGGGGGGCACATTGCTCCCTCATTGTAACACAAACTGCAAGCAACTTAAAATTACACATATTAGCACATATCCACTCCTTTTATTGTGACCATTAAGAGACCATTCACACTTTATTAATTAGGGGTGGCGTGCATACTCCAAAATAGTGTGCACAGTGTATCTCAAACCATTCCAACTTTTAAAGACATTGATAAAAGCTTCTAATCAAAACATCTCTGCAAATTTATTACATTACTATTTCTAAATATAGCCCAGTCTCTTAAGGGTCCCAACTACACTACCACATTATAATGAGAAAACGCTACTCTGTACAAAGCAAACACTAAATGTATTCATGTTAAAACCTAATCTGAACACTAATTCATCATGAAGTGTGACAGAGAACTGCTTTGAAATACAATACAGTATCTTGAGCCTTATCTCTCCAGATTTACATGTTGATGTGATTAAAGTTTCAACTTATGTTCTATTAGATGACAGAGCTCCCTACAGTTGGTCTGCAGACGTAAACGTAGTCCAATCTGAGTGTAGACATCAGTAAATAATGGATCCTTTTCAAGCAGTCTGAAGGATGTAGTTAAATGTTGCAAAGCTTTGTTGTCTCATTTTTCTTCCTACAGCCCCATTTCTAATCTGTGTCACTTCCTCTGGCAAAGCCTTACTGTCAAGCCTCAAGATTGTTAGCAACAGCATGGCTAAAATAAATAACCAGTTGTCTTCTTTTTGAATCGTAGAAACAGTAGTAATACTCATAGACTTAGACAAACATTTTGACTTCTTAAAACATGCAGGAGAAGTTAACTTGATTGTTATTTTCTTTCTTGGTTGTTTCAAACTAGTTTCAAAATGTTTTATTCTTTTTAAGAAAAAAAGGGACAGACTTTGTGCTTTCTTCAAATAGGACCTTAAAAGCAAATGCGATAATGTTTTTCAGGTACAGCCTTGAACATGTGAGGTATTAAGATCTGCAGTGTGAGACAAGGGGAACAAAGTAAAGCATTTGGACTGTTCTAGTCACAAGAACATAAGAACATAAGAACCATAAGAAAGTTTACAAATGAGAGGAGTCCATTTGTCCCATCTTGCTCATTTGGTTGTTAGTAGCTTTTTGATCCCAGAATCTCGACAAGCAGCTTCTAGAAGGATCCCAGGGTGTCAGCTTCAACAACATTACTGGGGAGTTGGTTCCAGACTCCCACAATCCTCTGTGTAAACAAGTCCCTCCTATTTTCTGTTCTGAATGCCCCTTTATCTAATCTCCATTTGTGACCCCTAGTCCTTGTTTCTTTTTTCAGGTCGAAAAAGTCCCTTGGGTCGACATTGTCAATACCTTTTAGAATTTTGAATGCTTGAATCAGATTGTCGAATAGTCTTCTTTATTAAAGACTGAATAGATTCAGTTCTTTTTAGCCTTTCTGCATATGACACGCCAAACCTGGAATAATTCTGATCGCTCTTCTTTGCACTCTTTCTAGAGCAGCATGTAGCGAGGTGACCAGAACTGAACACAATATTCTAGACGAGGTTTTTGTAATGGACCATTGTAGTTTTGTTTGTATAAATACATTTAAAAACATTTACTGTACAGCTATGGCTAAAAGTTTTGCATCACCATAAAAAATCAACTAATTTTGCTTCATAAAGTCGAATTGACATCTCAAAATCTAACAGGAAATACTGGGATTGCTAATGGACCAAAACTGCATTTACCAACGATACACATAAATGATACTTTTAGGTATTGCCCTTCCTGAAATCCAGCCATACTAAAATGATGCTCGATTCAAATATGGGATTTAATGCATAGTGATCCACAAAGAACAGGTCAGGACCCTTTGCAGTATCACTTAATGAACTAAAACAAATAACACTTTCCAGATTGCTGACAGTTGGTCCACTTCCTCTATTTACAAATCCAATATTCAGAAAGACTGGTCTGTGGCTATTGATTTTGTTTTTTTATGGAGAAAGGGCAATGGAACTAAACAAGTAAATATTCTACTGTAATAATAGAAATTAAGACACTATCTAGCTAGTTAATGTACACTCAAAGCAGCTGGAATGTTTTGTCTAGCCAGTAGATGGCATTAGATATTTTTGTCTGACACAGCCAGTGCTTTCCTTTAACATGTTCATCCAGATCTATTATATATTTAACATACTGATTAAATAAATCTAACTCAGAGCTCAGCAAAAATTTAGCATTCTATATTTTAACTTATTTTAGATTAATTGACCTCAAATACATTATAATTGCAACTTGAAATGAAAAATCGGGGATTAATGGGATTACAAGCAAATAGCCCACTAGTTAACACACCTTCCAGTGAGTGCCTTCACAGGTGTGATGTTTAAGCACTTTCATCTCCTGTTATCCAATAAAATAGTACCATTTGAGGTGAAAAAGCAAAGCAGACCTTTCAGTCCTCCTTCATACATTTTGTAGCACACATTCTTATCTTTTACTGAACATTTCCTAGGATTTACAATACATTTTGTTTTTCAAAATGTCACTGGAAAGAGTTAGACAAGCTTAACATTTTAATACAACCCATTTATCTTTAACTATATAACATACCATTGTGTACTGGAAATACCAGGGATAGGGGACTGCAATTTATATGACCTTGGAGAAGAAAAATAATGCAAACAACAAGGCGGTTGCCGAGGGGCTGTTAAAAAAGTCTTACGTGTTTGTATTGATGTTTGTCACATGTTCCTATGGACTCCAAATTCTCTTAGATTTTTGTCTCTTGTAAGACGGTGGATTATTGAAAATAGCTATATGGGGATCTTGTATGATATTTGTATTATACGTTTTATTTTTGTGGTCACAGGGTGATAGGAAGGAACTAGGGGGATACGACTATTACTATTCTGTGTGGTGCTTTTGTACAAAGCATCCTTTCTGTTTATTGTAGATACACGTAGCTGAGCTTCTCTTATGGTTGTGTCTAGAAAACCAAAGTTTCTGAAAAATGCACACATTTCATTTGCTTTCATTAAAAAAATCCCTATCATCACTCCAATGCATCTCAGTCCTAACTAATGGGAGTACTGAATGGAGTCACGCCAAGCTTTAGGATGTGAAGAGTCATATCTCAGGTATGAATGAGAGCCTGTTTCTTTGTAGAAAATGGTGGTGGTGATGGCAGAATTAGAAGCAGTGATGGTGATGTCTAAAAATTATATTTGTAGAGATGTTCCATGTATACCCCAGATCTGGATAAAATGAATGACATCATTTAATTCTTCATTAGTGTTAACTGAGGTGTCAAATATGTCACCATTATATCTAAGATATAAGCGTATTGCCTCTGTACTCTTAAAAAACTTTATTTTCAATCCATCCATAGGGCAAAATTATCTTGTTTTTGCAAAAAAATGCTTAGAGTCTTTGACATATGTAGGTATAGATTGTACAATAGGTTTGAAAGCATCATCCGGAAACTTGAAAATTATTTCTGTGGAGCATTATATATATATATATATATATATATATAAACATATATATATATATATATATATATATATATATATATATATATCATATATATATAATTATAATTAAATGAATAAACATGTAGTAAATTTAATTTTAAATTTATAGTTTGTTTGTGTTTTAAGCACTGCGGGATCTACATTTTTCAATTCGTGACGCCCCCCCCCCCCCACTGAATAGGTGATCAATATGAAAGGTTGATCACTAGTTATGACTGGCGACGGTTGGTATTGTGTATAATCATATTAGCGTGAGTCTCAGAGCATTAGCGCTTAATTAAGTAAAAAATTTATTCAAATTTAAAATATTTATAAATGCTGTAAAGAAATTATATTTAGGCTCATGTGTAGGGCTGTGTTGTGCGTTTTTGGGTTTGCTACTGGAATGTGTAGCTGCTCTATAATAATTTATGTAAAACTAATACTACACACATACACCATATACATATACACTGCAGCTTTAATTCCTGAACACACTTACTACAATGCCCCAGTAACCAATGACATTCTCAAAAGGCTAATGAATATGCACATACATGCTGGTAAAAAGTCATCTTCTAAGCAGTGATATTAACAGCATATTCTTAAACTGTAAATCTCAATAACTGGTTGCTGGGAACATTTTTGTGTTGAAATAGAGGGGGTGGGGGAGGTCAATCACCTTTTTGGAAAATAGTGAATTAAATATTCTTCTCTTCCTGACAAAATATTACAGGCTTGAATTACAGTATTTTCTTAAACACTTCTCTTGAACCTAAGAACCCTAATCAAGTTTCTTTTTAGCTGGAGGAAAGGAATCTGGGGGAAAAAAAAAAAAACAGTCTATGCACATAACAGAGTTTATGAAATTTAATATTTATTTGGGTTGAGTTAACACATTGGAATCAACCTTAAAATCCACTTCCTCCTGGCAATGTTCTTTAGGCAATGACCCCCTGTGGCAAAGTGCCTGCCCCTGTGTGTATTTTCTGTTATATGTTGTGTGTTAATGTTGGTGTATAGTCATTGGTACATGGGATATAAACGGGGCTGTGTAACACAAGTGTTTAAAATGTATATTTATATTTAGGTACGAGGATTGCACAGCACTTCACGTGCAAGTAAAAAGTAATAATATGTGAGCACGGGGAATTGCACTTTATTAATTCATGTGCAGTTGTGCCGCGACTCCAATTGAATGATTGATTAGCAGTCGAGTCTCGGTACAGCTGCATAAAAGTAGCATGTTTTCACATACTCGGGGTTGTGTGTTCGGGAGTGGAGAACAGGGCAAATAGAGAGAAGCGTAATTATAAATATCAATTGTTTTGTGTAGCGTTTGTCCACCCTGTTTTGTCAGTGTCTATTCGTTTTGTTTGTCTATTTATTTTGGCCTCACATGCCGTGTGCTGTTTTTGTTACAAACCTGTTTGTTTCATTATTAAACTGCACATCAGTGCCTTCACCATTCCAAAACCTGTGTTCTGAGTCGGTTTCTTGTTTCTGGTCTGTCGTCACCCACTGCGGCCGTCTTTGTGACACCCCCCCACACCACACACACAAACACTCACACAAACACACACTCTTGACAACCATACTACAATCATTTTGCAATACAGCAGACATTCATGAATGAAACTGCATCCTTGATTAAGATGTTGAAGCTGAAATGATAGCTAATGCTATTATTAGTATTCTGTGTGTTGCTTTTGTACAAAGAGAATCCTACGGATGTCAGGACTGCCCAGTCTCCAACCACCTTCTGGCACCTGCTCAAGACACACCTCTTCAGACAACACCTGTAAAACTCAACTCTTCCCTTCTGGACAATATAGCACTCTGCCTTTAATGCACTTTAACTTGCATTTATCTGCTCCCTATTTTACTGCATTTAATCCTGCACTGAACCCAATCTGTAGTATTTTGTATTTCACTTTCACTCATATCTGACCCTGATATAAATATCAACACTGTTATCTGCTCTTGAACTGCCTCGATATCAAATCATACTGTGTTTTGTATTTGCTCTTATTAGGACTGAAGTCATTGTATTTTGTATCTTGCTCTTAATTGTATTGTAATTATTGATATGTATTTTTTGTATACAACTGTAAGTCACCCTTGGTAAGAATGTCTACTAATACATAATAATAATAATAATAATAATAATAATAATAATAATAATAATAATAATAATAATAATCCATAGTTCCAAACACCAGTCTGAAATATGTTTATCAATGTGCAAAACATTTAAAAAGACAAATCTAAACCACAAATATTTAGCACTTACGGTCTCCTTGGCAACGTAAAGGTTGAACATCCAGCTTCGCCTCAGAACCTGGTCGATTGGCATCTCCAACAACCAACTGGCTGACTGGCAAGTGGTCCTTGTAGGTCAAAAGTCCAGTGTCCTGTCTCCTAGATAAGCACAACCAAATGGTTAGTGTACCAATCTGAAACTGTTTAAAATAAGTTCAGAAATGGAAGTTTTATCAACAGCAAGTTGGAAAACTAATAATAATAGTAAATGTTTCTTTGTAAACAACAGCTATGACACTGCTGCCTATGTAAGGCTCCCTACAAATAGGAGAAGTTAAAGTTTAGGCAAAGAGCACCAGCTCCTTTAAATCCTCTTCCTTTGAGAGCTATCAAGGGTTGTCAGAACTGGAAGCTACCCTGTAGACTCTGCTCACTGATTCAAGGAAAATAGTGGTCGTGTTTTGTCCCATGATCTGATGGCTGCTATTAAAAGATCAGGGACGTGTGTGAAGCACAGGAATATTCTTGAATGTAGACTGCTTCCAGAAACAGCATCTTGAATTAAACAATATTATTCTCATGTTGGACAAATCACCCCAACATTTACTATTTATTCCCTTATTAAAATTGGAGACTATACAAAACGAATATCTGAAAAATATTAAATTTTTGGGGGGTATCAGCATAATTATTAAGAGATTCCCTTCAGAGCTCTGGCTTGGTGCTCAGTTTGATTCCATTCCTTCAGAGATAAAAGGCATGAGATGCTAGTGAATTATTCTTCCATGGTTTGGTTGTTTTGCACCCCGACCCTGTTGATGGAAACATTTATCAGAAAAAATGATTCATGGCAAATGGCAAATCCCAAATCCCATTCTCTTTTGCCACACCAGCATGTTTTTAGCCTATATTAGGTACCGGCACATTTGAATTAAAATGAGTTTATTTGTGCAAGTTGTTGATTCATACTGTTCTAAGTTCTCTGAGTGCATCCAAACTTTCAATAACATCTATTTCATAGTGAATAATATTTCAACCATCCAGCTGCAGGAGTTAATAGCAATTCTGTAATCTGTAAAAAAAGGAATTTAAGGTTAGCATTAATATAACCTCCTGAGGAAAAGGTGTATGTGTAGATGCTGCTGGAGGTGTGGGAGGTGTGAATATTCCTAAAGCATTTGGCGCCATACAAATCCTGAATGCACTTCATTTGTCCCCATTATTTTTTGCCCTGCAAACACGAAATGCATTTTCAGAAATCATTCCTGCAATGTAAAAGGGTTAGGTTAAAGATGTTTGTAGAAGGTTAAGTAATATTTGATTCTGCTTAATTACAAATACCAATATCTTGTCTTATCTTGCCTTCATTGTTCAATTAATTAGAATATTAGATTTTATTTGCAAATGCTTCTGGCAGTAAGTCTAAATATATACTGATTTGATAATCAGCATATATCTGCATAACTAATTAATTGACCTAAATTGCACCCAGTACTACACAAAGGTTTAAAATTGTACTGGGATTGTTGGGGAATTAAGTTCCAGCAGTCAGGAAATACTGTAGCTCCAAAAAGTATTATGCAAACAAGCCCAGTACTTATATACAGTTGTTGAGTCTCGCAGCATTTACTACAGATTTAGCTCCAGACTCTACCTTTACATCCGGTTGTCTCGCCCTGTTGATCCCGGCATCTGTGTTACTGTAGGGGTGTACATAAGATTTTACTGATTTAAATATTATTATTATTATTATTATTATTATTATTATTATTATTATTATTATTATTATTATTATTAATAAACACATATTGTGCATGTTTCAAATCTTATTTTATCTACTATACAAAAAGAAAATCTTGCTTCTTGTACACCAACAACTCTCTGTTTCGAGTAAAAATCGTCTACCATAATGTAACAAAAAGCGAAACCAGGTAGGATATTGTTTTGGAACTTATTACAAAATTGAAATGGTTCATGTCTTGTGAAGGTACAATTCACTGGATTGCTAAACCATTAAAAGTGCCTGTTTTCTGGTTTTTCCATTTTATTTGTTGCAAATCAATGTGCCGTGAGAGATAAAGAGGTATCTGCATACCTCTCTCCATGTGTGGGTCTGTATCACAATTTGGCAAAGTGCCCGCCCATGTGCTATTTATTTGTGTTTTATGTTGTATGTAGTGTATTAATGTTGGTGTGTAGACATTAGTACATGGGATATAATATGGGTTATGAGCATGAGTGTGTAAAATGTATATTTGTATTTAGGCACAGGGATTGCACAGCACTTCACATGCAGGTAAAATGTAATAATATGTGAGCACGGGGAATTGCACTTTTATTAATTCACATGCAGTTGTACCGATACTCCAATCAAATGACTGATTAGCAATCGAGTCTCAGTACAGCTGCATAAAAGCTACATGTTTTCACCCACTCGGGGTTGTGTGTTCGTGAGTGAAGAATGGGTGTGAAGAGGAGAGTTAAAGTAAGGAGAGAAATAACAATTGCTAAGGTGTGCTGGAGGGCCAGCACGGTACTTGTTTGTTTAACATTCGTCCACTTGTTGTGTCTGTTACTATGTTTTGTTTGTCTATTTATTGGCTGCAAGAGCTGTGTCCTGTTTTGGTGTCAGTGTTTCGTTACAACCTTTTTATTTTCTGTCTGTTTACCTATGCTGAGCATAACCAAGCACTCAGCTTCACCAAACTCTGCATCTCTCTGTCCTGTGTGTTACTCTTCCGGGTCTGATGTCATCCCACTTCAGCCATCTTTGTGACACACATATAAACTCCACGCAGTAAACATGAGCAGTACTTCTAACACACACACACACACACACACACACACACACACACACACACACACAAAAGAAGCATCAGAGACACAATATGGTGTAATATCACTTGATGGCCGACCTTCAGTATTCCTCCACGAGTCAGCGTGCGGATTCAAAGATAATAAGCTTTTCATATTCTGTGGACAATGTCATTAGAATTATACACTTGATTCTGCATTAGAACTTATAATACCATGTATCTCGTTATCTCACAGTGCACATTACCCTTTTCTTTTTTTATAATCTTGTGTTGTTTTTTTTATGTATCTGCTGTGGAAATCTCTGTTAGAATAGGTACTTAGATTTGCTTACTTTACAGTAAGTAATTTAATTGTGAATGTGCTCAAAGGCACTGGAGTGGTCACTTGTAGTAATTTAACCCATACTACCTGCAAACGGGCAGGTACCAAGCTATCTGCTATACCCAAATTACATATTGTTCTCTCTCTCTCTCTCTCTCTTTCTCTCTCTCTCTCTCTCTCTCTCTCTCTCTTTCTCATTCTTATAAAGCGTGTGGCTACTATATTTGCAGCCCAACAAAAAGGTATTGCAGTCACATCATAAGGCAGTATTGAACTGTGAAGTTGTATCGATTCTGCAGACAGCTTAAGCCCTGACAGGTTAAAACCTTCATTCCGGTACCTAGAGTGTAGAAAGTTTAGGATCTATAGGTGTGCAATTGTGATACAATTTAAAACAAACTGTAAAAAATAAATAAATAAACTAAAAAGCTGTTTTTCTTGTAAAATTATTTAAAACAATGACTCAGTCAATCAAATCACCATCCCACTTGACTCACCACTGTTTCTGGTCTGCATCACAGTTGCAGTAATATTTTGGGTCAGTGCAGTTCCGTTCAATTCCACAGGCACACTTCTGAATCCCTGGGCCAGATCCTCCCCAGTAAAAATGCTTCTCATTGCCTTTCCCTACCCACCATGTATATGGGGTACCATCTGGAAGAAAAAGAAAGGATTCTAAATTAACTAGTATCATAGGCAAGTTCCATAGCGATCCACCTCACAATCTAAACTGAATGGGACCTACAAACCAACATTTGATGACAATGCTGAAGGACCAAAGATTGTTCAGCCCATCACAAATCTCAATTAATGGACAGCAATATGAATAGTGGCCGTTAAGACATACTCGCAGTATTTATTTTAAATGTGACTAGCATTGTCTATGTGTAGGTATTCCGAGCACTAATAGTTTCTGTAATCGTTCTATTAATGCTATTTCCTTGTAGATGATTTGAGCAATTTCCGAGAATGTTTACAGTTTATTAATTTGAAAAGACTGTTCAATAAAAAAATTAAAATGTTATAAAACGTACAGCAGGACACTGAATGATAAAATATAAAAAAAAAAATTCTCACAAATTATTAACATGAAATTGAAAATAACAATGTACAGAACACATACAGTCTAGGATTTCAAATTTATTTCAGCAAAGCACATGAGCTTGTCTACAAGTGTTCAAGATATCACTGCATGTTCTTCTTTTCTAAATAGTTAACATTTATTTTATAAAACAGCATTATTGTCATGCAGAAGTGCACGTTTTGTCCACAAAAAGAACCCCCCCCCCCCCCCCCCCCCCCCCCACCCCCCCCCCCCAAGTAAAAAAAAAAAAAAAAACAAAAAAACAAAGAAACATTCAATAAAATTACAATTTAGATGCATGTGTGGTTATGTAGCAATTACATTTTAAATACAGTGTAGTTACAAAAGACGTTAGCTGACAACATTTTTCATTTTGTAGTTAAACATACTGTTGCACTGTAACTACACAATCATGTGTGTATTTACTGTGCTATTACATTGCAATACATTCTAGGTATGTATACTTCCTATAACGTGTTACCGCCATGACATACTACTATACAGAAACATGTGATAGATGTTAATTATAGTTTCCATACTTCTATAGGAAACTTACACCAATGGACATTGCATTAACAAATAGTGTCTGGGCCTTGATGTTGGTAATTAAAGAATGTGGACCACAGGATTTAAAAGTGTGGATCCAAGCTGAAGGGAGACAGAATGCACCAGGTCGAGTTCTAGTTGTTCAGAAGATATATATATATATATATATATATATATATCACACACACACACACACACACACACACACACACACACACACACACACAAATAACTGATCAATTAATCTTGTCTATCTGAGTGCAGTATCAAAAAACAGTGCACGAAACATGCATCTTGAAGAATAAATCTTGCAAAATTGTCAGAGGATACTTCTAATGATTTTGACAAAAGGGCAACTGGAATGTACACCCAATATTTCACAATATCTGAGATAGAAAAAAAAAAGTTTGCAACTTGCAAGTTTGCTTTTCGATGCATTCCTTTCACAGCAGTACTACAAGTTTATCGTATCATTTTAGTCGCAAGTAAGCTGAATTGTCTTTTTATTCAACGTATTACTTTCAAATAGTATTAGAAAAGTAACAGCTATAACACACTATTTACTCAGTTAACTAATATAAAAGAGCAATCAATCATTTCCATCTCTTAAATACAGTATTCCAGGTTGTAATGCAATGGGTAATTTACAGTAATATATATGCACTTGATGTATTTTCTTAAATCTTTTTCCTTTTAGGTATGACATTTTACTGGAGGAATCTTAATGGGCAGTATAGCGCAAAAGAAAATGTCAGATTATGTCACTAAAAGTGATTACTTTTAATTGTCTTTCAATACAATTTCATATCACCAGCAGACAGGTGTGATTAATTTCCATTTTGATCCTTAAAGGATTTTGTATTACTCCAAACCCTGCTTTTTAATTTAATTGTAATCGAGATGCCTTTAAAAAGTGCCTAAAACCCTTAGTGCTGAGTTAGCAACCTTGCAAACCTAATATATACATTTTATATTATGATTCCAAAACAGTCATTTTAAGTGGCATCCATTCACGGTTTCTCAGTTCGTGACTGGCACACAGTTCAACACCCAACCTGTTTTGCAGCACTCTATTCTGCTGAGGGAGAAATAATTACAGCCTTCCAAGTGTCAGTTTTATCATGATACAAAACTCAGAATGAGCAATTCAGATTGTGGGAGCTGTTTACTGACAATCAACACCTATGTAATTTATACAAGGTCAGACTTCCTCTTTAATGACACTGGCCCTAAAGTAATGGATTTAGCCCTTTACAATGATGTTGGAATAAAGATATAATTGGAATTGTCTTTACATTATCTGCAAACCTGAACACATCCTTGTTAAAGTTACAATAGGGTAACAGTTAATGTGGTGGGCCACTAATTATAATCTGTCCAAATGTTGCCTCTGCTTGAACAGTATTAGTATTACGATGCAGTGTGCTTGAAATGTATAATTGGAATATGCAATACACTGTATCTCTTTAGCATATGCACCTCACAATAAAGGCTGTTTGGTTGCTTCCAATATAGCTCTCTATTCTTTAAGGTACAGTAGTTATATCCCTGATTTTAGGTTCTAGGCTCTACAGGTGGTGATACATATATATATATATATATATATATATATATATATATATATATATATATATATATATATATATATATATATAACCATACAACAGATGTAGTGGGTTCAGTGGATATTGTACTATTTCCTTGGTTTAAAATCCCCAAATTTTGTTTAAGAACATTCTGTCTCCTATAACTCAAAGCAGAAAATGCATTTTATTAGTCTTGGATATACAACTTGAGTATTGTTTTGACTTGATCATATAAATAATAATATAAAGAGGTACAAGACACTACTATGGTAAATACACACTGATGAGAGCACCAGTAGAGAACCAGCAGACTACTTCGTCAGCAATATACCATTACAGAAAAGTTAGACCATCCAGTCCAGGGCACTCTGTTCCCTTTACACAGTGCCCTCACAGGTCTGGAGGGAGATTTATAACCAAGATTCATTCTTTTTCTGTCATAGTGATGCAAAACGTTTGGCCATTGCTACACATGCAATACTTACTGTATTTATAGATAGTTATGTCGCCTCTGTTTCCTGACTTACATGGCACTTTTGGTTTGAGTCTTGAGTGATGTACTGTAAAGGGCTTTGTACCAATAGAATAGGCTTCCTTGATAGCATGATTTTATATAATACTGCTCACAATTCATCAAGGTACTGTAGTCAGTAATAAATGACTGTATTAAAGTTATTTCAAGAAGAAAGCTGTGCTTTGTTGTGTTCAAGGCCATTTGATGAAGTTCCTCATGTGAGCTGAAAATGGAAAGTTCTGAGTGCACAAAATTGAATGAAATCTTATACATGCCTGTGTAAACATATTAACTCCCAAGACAGAAGTACAGTTTTCTTCACTGTAGCCATGGTTTTGAATCTCAAAGATCACACCTTCCGGGGTGTTACAGATATTCTCATAGTTAAAACTGATACATGGATATCAGACCTTGCTATGAGCAGATGGGCCGCTAGTTATGGAAGCCTGTTGAAGCCACTGAGCCCCTATGCCTTGGAGCAGCAAAACCAGACCCAGATAGAGTACGGGGCTTTGATGTTAATTTAGCAAAGTTAATTCAGCCGTAATGTATATTCTGAACTTTCAGGAGTACATTGTTTTATATTTTTAGGATGTGGTATTTGTTCTTGCTTCAGTAACTACTCTTGGAGTCTCTCACAGGCTCAATGTCAGCACTGCCTCGTGCTATTACTTCTGAGCAAATAAAATGCCAAGAGCAATTGGGCTATATGTCAACATGGAAAAGGGTAAGCAAAGACTACATAAGGACTAAAAATGTAAATGTTCAAATCAATATTTTGGCAGGTTGGCCTTTTTCTGTAAGTATCCATGGGGAGAACAAAGTAGATATCTCCACAGGTGCCTCTTAAGGTGAGCCTTTCAGCCAACAAACATAATCACATGCCTGAAAACCACTAAAATGCTGCAGTACAACTCAGTGTGTCATGGTTGTTACTGTAGCCACGGTTTAGAATCTCAAAGTTAAACAGTCATAAAATACAAGTTGTATTTCTGGAAAATCCGCCCACTAATCAATACATCATATCCAAGCGGCGTAAAAACTCTGTGTAGCTTGCATTCATGTTGCTTCTTTTTTGTTTGGCCTCCTTCTCCACTGCCACCACCTTGCAGCTTAGAACACAAGAAAGTTTAAAACGAGAGGCCATTTGGCCCATCTTGCTCGTTTGGTTGTTAATAGCTTATTGATCCCAGAATCTCATCAAGCAGCTTCTTGAAGGATGCCAGGGTGTCAGCTTCAACAACATTACTGGGGAGTTGGTTCCAGACTCTCACAATTCTCTGTGTAACAAAGTGTCTCTTATTTTCTGTTCTGAATGCCCGTTTATCTAATCTCCATTTGTGACCCCTGGTCCTTGTTTGTTTTTTTTCAGATTGAAAAAGTCCCTTGGGTCGACATTTCAATGGCCAAGTGAGACGGATAGGAGTCGAATGAAGCTGGAAAAAAGGGCGTATCTGATAGACCCATGCACCACAGACATAACATAGACATAAACAAAGGATGTAAAATGAGTGATCAGAAGAGAATTTATCAGTATGCATGCCTATGAAGAGGTATGTGAAAAATACAGCCAACAAGGGGTTGGGCTTGGCTCGAGATGCAGTACTGAGTGTACTTTGCGATTCAGTCCCTTTTAAACCTGTTTTACTCTGAAAAAAAATTAAACAGTGCGTGTAAAATAAACAGCGCATGTGAAAATAAGTTGGCTTGACTTGCCTGAGAGGTGCTGAATAAATGGACTGCTAAGGGTTAAAATTGTAAACTTTAGCTTTAGTCTTTACTTTTTGGGTTTTAAAAAGCACTTAAAATGAGACCATGTTGTGATCTGAGTTTGCCAATGGTTCTCTGAACTCTATTTTAGTTATTCTGTCTTCATTATGTGAAAAGACTAAATCAAGGTATGCCTTCCCTCTAGTCAGTGCTTTGACAAATTGCGTTAGGAAGCAGTCATTTGTCATTTTTACCATTTCAGTTTCTTCTGTCATGCTCCCCACCAAGTTTTCCCATTTTATATGGGGGAAGTTGAAATCCCCCATTAATATGGCTTCTCTTTTGCTGCACTCATTTCTAATGTCCTTGTATAACAGATTATTTTGCTTGGCGTCTAAATTTTTGTCCATTATTCTGACCCATATTGATTCTGTGTTGTTTTTTTCTAGATTTAATACCATGGCTTCATGACTAGCTTGCTTTGTCTTTGGGGGGAGCTGGCCCTACGAGCCACATCCACATCCGCGGCACTAGACTACATGATTTCACCGTGTTTTTACCAGTCGGTCAACATTGCGAATAGCTGTCAGCACCTACAGACAAGGTCTCCGGCCAAATTCATTTGTCTGTTCAATTGCAATTTAAATCATCCACATTGCAGATTCTCCATAGTGATTGTTATTTCAGAAATGTTTAAATTTAAAAAGTAAATACCCACAGCTCTAGATAACTGGCAAGGCAAACAAAAGGTTTGTCTACACTTGATATAACAACTCAAAAGAGGCTTAAAAATCCTTATCAATTAATTCTTTAAAAATCTTCAGACCATTTTACCTGGTCATTCATTTAAATTAATTATTTTGACTCACAGTTTTCCAAAGTCAACATACCTTGAGCAAGAAACGTAGAGATGATAGTAGAAAAAGGCACAAGAATGTTATACAGAGGCATGCATTTGGTGACACAAAATTTCCAATGGGCTAATGAAAAACAGAACCAAGAAATAACTCGAAACTGAACAACATGAATGTTTGTAACCCTAGGGCATGGAAATACTTATTCTAGCATGCTCCTGCAAGAAAGTTGGGTTACAAAGCAATCTTACTGGCTCCCAATCTCTGAAGTGAAGCTTCTGCACCAGTACTAGTACTAATACAACTGATTTCAAACTGTACTTTACCACAGTGAGTGAGTTCACTTGCACGAACATTTCTTCGAGACTTAAGAGCTTGCAACTCCCTCAAATACTCTCAGTGAATTGTTTGAATCATTACAGAATGAAAACCCAAAGGAGTCATTTGACTTTGTTGCAGCATTTTCCTGCTAAATCACAAATAACCACAAAGTTCCAAACCATCAGTCCACGAGGGATTCAATATCTTGGCAGACCTCATCTCCTGGGCTGATAGTAAGTCAAAGTCTGACAGCCTAAGCACTGATGAAACTTTGAACAGCTGAGAAGATACTATGAGAGTGAATGAAAAAGGAAGATGTGGGACCAGTTTTACTCAACTGGGCTTTGAGTTTATTAAGGCAATCTTGCTGCAGTAATATAGTTTTGTCGCTGAGGATTTTTTTGTTTACGGCTCTACCACTGCTGAAGCAAACAATGGTGAGATTATTACTACTTACTTTTTTTTAGAAAAAGAAAGATGGCCCACTTTAGCAAAATGTGCAATCAGATGCATTCTGGTGATGCAGGACAATCTTTCTCTCTGTGGGCAAGTTGTTAAAAGAGGGAAAACATCAGGCTGCAGCTTATGTATTCTTGCAACAACCAATTGAAAGATGGTGATTAGAAAAAAATGACCAGGGCTTGTAAATTATAAACTGAAAAAAATAATGCAGTTTATAATGTTAGTTCTTAATGTTGACTAGACATTTAAATTCTACTATAACTATTATATGTTATATGAGGCTGTAGCAGGATAGGAGCCTGGCACATGAAGAGTAGGTTTTGGATATATATATATATATATATATATAGTAAATAGTATTGCATAAATGTGCGTTATTATTATAAATGATTAATGAAGTACCTGACCCTCCTGGGAGAGCCTGCCTGCTGTGTGTCATTGCCAGCTGTGGATACTCAGCAGGTAGGTGTGTTCCAGCATGGCGTAGGGTATAAAGATGTCCTGTTTATTCACCTCGGGGCTGCTGCAAAGCCAAGGACAACAGGTTGAAGATCGTCCACGCCACCCGAACATACAGACCGAAATATGCTGTTGAAATCCTCCGATCGCCGTGATGGTGAACCGGGATCGGAGACAAAAGAAGAAGCCAAAACCGCCAACGGCCGGAGTCGGGGTTGTATTAATACATAGAGATTAGTTCGGGGATGGTAGATACTCATAAAGTATAGCAAGGTGAGCAAGCAGGACCGCCATTAGGAGTAGCGTACGTCGTTTTTATGGCAACTTTTATTTTATAGTTTGTATTGTGTTTATTTTGCTTTTTGTATAGAGGCTCTAAAATAATTGAATTTTATTCTTAAAGTTTTTATTGTACCATCCAGTTGTATCTGTTTTCTTTTTTGTTCATGTGTCTTACAAGTGAAGCGTTTTAACACAATCCCTGTAAAATGCAATCCATGATATACATGGCTGTCTAATCCCATGTAGTCCATAAACTTAAAACCATTTCATAAGTTCATATACATGCTTGTAATTTAAATACTTGGTTTGTTTAATATACATGCTCTCCATGTCTTATATCTGACAAGCAACTTCAAAACATGTGCTTCACTAGGGAGTCAATGTGTTAAGAAGAAACCTGTTTACTTGGCTTGCTTCTTCATCTGATATACCCTAGATGGCAATTTAAATCTCCCCTGCACTTGAAAATTAACACATATAGTCTCCCTAAATTAAACTTCAGAAAACCTGCCCATCAAGGTTTCTGGATTAATGCTGCATCGATCCAAAGTAAATATTACCTGGAACAAATATTTCCTGACAAAGCCTAACACCAACCAATGGCAGAGATCCAAAAGTAATTTCCATTGTATAAAGTCATTATTCTTTGCGAAGGACAATATATTTTCTTCAACTGCTTTCCATACTCTGCTATTTTACAGGAGAGATCTTCATCAAAAACCCAGGTGCAAAGTCAACTTCTAAGCCGTAAAAGCACAAAATAAAGTCTTGTCTCTTTTTTAATTTGTAGAATTAGAATGCCCAAATTAGAGGGGGACAAGGATGCTGTCACACATGAATGTCATTTCTCTGGCTGTCTGCAATGACTGGCAGCTTCGTTTTCTTGTTGGATAGATCAGCCCTATTATGGATCAGCCTGAATGCCAGGGCTGGGAACACTATTATTCTCCTGTCAGCATCCCCATTCCAATCCAAAGCCATAGAAAGCCCATCACCTCTCTGATCTTCCATTTCAGTGCAGGCCCCCGAGGGACTCAACCAAAAAGGAAAAGAAGCTCATCAGGTACCCCTTTTCCAGGATCATAGACTCCTCCACAGCAATAGGTTTCAAAGGTTAACAGCTCTGCAAGCATTACCTAACACCTCAGTTCTGCTGATAATATAAATTAAAACTCAATTCTATTTTCAGTTGTTATAATACAACACAACCATACTGAAGTGTCATTCTGGGCCTGTGATCAGGTAAACATGATAAAAAACACACTTTATTTCTTTGACTTACTAGGCCACTATACTTTGCAGTACAGGCTATAAACAAATATCATTAGATAAGGGAAGGATTACATTTCACTGCCTGAATGTTATTTTTTTTTCGTGTCACTGAGACAGGCATTTTAATTTTTAAAAGGCGGAGACAAGGGGGGCTTATAAATTGGGTAGTTCAAATTGAGGAGAAAATTAGGTAAAAAAAACAATTGCCAATTCCAAAAAAAAAAAAAAAAAAAAAAGCTGACATGTTACAGCAGCACACAGAAACAAAACATCACAGGAACTTGTTTAGATCTAAGAAAAAAAACAGGAAAACGCTGTAAATTCAATGTACTTGACATAATTACATCAGAACATTTATTCTGTCTTGTGTTTTGCTATATGTTTTTACAACATTTATAAATATCAAGAATCGAGTGGATAAAAGCAGATAATGTTTCATGAACTAAACGTATCAGGTATGTTTTTTTTTTCATTATTACTGATAATAATGGAATGAAAAAATATTATTTTATTTATAACTATTATGTTTGATAAAATAATTGAGAGTAGTGTCCATTATTGCTTGAGGAAAATGTTTAACATGGCATTACAATCACTCAGGTTCCCAAACATCAATATTTTTCAACAACACTTTCGGGAAGTATTGTAAGCAGTAACGACTAGTTATAAGAGACTACAGAGGCTAAGCCTATTTGTAATTTTCTAAAGTAAAAAAAATCTTATCTTATGTCATGCTTTTGGTCTACTGTATTGCTGTTGGCTAGTAGCCTCAAAATGGATGGGCTCCTCACCTGTGGCACAGTCTCAGTTTAATAATGCACTTTAAACTTAAAGTCACTCAAATCATACACAACTAAAAATGTGTTACATGTTAGTCTGGGATTCTAATATAAAGTATGAGTCATAAAGTAATCTTTGAAGCCCATTTCCACCATATCATACAAGAAAGGAAAAAGATACAAATAATAAAAGAGCTTAGCATTTCATTATTTCAACTCACTAACTCTTTCTGCATATATTGCTGTGGGTAATAATAAGCAAGGCTAAGGCAAATTGGATTTTGGCTTTGCTATGTTATTTACAATGGGATATCTATGGGACTATTTAGAAGTTTTCCTTTTGGAATCTAATTAAAGCACAAAGTGACCTAACCATCTTCATTATGGTGAATATCCCATTGCATTCTCCTCAAAGGTGCAGCTCCAGATTTCCCACAATAAACTATTCAAAGTTGATGTAAGGCCTGGTGTATGATGGGAAAGTAGAACATGAAAATGCAATGAAGTCATTTGAGAAGTACTGTGCACTGTTTGGGCAATCTCTCTTTCCATACATTTTCTGAGATTCAGGATATAAAAGAAAGTTGATTATTTCATATTATAACAATGTCAAAAGCATTGATATAAAGTGCTGCCTTAACGAAATAAAAAAAATAAATAAAGAATCCTTTTGTTTGCACTATTGTATTCGCCTCCAGTGCCTCAGCAAATAAGCAGCTGCCATAGCCAGGGTGTAGGACAGTGAAGGTAAGGAGTGACTGACAGTAATTGAACCAGTCACAGAAAACAACATACAATAAGTACTTGCAAACACTGTCTGAGGATATTAAAATTATACATTACACTTGCTAAGAAATTATGCAACACTAATTAAATTTAGCTGCGAGGAATACTCTAATTTACTTTTGGAATAATTTATACTACATTTCCAACTATGCACAGACCACTGTAAAAAAATAAACAATCCCCCCCCCCCCCCCCCCCCCCAAAACAAAAAACAAAACAGGTAAGCTTCATTTTCAAAAATGCAGAAATGGTAAGCATACTGAAGTTATCCAATATTATTATTTCTCACCAGATTGGATCCTATCCTTTACTGCAGATGATATGATGAGATGCATGGCTGTGGTGCGTCAGTCAGCTGAATATCACACTTCTCCATAGCTGAGTTTGTACCACAGTTGTCTTATATAAACATTCCAAAATGATACACAGATGTATTCATTTTATCATCTCCAATTATAACAGGATGCTTCACAACCCTTTAATCGTTCTCTTACTAGAAGTGTTTTTCTGCTCTTTGTGTATTGGGACACTTGAACACTTACTGATTGGTGAAATTAATTTAAAATGTTTTAACGTGTACATTTTGATTTTACATATATGTTTACCTACTTTGTATATGTGTATTTTTGTCAAAGCAGACATTTGTATGTCAGTTGGAACACCTCGCTCCATTTTGAGAATAAGACATGCTGATCATACTTTCATTTTGCCCCTTTTACTGCTGTTGTCAAATAAAATATTTGGAGGGTGTGTCCACCTCTTTCTTGAGCACATATGAAATGGTTTGTTTTCTAGTCTTAATTTAAAATGTGTATTTGGTTGAAGGGCATCTGTCCTCCCCTTCCATCACCGCAGAACCTGAATGTTTGGGTAGGAGGGAACCTTGCGTATCCTTTGTGTGTGTCTACCCTGTGAGTAAGAAAAACAGCCCACCGCCAATAACAGCAATACAAAGAACAACATTCCACCATCTGGAAGAGCAACGACAACTAAGATTCGCCTGGGACAACTGAAGGCTGCTAGAGATTGGAGAATGCAGGGAGATGTTGGCCAGCACCTTCTTTTCCCAAAAGAGATTGCTATAACTACCCTTCAACCTGATGTTGCCCTGTGATCAGTCTCAGCCTGACTTGCTCCCCTAGTAGAGCTAGCTGTGCCATGGGAGGATTCCATAAAGGAGGCGTATGATAGGAAGAATCGGGTATGCTGAGTTAGTCCAGGTTTATCCAGTAGAGGTGTTTGTCGGGGATTCATCACGCACTCCATGACCAGGCTTCTCAGAGATACTGGATTCAGTGGACAGGAATTGCGGTGTATAGTGAAGGCTCTATCCGAGGAGCAGAGGGAAATAGCAACTGGCTCTGGTTGAGGATGAAAGGCAGATTAGGGACTTCAAAAAAGAGGTGTTGGATGAAGTCAACATCAATGAAATGAAATAGATGGCGATGGCAAGTGATGAAAAAAGTTAACATCACTAAAAAGGATTGGATGGCTAAGGGAAGTGACAAAGGAAGTTAACCAATAAAAAGGAATGGATGGCTAAGGTACATAATCTGGGTTTGGCTGGGGGTGGAGGGGAAGTGTTGCTGGGACACCAGCATCACTGTTGAGCTTTCCTGAGGTGTGCTGAGATAGTTGAGAAAACACTGAAGATGGGAGGTGACCATCTAATGACCCCTGCAAAGTGCCCCAACTTCCAGACAGTTGATATGCTGAGACACTAGGGAGGCTTCACTTTTGTTGATCTCTGGAGTTAGCATTGCACATCAGTCATCAACATCGGGCCAATCGGAAATCCACGTTACCAGGTGGAGGAGAAGCAACGATGGTTGGTCCCATTTTATCTTGGTGAAAGCTTAGTCCAATAGTAACATGAAGTAGATAACAGATCCTTTCACGTAATGAAAATCCCCTATATCCCATTTTTACCATAATAAAGGACACAGTGGCATCTGTTTTAAAACACAGTGATATGAGTCTTGATAGCATGTTTGAACCTTAAAATTGGTCTCCAAAGGCCTTTATACCAGGTGCATTTACATTTGAAGGAGCCTGGAGGAAAGCCTTTGGTTTTTGGTTTTACTGCAATATCCACAAATCAATCAATCAATCAATCAATCTTTATTTTATATAGCGACTTTCATAGTGGACCACCATCACAAAGCGCTTAACAAGATTCAGTAAAACAAGCAAAAAACTAAAGAGCACAAACATTAAATACAGAGGAAAATGCATAATACATGAAATACAGTGAAAACCAAATAAGTAAGCTACCAAATATTTCTTCTATATTTGACTGTTAGCACTAAATACCTTTTTTATATACTGTTACTGTAGCTTAATTATTTGATGTTTCTTTTTGCCTTGTTCTTTAGCAAACACTTGGTCTACTGTGTTCAGCATACATTTTTCAGCAGTGTATAAGTAGGGGGAATGCACTGACACTAAACGTTAAAGGGATTCTTCTAAAAACCTTGCCTTTTATCAAGGGCACCTCTCTATTGTAATTTCCACTGATATAAACAGAAGTATCAGTCACTTTGATTCAGTTCTGAAATTTCTTCAAAAATGCCCAAAAAGTAAATGCCCAAATGTGAGGTCAATTAATAATAACGAGCATATGGCATTGTAGTAGGGGGAGATCTGTGTTGACTCTGCTGGCGTGTTCATAGTGCTGCAGGAGGAGGGCAGCAGTCGTCCAATAACTGCCAGTGAGTCATGGCTGTGACACGGGAAGGTGGGAAAGAGTGGCTGAGAGGCGGATCTTGGGGAGATTGTTAACCCTATAAGATAATGCTCTACTGTTTCCTCAGGTCTGCCCTTTTAGGTCGTACCGGGAAGGATGGAAGCTCGGGACACGAGCCGAGACAGAGAGAGGCCGGGACCGAAACCCAAAAGATAGAACAAAGAAAAAGAAGCATAGTAATAGTGGGGAAACCGTGGGCAGACCCCCAGTGTATTTATATAGAAGGCTGAGGAATGGTCAGGGTAGGAGACCCGGGCCGTGAGGGTAGTGACGGCTGGGGTAACGCTGCTGAAGTGCAGCACCTTTTATTTATAGTTTTGATTACTGTGTTTTCTTTTCCTTTTTTTTCGCCTTTGGCTTTTGGATTATTGTTTTGAACACCCGTGAGTGCATCCGCACCGAACTGTACCGTCTGTGGTATCGTCATGTCTCTGTTTTTATCATCTTTGGTAGGCAGAACACGGTGAACAGCGCCCTCTGCAGGCTAAAAAGTAAAAATGCACCCTGAAAATAAAACTAGGCACCTGTGTGGTGTTTTCAAGTATAATGGTCTGTCTCCTGTGTAAGTGAATTACCCATCACCCTTCCACAGGTAATAATGTCATACAATGACCCACAACCATTATTTATATAAAATACTTAGAAGTTGGGGGGCAAAAATTTGAAATAAGAGTGTGCTTAGACTAAGTCCAGATAGTAATAAGTAGAACAGGCACCTTTTCTAATGATTCAGCTTTCACTATATATTAACTTCCTGTGTTCTGCATATAGTAACAAGCCTGAACATCCATGAGATAAAGTAGGAGACAACAGCTTCCAAACCCCAAAGCTTCACCACTCTTGAATTGGTTTCTACTTCTAAATTCTAACAGCTTGGAGCCCATTTTTTCCCACTGGATAACCTGATTGAGCAAGTGGCAAAATATGGAGCTATGCACCTCTTACTAAAAGCCTCCTAACTGAAACACACTCTTTCCCGCTGAGCGCTCGCTTTCTCCCGGAGCCATCAATAATTTACTATTTATATCATCCCATTGAGACAGACCTTGCCTTGGGCACCATGGCTCCTGCTATGTGGGAAAGGCCGTGCAGTAGTTCACTCCTGATCATCAAGTGCAGAAAAAGATGACAAGTGTCATACACTACCTCTCCATCTGCTGCTTTTGTCAATCGACAAATATAAGGTAGACAGTATTTTCACATTAGTGTCACAAGCTTGCAATGCTTTGGAACTGTATGCATGCATTTAGAAAAGGTGATAGTGAAATAGCTAAACTACCTTTGAATAATAGCTGAACTACTCACTAATTGGATAAGATATAAACAGACAACTGGTGAATGGCTGAAATAATCCTCTGGCAATGTTTACATGGAAGAGCAGTTTTAGGTAAGCAATTGCAAAACATTTTAATAAAACGTTTTGACTGTCACAGCTTTTTAGTATGACACAACAGGTTTACATGTTGTTCTGATTTCAGCCCCTTTATTATGTTTTTTCTCATGATTCTATGCAAATGAGAGGTGGAGCTCTTAAATAAGTTTGATGTCATCTAACTTTGGCCTAGTTTGCGAAGATTGACATGCAACCCAAAATGCCGTTTAAAAAATATACCATGACAAGAATTAATGATGCATTTTACTTGAGGTGATCCTTAGTTATGATAATACATCCAAACCCTGTGGTTTTTTATATAATTTATGCAATCGCAGTTTGATCATTTGAATCCAAACTGGCAGTGATAACTCAGTCCAATGATGGTGATGACCCCACTAAGTGTGCCAATTTTTGGTTCAATTGGACTAGTGGTTTGGGAAAGATCTTTGTAGTTTGTGATTATGATATCTGTACCATGTGATTATGATGTCATGAAGCATGGCCGCCATACCATACAACCTGTCAGCTTCTTATGAACACCAGTTAATCTTGGACTACCCCTCAACAAGTATACCAACTTTCAGCACTCTGAAATAAGATGTTTTCAAAAGACGAATTTTTACATTTAGGCAAATTTTTTTGTTTTCAATCCAATATGGCAGCCAAACTATGTGACCTATGACACATTTACCAACTTCCCATAAGCATCTACTATCGTACTGAATTTTGTCGCTTTGAGCAAATTTTGGCAGAAAGAAGAAGAATCCCAGAAATAACAATAGGCTTCCCAGCCCTATGGCAGGAAGCATAATAATAATAATAATAATATAATAATAATAATAATAATAATAATAAGTTAAATCAGGGTGGCTATCACCAAACTTGAAACTTGACCTTTGTGACTTGAAACTTGACCGGTGTGACTTGGGACTTGACTTGACATTTGACTAAAATGACTTAGTTAAAACTCTGTTTGTTGCTATACAAAATATTACTTTTTGGCATTCAGTATGCCGCAGTTCTCAATTAGCTCTAGACGGCTTATTTATTGTTGACTTACAGATGTTTCAGAAAACTGCTAATCAGGTGAACTGCTGTTGCAGACCAGCAGAATGATATTTTAACCTTTAGCAACCTGTTTCAACAGCCATTTTTTTAAGCTGTCCTGCTGAACTGCAACGGTTTCTTCCAGTATGGAAAACATAAATTAAATTAGTATCTACTGTACAGTACCTGGCAAAATCAACACTTGAACCCTACATCTTCATGTGATAGGTGTCATGCTGTTGAGTTCAATATTTACTATGACATATTACACTTTAAACCAGATAGTTATTGTGTTTTGTAGTTATACTACTATGACATACTTCAGTCTTAGATGCAGAAAAACACATAAGGTAACCTCTGTTATGGAACTAATTAAGTATCTTTTAGTATTTCTAATTTAACATATGGTTATGAACCATGATTATGGTCACTGTATTTTAATTCAGTATTATGCATTTACAGCAAATTAAGAACGTAAATTAAAGTATTTAATGTAGAATACTGCATTAAAAATAATAAATTATGTGGAATATCCATCCTGTGGTACAAAGAACTACAGTAAATGACAATGTACTGCATTTTAAAAGAAATGACCACTGGAAATGACAGTATTTTTAGAATGGTGAAAAAGCTTCACGGTTCACAAAAGGAATCATATTTTTTATATTATCAACACTTGATCATATATGCTAAGATATCAGGAACCCCCAATCTGTATTTTCTAAATTATGAATGTATTGGTATTGCAAATGCATGGACTTATGACTTAGATTTTTTTCTTCCTTTTTTTGACTGATTTTAACATTTAGATGTTTTACAGTAAAGGCAGCACAAAATCGTAGTCATTCTTAGAACCACAGTGACTAAAAAAAAAAAAAAAAAAAACACCACTGGCTTAGTCAAGGATAACATTAAATTACAAGAAAATAAAGTGAAACAAAATAAAGTCTTCCTAACCCAGATTCAGTTATTGGGTAGCTGCAGGCTACTAGCACACATCATTCCTATTGCTTAGGTCTGCAAGACAGTTAAGAGTCTTCTAAATGTCATGGAGCACTGTGGGGAAGAGCCTTTATGCCTCCTCTTTGAATTTCATTAGACTATGGTTCTCCAGGAGAATTTGTCCCACTGGCCCAGATTTTATATGCAAAAGCCATAGGGCAGTCATGCACCCTGAGAATGAATAATGGATTTTAAATCAGGACCACATTCTTTTTCATAACCTCAAAAATGATGTCCTGTGGCTGTGAATCCTCTTGACAATGAAAAACAAAACCCTGCTCTCCCCCTCGTCCGCATTGTTATAAGCGCTTCCTTCAGCCCTGTTGAAAATCACCTTTTTGTGAAAACTCAACAGAGGTTGAAATGTTTCACTACACGCCAGCAGACGATTCATAGCTGACACTTCATATGGTAAAGAAAAATGATAATCTTCAGTATGTGATTAAGAAAACATTCTCAAAGCTCCTTACTCCAGATTGTTATCAGCATAACCACAGATTACAGTGAGGAACTTGTCTGTTACCATGTTCTTCTTTTTCCTGAGGTCATTTTGGTCAGTTTCCTACTCTGCATCCATTGTTTAATGTGAGCAATTAATATTTAAGCAATATCATTTAACATACTGAAGTCTGAAGTTGTTTAGAGGTGACTCAAAAAGCTTTACATAGAATTCCATAGTAGATGTTTCCATTTTTGGATGTCACTGGAAGGCAACATTCCCACCTTATAGACCCATTTCCTTTGGTACACTATGCTAACAGATTGGAGTTTTTCCAGCTACATTTGACTTGTTTTGAAAGCATCTAGAAAGTGTCTTTGTCGGTTTAATTAGTTTTTGGCTATTTTTACCAAGAATGCTTTTTTTCTATTCCTTTCGATTATGAGGTTATCACCAGTTCAGAACTTCAATCACCACAACATCCTGTATAGTATTACATCCCAACCCCTAGTTGCCCCCCCCCCCACCTTTTTTTTCTGGAGCTCTGCTTTCAATAAATCACACAAACGCTCAGTCATTTTTTATTCGTCACCAATTTAGGAATAGTATCAGTATAATTGGAATTGTTTTTGCTTTTTAATTAATTTTTAAATTAAACCTCTGGGTGGGTGAGGATCCCTCATATCCTTTGTGTTCATTACCTGCAACATTAAGGCACATTCTGACAGGATGTAAGGTGGGTCTTAGCCAAGGACGGTTTACTTGGCGCCATGACCAGGTGCTGCGATGTTTGGCCTTAGCATTGGAAGACAAGCGTAACCTGACCAATAAGTTGCCACCAGTTCCTTCGAAGCACTACACACAAAAGACAATGTTCCTCCATCCAGGAGAGCAACCACCAAGAAAAGGTGTTAAAACCAAGCCTCGCTCAGGACAACTGGAAGCTGCTAGAGACTGGAAGATGCTGGCAGATGTTGGTCAACAACTTATTTTTCCACCTGAGATTGCCATCACTAATCTTCGACCAGACATTGTCTTGTGGTCTGGATCAGCACGCCTTGTTCATCTGGTAGAGTTAACAGTGCCATGGGAAGATGCTGTGGATGAGGCATATGAGAGGAAGAAACTTCAGTATGCTCAACTAGCTGCTGAAGCAGAACAGCGAGGAAGGAGAGTACGAGTTTACCCAGTGGAGGTGGGCTATCGAGGATTTGTGTCAAACTCTATAACCTGGTTTCTCAGAGACATCGGATTCAGTGGCCAAGAGTTGCGTTGCACAGTGAAGAACTTATCTGAAGCAGCTGGCTGTGGTTGAGCGGAAAGATTCTGGATGGGGATCTCAAGCACAATAGAAAGAAAGCAATGCTGATGTACAGGTAAGTAAGCTGGGCTGAGCTGAGTGGGGGATGGAGGGGGGTGATGCTGGGACGCCAGAATCACTGTTGAGCCCTCTTGAGGCGTCGTAGGCTAGTCAGCTAAACATCGAGGATGGAAGGTGCCCAATTGAAGACCCCAGAGATGTTCCCTACTTAGCTCAATCCAGATGGTTGTCATGCTGATGCACTGGGGAGACCGCACTGGGTTGATCCATGGAGCCAGCATCGCAGTCATTGTGTGTGCTGATGCGCTGGAGAGGCAAAATGAGCTGATCCCTGGAGCCAGCATTACACTTCAACACCAGACAGAAGGATACCTACATCATCAGATGGAAAACAACGCAAATGGATGGAGATGCAGATGGATCACATTAGTTTAATGCAAAGCTACGTCTTAGTTGGTGTTTATCTTGTTGAGAGTTCAACATCTACTCTCATGTAATGGAAATCATAAAGACTATCTGACGACAGCTCTGGACAATTAAATCTTAAAAGCAAGGGCAGAATGACGGATATTCAACAAAGCTGCTTTAAAACCGTGTTTATGGCCACAGTCGTAGGATGCACTTTTGCTGTCTTCTTCATCAATATTTTTACTAAAAAAATTGTTAGCCATCTCAAAGTAGTTCTTTAGTTTGTAACAGACGTCCCTAATGTTTTGCATCACAAGGACAACTGACTGAAATCAATCAATTGTGCAGGAGATGTGTGTGACTCTTGACTGCAAACATTTAAACTACACATCGGTTACCAGAGACAATCAAAATTGGTATGGTATTATTTTAAGCAGTCGTACTGAACTGCAACGGTTTCTTCCAATATGGAAAACATAAATTAAATTAGTATCTACTGTACAGTACCTGGTGAAATCAACACTTGAAAATGCCAGCTGGGTTATTCCTTAAGAGACAGCTGTGCATAGATTCTCCCTGTTAAAACCTGATTTTGCCATGTAAATGAACATGTACTTGATGTATTTTATAGTGTGTTCAATACCCTGTGCCAGCTTTTGTTCTTTGATAAGTCGCGCTAACAGTTTTGCTGTCACAATTTGCTGGCAAGGTGTTGAAGGAACACATCCTACACACGTGATTTAGCTATTGCCTACTATCAGCGTATTTGGGGGCATGTGTTTATTAGGCAATTAATAAATATGAGCCTATTAGAAAATAATTAGATTTTGTTTTCTAGACTGTGGTCTACAAGTTATTCAGATCAAACTAGTTTGTGCTTTAATACCTGTTACCATAATCATACACTTTGGTCCAATCATGGGTGCTGGAACTACGGGTGCTGGGGGTGTGGCAGCTTTGCATGGCTTCCATCATATACAGGGGTTACAGTTTTGTTCAATGGCTTCAGTTCTCCCAGACAGTATTTTTCTATCATACTATGACTAATACCATAATAATTAATATTTGTTCAAAAGTACAATCCACACACACATATATATATATATATATATATACACACACACACACACACACAGTGGTCTCTCGCTACTCGGATATATAACCCTCCTACAGCACATCCCCCAATTCCCTATACTGGTGATTCATGCATTAGTTCTACACTAAATACAGTACCGGTGTTCAAACTGTAAAGAACTTCTCAGTCGAACTCAGTCTGTCCCTTTAGATACGATATCTGAACTGAAGAAAAGCTGAGCTGGCATTTTATAACACAGACATCTTATTCAGCATTAATTTTATAACTAATTAAATATTAGGCCTATTACATGATTATCTTTCCTAATGTATTTATTTTTTTGCTGTGAGAGGAGCTGCGGCTCTCTCCAGGAGATTACTTCAGCCCAACTCCAGCAGCCGAATCTCGGGTGAGCCCCTTCCCTCTTCCCCTCACCTGACCCACTTCCCTTCTTGCACTTGGTTTGCTCCACTAAAACATTGATATATATGTTGTAGTGGAGTGCATCAATATATTTTCCATCAATGTATTATACTGTTTATTTTCATAATTGAAAAGGTGGGATTTTGAAAAAGTCCTTCATGTGTTAATGTGCATCCAAGGTAAATACAGTTCTCAACCATGTTTAAAAAAAATACAGCCCTGTACAAGAAGCTTAATTTACAATGTGTTCCTTCAATGGGTTTGATTTTTTTAACAGTGCCTTCTTTTAAGACAGAGAAACCTATAAATACCATCGAGGTGAAGACAAGGTGAAACCCATCTGAAAAACGACAGTATTTCAAAAGCTAGCAAGAGGAGTACAAGAGCTGCTGAAATAACACCAAGAGCACTTCTTTTAATTTCTAACTGTACTAGTAAGCGAGGTAGCTGACCTCTGCTCAGTTCATGATTTACTACGCAAACAAGACCACCAACAGTGAGTTGGTAAAAGTGGGATGTGTATTGATATTCTTGTTTTATATCTATATATATATTATATATATATATATAATCTATAATATATATATATATATATATATATATATATATATATATCACTGGAGGATGAAGCCTGTGCTGTGCATGACTGGATCCTCCACAAACTCACTGACTCTACCCCTTGGATGCAAGCCTTTATTATTCGGAAATAATAATATTATATATTAATATTCCTATTATTAATATAGATACATTAAACATGAACAAGGTCTCTCCTGGTTATGTACTGTGCAAGGTTGTGACTGAATACAAGAGTCACGGCAACCAGGGATGACACTGTTGTTGTCGCATTCCTACGTGACAACACTTTGTACTTTGTAAGTCAAACATCCCTGTCGATTGAAACCCAAAAGGTTGAAAAAAACTACTTTCTTTTACTTCAGTTTGTCATTTCAATTTTTTGGGGAAAGAAAATGTTAGTCTGTCCTATAGATCAACCAGTAAAGTGTACTCATAGTAGTTATGAGTACATAGATAAATATATAGTATAGTATATATATATATATATATATATATATATATATATATATATATATATATATATATATATATATATATATATATAATATATATAATAGTTGTTATGAAGCAGAATATGATAACTGCCTTGACTTCACCAAAAACACCACATAAAAAGACTCTTTTTGACAAGCACTTCTGTTGAAGGTCTGAATGCTGTGTTTAAATACCTGTCACAAAGATGGCCGGAGTGGGTGGTGTCAGACCAGAGCCAGGAAATAAACAACAAGAGAGGTGGAGTTTGGTGGAGCTGAGCAAATGGTCTCGCTCAGCATTTAATAAGCGAACAGACAGTCAGGAAATAAAAAGGTTGCAACAAACAAAAACACAGGACACGGCACTCGTCGCCAAAATAAAAATAAAAAGAAAACGGACTATACAGACAAAACACGGTGAGCAGATATTTTAACGATTACGATTATTATTACAATTATTACTATTACCTCCGTCTCCAATCCCGTTCTCCACTCACTGAACACACAACCCCAAGTGAGTGAAAACATGCAGCTTTTATGCAGCTGTACCGTGACTCAATTGCTAATCAATCATTCAATTGGAGTCACGGTACAACTGAACATGAATTAATAAAGTGCAATTCCCCGTGCTCACATATTATTATCTTTTACTTGCACATGAAGTGCTGTGCAATCCTTGTGCCTAAATATAAATATACATTTTAAACACTTGTGTTACACAGACCCGTTTATATCCCGTGTACCAATGACTATACACCAACATTGCTTTTGAGAGCTTTGTGTTTTGACAAATGCACTTTATTTATTTTGAAAGGGATGACAGTACCTGCTCATGACGAGATGTAAGATATGTAAATATAATATTCATTTTAGAGCTGCAATATAACATTTAAACATGCATTATCTAGTGTAGCGCCAACACTCCAATTTTGAAATCAAAAGGCTGAATATCTGATATCTGAAGAAGAACGTTTGGCACAAGTGATATCCATGCCATACAAAACTCTCTTGAGTCGTTACATCAGCTTTGTTACTGAACAGCGAAATAAGCATCTTTCTGACTGCTGAGGTGTGCTTTTAAAGAGACCAGCGTGTTTCTCCTCAAGTCTGATCCAGGAGGATAGTCAGATGAGAATGTTGAAATTTCTTTCATAATGATGTTTGAGGCTGCCTGTCTTGTACAGACTACAGTGTGTAAACGATTTGTTGCAGACACACAGGTTTACCACTGTTTTCAGTGAAAGCAAACTCTTCCTCCCATTCTGACATACAGCCTCACACTTTTGTTTATTGCTCATGGAAGGTTTGCTCAATGCCATTGTCTCCATGAAACGAACAAGCACTTAATTCAAAATTGTGACATTTACTTTCAACTGCACCTCCATGGAAATCCATGTCAGTTGTTACAGTTTAGTTAATTTGCACTTGGTAAAGGAGGGTTTTAATTAATGAAAAAGTGTATCAGTCACCTTGAAAAAGTATTTAAGTTCTTTGGCGTTAAAAAAAAAATAGAATAAACAAAATACAGTATGGCTTTGTTGAGAGTAGCAGCAGCTGCAGATGTAATTTTCAAACTTGAGTGCGAGCCTGAGATTGACAGACCCTGGCTGCGAAGCCGACGATACAGAGAGAGGCTTTATTTCTTCAATTTACCAGATGATGATCTAAAATCTCAAATGCGTCTGGATAGGGCAGCTATCACAGGTGACTTAATAAAGAGGGTTAATGATTACATCAGTATCCCACTTAATACGGAGCAGCTGCAAAATATTAAAAGGGAGTTTTATGGGATTTTCCAGAGTAATGGGAGCCATTGATTGCACCATTCACTAAACATTCAGGTGATTTGTGATGCATCCTATAACATCTGGAACGTATGTGAAAATGTCCCTGGCTCCTTGCATGACTCTTATATTTTGACACAATCCGCTGTGTTTAATAATTTCAGAGACCCAATACACCAGATGGCATGTCAGTATTGTAAGACTACCTAGATAATGCAATATTTGTAGTTATGAAAATATTTTAGCCTTTTCTATACTTGTGGTTATGAATGAGATTTATTCGCTTGTTTTAACCATTTGTAACCTTATGAAACCTTTGTTGTATTGCTAAAATGATATACCGTTATTTGCACCCAGTGTAATGTTACTACCAAGAAAATACCAATGCAACTGGACAGCCTATCTGAACTCTGGATACGTATATTACATGACAACTGACCTCTACTGTAGATGTTATTTGAATTATACAAATACAGACCTAAGTGTAAATAATAAAATCTTGGTATAGAAAATGGCATACTAGATATTACAATAAAGTTTCCTCAATGGTGACTGGATTTGCAATGCGACATTGGCTTTAACACCTATACCTAATCTACACACGAACAAAGAATAGACATACAATAAGGCACACAGGTCCACTAGGAATGTGATAGAGCGGACCTTTAGTTTTCTAAAAATGAGGTTTTGGTGCCTCGAGAAATCAGGAGGGGGTGCTTCAATACGACCGACATACTATGGCTAGGATCTTCATAGCATGTTGCATCCTGCACAACATAGCTACATGTTGAAGATTGCTGGGCGACCAAGAAATGCTTGACACACTTTTGGAAGGTAAGAAGGAGGAAGAAGCGCCTCATCTTGAACCACGGGAGTCTCCTCAGAATATTCCTCCTGGAGAAGCTGCCAGGGCCAGGGCTGTCTGGCAGCAGATCATTGATGGATTTTGCTTAAAAGTATTGTAAATATACATGTTGTCAGACTCGGATTGATTTTATGTCATGTTGTTTGAAAATCTCTTGCTACTTACTAAAGCTGTCATTACTATACCACGAGTTTGATACAACAACGCTGATTTTTTTTAAAAATCCCCCCTCCCAGAATGTCCTTGTAGTGAACATGCAGGCTCAAAGAAACAGAAGAGAGAGAAGGGGAGAGAAGAAACAATAATAAACACAAATTAATACAGAGAACAAATATAATACATTTGTTGTGTTTATTTTTTATTTTTCTCTCTTTGTTTTTGTTTATTATTCTTTCTTCAGTTCATATATATCCAGTGACTTTGTAATAATAAAGTGTGAACTTTTAATGCTTAGGGAATAAAGATGATTTATGGTTTATAGTGGCCTGGGGGTATAGTTATTAATGTGGCCAGTTTTTTAGTGGGAACCATTGCCGTGAGACAGATTTGAGGCTGAGATCATTGCTGGGTCATACTGAGGGTTTCCGGTGTTTAATTCTGACTTTTCTACTCTCCTTCAAGTGATAACTGTTAAACCATTCATATATCTCAATCACAACCGATAAACATTTTAATAGTAAAATGAATTTAATGTACAAGGTTTTTTTATTCTGTGTAACAACTAAATGGGCAAATCGGCCAAGCCTTAATTTTTCATTTACAAGCAGAGCGCACAAACGAGATTGCAGCATGTTAATAAGCGATTCATCTTTATTAAAGCTATAATGAAAAATAAAGTATTTTATGCTGGATGCACTTTATTACAATCGTTATGCATAACTGTATTTATATTAATAAAGATGACTGACTTTTTAAATGAAGAATTAAGGCTTATGATTTAAAAGGCCATTTAGTTGTTTCACAGAAAAAAAAAAAAAAAAAAACTGTAAATGAAATCAATTTTACTATTAACACATTTCTCAGTTTGATATACACATATGGCTTAACGGGTATCAATTGCATTCTTAAAGGAGAGTAGAAAAGTAAGGGTAAAACAGCAAACACCCCAGTACTATACCAGTGCTGCAATATCTGGGCTACTCAAGCTATTAGGGGAGGATGATATCTAAAATTCAGTTTGAAGATTTTTTGTGCCAAATCTAATAATCATTGTCTTGTGAAAGTATAGAGGAAACACCTTTTTGTTTACCTGCTACCTAATGGGTCACCTCAGTTGATAATAATAATAATAATAATAATAATATATAATAATAATAATAATAATAATAATAATATTACAGCAGCATTGCCTATTCTACAAACATGTATTAGTGGGCAGTGTACATCTAAATACAGAAATATTCAGGTGTTCAAAGTTCAGGGTCTGCTGTTTCAATGACAGGAGAAAGGTGAACATGTAGTATAGTAACTGTCAGCTGTAATTCTGAACAGTGAACATTTTACATGGCATGTATTTTATCATGCTCCTTTCATTCCACAGCAGTTCTCATTCTACATTCTAGATTCACACCCAGTAACTATTATTATTATTATTATTATTATTATTATTATTATTATTATTATTATTATTATTATTATTCAAGCTAGCAGATCAAGCAATAAATGGAATTCTTTAAGCAGAACGGGAGCAATTTTGAGTAACCAATGGTTTCAAAACATATTTGCTTGGCTGCAACCGTATCCTGCTGCATAAATCATATAAAGCAGCCAATTTCTTTTAAAGGAATACTTTTCTTGTGGAGTAACAGTCTTGCATATTCAAGTCAGATTCAATCCATACTCTCATGGAGCAAGGGCAAGGAAGACTTCACAGCTATTTTTTTGTATAAACGAAAAACTGCGTAACAAATCTGTGTTTATAAATTGAAGAAACATTGGTCCTTACTGTAAAAGATGATAAAACCAGGAAGGATCTTGTTGAACAACCGAAAAGAAAAAAGCCTTAATAAAACTCAGAAAACTGTTTGTAATGCTATTAAAAATGTGATTACACATTGTGTGTTTGAAGGTTGTTATTGGAGCTCAACTGGGTTTGCTAAGGATGGTCTTTACTGATGGGGAACATGTCTGGCCATTGATCAACGTGAAGCTCACAGAAAAGGTAAAACTGATGAATAGTCCTGCCTTTAACAGTGTCAGGGTTTCCATGGAAACAAAAATAAGAAAGCATTGTGTACTATCCATGTATTATTTGCCTGCAAATATATTTATTGTAAACATATTATACGTGTGCATTTATAATATATACAAGTTTCCCTGCAGAACCGTAGCATCAGCAGTTTTAAACCTTTGGGTAGTCAATGACCGGAGCTAAAATCCAGCACTTTAGATTAATGATAGGGACAGGGAGGCAGTGCTACAGCCTGCCACTGCACAAAGGGCTGGACAGCCACATGAAAATCCCAAGAATGCGGGTTGTAAATTGGCTGCCTGGCCCTTAAACTGAGGTAAAAAGCTTTCTGTTCATTCAAGCAGGGTTGGTAAACCGGGAGATCGCAAGAGTTGTCTGAGCTAAAGCATGAGGAACAGAGTACGGAAGTTGATGCAGCGCTGTTCAGGTGCTGAAGGCGATTCCCGTCTCTCATAGAGGGAAAACTATGCCCCATGAGCTAGAGGGACAAAGCCAAGAGCACTGGTGAATATGCCTCTTCAGGACCCAACTACTTTTATTAACACAACTAACTAGCTGCTTTCTATATTGCCTGTAGGTCCTTACTTCTGGGGAGAACCCCCCGCCCAAGTCACTACCCCCCTGCATGCAGTCTACTCTACAGACCTTTGATTCATTTAGTCCTACTGGTCCCAGTTGTCAACATGCCATATTATGACATTATGTTTTCACAAAACCTAACAGGATCTACCAAGCAAGGTGCCCGGGTGCTTTCCTGTGTGCCATGAACTGCATAAAAAAAAAAAAAAATATATATATATATATATATATATAACACAAAGACCTTCTTATAAAGATGAGAAGTTGCTGGAAATGATCTCATGCGACCAAAAACAACCATGCAGTCAGTTATGAGACAGCACTGATGCTGGAACTCCACAGAAGCAGCTTTTATCACTGACCTTAAGCTGGTGCTAGTGTTTATAAAGTGGTTTGGCACCGATGATAAGAATAGTTTAATTTTGTTTGACTGGATTTAAAGAACTGTCCCGATGCACCTAATGTCATTTTGAGGTACAACATTTTTGTCCTTGGTAGGTACCCATGATAGATATTGCCTAAGGCTAGTGTACAATGAATTGCATCTTATCGCTAAGGGACAGCTATCTGATGACTAAACATAAAGATAACAAAAGTGTAAAGGATGAAAAAATATCTTTGTGTGCTTTGCAAAGGACTTTGTTATTTACGTATAAATTTATTCATTGAAAGGGCTGCATTGCTAAAATTTGTAATAGCTTCAGTATTTTAACCTTGCTTATAAAACAAGTCAAATATAAAGCACTATCAAGAGGCAATAATTTGAAAATGCTGAATAAATGGTGTCACATAAAAAGATACTGAATGAAGAGGTCTCTAAACCCCTAAAAATGCTTGCCAGGGCTACTTCCAGCAGATCTCAGTTGTCAATAAAGGATTGCTTGGTTCGGCCAATGTTGTGCAAGGTTACACTACACAGGATCTTCACTGCTGAAGTATCATGAACATAAAGTATGGCTTTCAGGCATGTTTCCATGCAATTTGGTCCATTTGTGCTATTTGTTGTGTGAGATGGCGATTTACCCTCCCCTTTAAGTCATACCATGTTTTATAGCGTGATTAATGTGCATGATACACGTGTGTGCTACGTCACATTGCCACTCCAATGGGGAGATCATTTGGAGTTTCTAAACTGCATGAAAACCCGGCCAAAGTCGTGTTCCGTTTAGTGAAAGTCTCAATCTGATTTACTCAGTGCAGTCACTAAACTTTCAGGGTCATTTCAGGGTCGTTCACTTGGCTGCCTTTACTTTAGCTAACATATTTTACAATTACAGTGGATTAATTAGGTTAGTATTTCTGGCACTGTTCTCTCTCCCATCCTCTCCAATAGCTTTTTATATCCCTCTTATGCCTATAAAACCCTGGCAACTCTCCACCAGTATTTCATTTTATTATATACTGTATCATAACTGAACTTGACATAGAGTGCATGTTCTGATAAGCCATGGGTCATTACTGTTTGACAGATTGGGTCCATCACAACAAGTGGAACAGTAGTGCACAACTAACTTTGATGACCATGTAGTTCAAAGTTCAGTCAAAATCACATGCCATTTGTACACATCCAGGTGTACAGTTGCAACGTTGCAGTTATCCAGGTTGACTCAAAAGAATTCACATACTGGCTGATTGGTACTGAGATCTATGAGTGATTCTGACCCTGCCTGTCAGACATTTCGGTTCAGCGTTCCTCTCTGGAGTGTGCTGCATTGTACTCTATCTCCTGACTCAGCATTGTACATATGCTTAGAGCAGTTTTTCACTCACTGAGCACGGAACTCCAATGTTTTAGTAGTGCTATATATTTTGAAGCCAGTTTTAAAACGGGACATGTAAGTTACTGGTATAATTTTTTTACCATTGGGAATTAAAGCATCCACAGATTACAGCATGCCACCTGCCATGAAGATGTCGCATGGTAGCAATTGCAAGTTTTCTGAGTCAGCAGCACTTCATTATTCCTGTCACCAGGTGGCAGAAGAAAACCAGGGGAAAAAACATTAAAATAACAGCATGGGCTGTGCAGTCTTCCATTGAATGATAAACAAGGGTGCATCTACAAGACATAGACATAAAGTCAGGGTTTGGTTTTGTTTGTTTTGTTTTTTTTTTTTTTTTTAATACATCTTAAGTTTCATTGAAAATAATTTATTTTTGGCTTCTGTCCAGTCATGTACAATATAACATTAAAAACTGTCTGCCACCATATAATAATGAATGGGAAACAATTGGATTTATATATTTATATTTATGTATGTTATTGTTTTTTGCTGTCTCTGCATCTTAACAAAGAGAAACCCATTCAATACAAATTAGGTTTGAATTGTTTTTCTTTGACATAATCAAGGAGATTTTTTTTTCTATCAGTGTACACTCCATACTGGGTATTTAAAGCCAAAAAGAAAACCTGTCAGGAATTAAATTAGTTAAACGAATGGGGAAAATAACAAAAGCACAACAATAAACTAGGCGATTGCAAGAATGAAATGCAATTAGCATCAGGGATGAGCAATTAACAGATTTAGACTCAGTCAAGCTATGAAAACAATTCCCATTGTTTTCCATCAACAGTCCAAAGCACCTTTGACCATTGTTCCATAGTTCAATTTCTGTGTTCATGTGCATATTTTATCCTTTTAGTCTTGTTCCCCTTTCTCCACAGAGGTATTCTTACTGCAACACATCCTTTAAGTCCTGATATCAAGAGTGAACTTCATACTGTTGATTTAATGGACAATGACACTTGTGCTGTCTGCCAGTTTTGTTGTCAATTCAACACTTAACTTCTTTCTATTCCTTAAGGATATTATCTTCAAGTATTGCTCATCCTTGTTAGTCAACTCCTTTACTGAGTTTACGCGTGAACAAGACACTGCTTTAAGATTGTAAATGGGCCAGGACTGAAAGGGTTAAATAGCCATCTATTTATTTATTTGCTTTTTTTTGTGACCAATTATTTTACCCCTGACTTTCTCTCCAATTTAAAATTTCCCTCACCACAGTATTCCCCACACAGCTCCAGAAAACTTAAGGGTCAGTTGTCCTCCAATCCCACGATCAAGCCAATTTCTTCTTTTACAACCAGGAACTCCAGAACGGATATCAGTGAGCTACCAGCTTCTGGAGGACAAAGACCAGTCCTGCAGGTGTCAGCTTCAGCTCACCGACAGTTTTGCTTCCCTAACCCGTGGGAGTGCCAGAGCCAATGCAATGCTCTCTCTGGAATGCCCAGGGAAGACTGGTGACTTATCACAGCCAGGTCGCAAACCTGCCCTTCCATGACTCTATGACTGACCCCGCACTTTTAACAGGTAAGCCAGTCGGTCACTAAATCACTTTCTAAAAAAACTATTTTTTTCTTCTGGTTTTGGTGCATCCTTGCAAGCAGTCCTGGGTGCTTATGCATTAGCACAGCAGAGACCGCTCCGACAGCCTTACCTTTAGACCAAAACACCATCAAGAGCTCACTATGATTGATCCTCCTAGGATAAATTGAGATTTAGGTTCCAAACTGGATCGAATGCTGCTCACTCTCTTTACTTTGATCACACCCCCCTGTCATACTGTGACCGATGAAATCCAATGCCAGAATCTCTACAGTTCGTTGATCAAATAATATTAACATCATAAAGACAAAGTCCATACTAAAAACTCACAAAAATACAACCAGCAAAGACACTCATAGATTTGTTTGAAAAAAAAAAAAACCCTGTGACCTGCTGGCATGTAACACTGTTCAGCAAAGATACTATAGCCAGTCTTGGAAGGTTTTAAGGCCTCTGGCTTATTAATGGGATATGTCCACAATGAAGGTTCAGTAAATAATATCCATGTATTTCACAAACTGTAATGAGGGTAGAAATAACAGAGACAATGACGTCACACCTGAAAATATGTCAAAGGTAGTCAAGAAACCGCTCATGTGTATCCAGCCAAACCAAACTCCTACAAATTCATGTCAATTTTCTCTCTGGAAGTCAATGCTACTGTGTACTACTATTGATGGACCTTTCATTACTGCTGAGAAACCCAGGTGTCAAGAGCCCTGTAGTTAACCTGGCCTCTCCTCCCCGGTGGTGATCCCTGTCAAACTATCTGATGCTTTCTTGCACCTCGGGTAATAGACAATATTTATCAGTCAGTTACTGAAGCTGGCGGGAGCCTCTGATGTCTGGCTGTGCCAGGAGACAGATGTAGAAAATGTTTTTGTTTTTGTTTTTTTCACCTTCATTGCTGCTTGAGAGATTTTTTGAAATGGAATCCCAGAGCCTTGTTAACCTTGAGATAGCAGCTTGAGACCCATGTCACCCAAGCATGGCACAGATATAGTAATAAGCTGACAGAAATATAAGCACCCAGCAGTAAAATTGTACAGAGAAAGAACAGGTTAAAAGGTGGAGATGTTTTACCCTGGTCCTCATACCATTTACTCAGCCATTGTATTTTATCTAGCCATGGGAGGATATACATTATGGTAAAAACTGCTGGCAAGGAAAACACAGTTGTAAAATTCTTCCAGAAACAAAAAATAAATGACGCAGGATAGTGATAGTTATTGTACAGGTACTTCAAACTTGGACTGACAGGCAGCTGTAATGATTCTCATTCTCCATGCTTTATGAAGATGTTTAATTTTGCAGCATTGTCTTAGACAATTAATCAGTTCTTTCTGTTCAAGTTTGCCTTCTATGGAACACTGCTGTTGTGATGTAACTTGACAGAATTTCAGATGATTGATTGCCTGGCAGCCTACCTTTACTCCACAAAGTTTCTGCATCATTTAGATAGTTTGCTGATTTTTGTTAATTTTATATGATGTATGTGATCTCTCTCTCTCTCTCTCTCTCTCTCTCTCTCTCTCTCTCTCTCTCTCTCTCTCTCTCTCTCTCTCTCTCTCTCTCTCTATATCTATATATATATTATATATATATATATATATATATATATATATATATATATATATATATTTTTTTTTTATATAGTGCCTTTCATAGTGAAATTATTTAAACAGTAGCCGATCTAAATAACAGCCACTTTTGAATTATATCAGTTCAGTTGTGGATTTCCCCCAGAGGGTATTTATTGACCCCTTATTAGCATACCACATACTACATACAATAACATTACATTTAAATAAGGTCAGCGAAAAATCTTGCTTTATATATTTTCTCGTGCTATTTAATTCATTAAAATAGACTCAACCCTATGTGTTTGCTCCCTTCAAAGGAGTAGTACAAAAAAAAGCAAAATCTGTTTGCAAAGCCTTGTACTTGTACAATAATGTTGACATATTTTCCAAAAGTAATTCAGTTGCTAGAATATCTTTATTGTTATGTAGAATTATCATATATTTAAAACGCTGGTCAAATATTGTATGATGCCTTTTAGAAAGCATTTAAAATGACAAATACTGTTAATTTTCTGTGTTAATTTCTGTTTAGTTTATCAAGCACTTTTAAAGGCATTCCAGGCAATGAATCAAGTTTGAATACAGTGTGACCAAACAATGAATTTCATAAATCACTGGCACCCCCTTTTAGACTGAAGAAACAATTGTTCAAAACCCATTAACACACTATGACACATTAATAAATAAAACCTTTTAACAAGGAATCACTTCCCAGAATTATGGACATGTATTTTATATAGGCTTCATCCCCTCCCCTGTATCGCCAAGAGGTCAACCTTTCTGGTTGATTCCATTGCATATGGGAGTTTTACAAACCACAGAACCCCTTGTGTACTGTAGACCAAAATAGATTCAGAATCAGAATAAGCATTTTATACAATGCTAATGAAACAATACTGTCAACCCCAAGACTTAAAACAAAAGAATCAACAACGTGACAAAAAGACAAACATTGAAAGCAAGGATCATTCAGAGATATGGATTTGTTGTCTTGCTGTGGCAAAGTAGGTAAGTGAGTGCAGGTGAAGGCAATGCAGCAGTGTGGAAGGAACAGACTGACAACGATATCCAGGTGCAAGGGTGTTTATTGAGATAACAATGTCCAGAGCTTGACGGCAAACAACTGCAAATAATAAATGTTGTAAAGTGATACAGTGGCATGTATCACTTTATTGATAATCCTCGGGTTTGACCCGCAACCAAAAGTCCCGTTCTCTTACACTGACACGTAACACAAAACACATGCACAGGTCCTACAGTGTGTGAATTAGTGCTTGTGGTGCAAAGTCAGTTCTCTGTGAAAAGGGAAGTGCTGGTGTCCGAGTTTGATGCTGGCCTGCGGCTACAGCTCCAGAGTGTGTTAGTAGTCTTTAGAAAAACATCCTCCAATCCGCGGATGCCACGCTGTTTCCCGTCCAGGTCATTGAGTGGGTACCGTAGCCCCGCCCCTTTTCTAGATGGCCGACTTCCACCTACCCATGGAAATAAATTGTCATGCCATTTAGTCCAAGGTACTCTGTTCCCTTTACACAGCGCTCTCAGAGGTCGGGAGGGAGATCTAACACCAAGAATCTTTCGATTTCTGTCATACTTGCATACATTTTTTTAAAATCTTTTACATTTCTTGAGTATGTCTTACGTCATCAAATCGTATAATATTTCAGATGCATACGACTGCTTATGTTTGTAAAAAAACAAAAAACAAAAAACAAAACTGTAGTATAATACCTCCAAGCATTTCAACAATTGTGTTACAATATTAACACTTTTTACCTGAGCATAAAACATCCTGTTCTGCACTACAATGATTACCGGAGGATACTGTTCATAAACAATAATATGAATACATTTGCATGCTAATCTGTGGTAATAATCTCCTAATCAGCAATGATTTTATAGTTACATTTCTAATTGTGTGGGTGGGGTAACACAGGGGGAAATCGTTTAAGACTTGGTTAGGCATGAAATTGGAACCAATATATATATATATATATATATATATATATATATATATATATATATATATATATATATATATAAAAAGAAATTTGCAGCCACTAAGTGTTGGAAATTCAAAATTGTAAAGCTGTAGATGACAATTCCGACACAAACATTCTTAACAGATAATATCCAGATAGCAGAAGTACATCTGGGCAGTGGGGGTTCTATGTTCTTTACACTTCTTGAGTTGCAACAAGCAAAACTGGAGTCCCATGTGCAGTTAAGAGCTTCCAGCATACTTTCATTTACAATATTTACATGATTTCCATTACATGAGAGTAGATGTTGAACTTCATGCTGATTTGAACTCAGCTCTCGCCAAGATAAGCACCAACTAAGACGTAGCTTTGCAGTAAACTAGTGTGATCCAGCTGCATCTCCATCCACTTGTATTGTTTTCCATCTGATGATGTAGATGATAGACTGTCCCTTTAAGACAGAAAAAATAACTGCCACTCTCTATGGAGCCTGAACAAAACAGGAAAGTGATTATCCTTCTTTTTGTCCTAATCTTTCTGGGGGCAGCTAAGCTTGTTTCCCCAACCAAAGACAGTCGTTGCCTTCTTTCTTTTACACTCATATGTAATGTTTGTTGAATTTAGCAACTCCCTGCTCCACAAAGGTCCGTCTCCTTTCCCGGAAGAAAAAACAAACTTATATACATACATGAGAATCTGTCTCACCCATATGTTAATCAGCTGAGATACTGAGTCATCTCAGCTGACTCATTCATATATATTACATGGATATCTAGTTTTTTGGGAAGTGGATTAGAAATTAAAACAAGTAACATGAACAAGTAACATAAAAATAGAATTTATGTGACTCTTCAGCCAATCAGAGTGCATAGTTCAGCCAATCGTTTAAATTTTTATAATTTTAAGAGTGCCGTTTTAAGCATTCTTTGTATATTAGGCCCCTGCTGCAAAAGATCTATGGATTTCCTTTTGGTTTCATTAGAGCCAATTTTAATTAATGCAGATTTCAAGGGGCCAGCAAAAAATACATACTGTCAGTCTTTATTGAAGTTACAGTAACACTGTGGGACTAATCTAGTTCAGATTTGTTTGAGACAAGCTCTTGCTTTGGCACTATAAGAATGCCAGCCGATGTATTTAAGAGACGGCTGTTTTCTCATTTTGGTCACAGTATCAAATGTTTAACAGTAAAAAAAAAAAAGAAAGCATTGCTTCTGACAGTACAAGATAAACTCAACACTGGCTGGAGACTTGAAAAAACTACAAATCTTTGTTAAAGTTTGGGAGAATTTTTCCTCTTTAAGACAGAAATATAGCAAGCTGAAAGATATGCAGTCCTAGCAGAGCTATTCAAGATAAAAAAAAAACAAAAAAAAACAAACAAACACCGCAACATGATGGTCCTTAGGCTCTAAATACCCCAAACAAAACTGATGAATCTGTTTTAAAAAAAGACAAATAGTATTTCCTGAATTGTGCTTCTGGGTTACAGGAAAACTGAACTGGAGAATTATATCTTTTAAGATATTTTACAACTGATGTCACACGAGGCTACCTCTTTTTTTCACATTACAGAGTTTAATCCATCATTTTCTAAAGTCATTTTATTTAGGCTAGTCATTTAAAAAATAAAACTGCTACTACTGTCAAAGCATGAACTATTCTATGAACAGGTGTCTGAGAAACATAATTAAACACAGGCCAGTTGTAACACACAGTTTGGAGTTAATGGGCTGTCCATCACAATATTGATGCATGTTTTCTATAACATACAAAAGTTGCATCTTCCTGTTGAACATTTATTTGTTAATGTGTTAGTAACTATTTCTTAACAGGTAATAAACTAAAAAAAAAAAAATCCCTTAAACTAAAGGGTGACCAGTTCACCACTGAGACAATTAAAGATGTATGAAGCAGCCACCTCACGTTACATAAGTCTCCTTAGTGCATTTCTTCCTGTTAAAATATGTATAAAAATAAATTTTATATATATATATATATATATATATATATATATATATATATATATATATATATTATATATATATATATATCAATTTTAATTGAGTAGACCCAGTGTATTATCAATTCATAATAACTGACATGTTGCTGATAATAAAGTATTGTATTTATACATTGCATTATCAGAGGGAGGCTGGAGTGCAGCTGTAGGTTTTGTGACAAGAGTTTGAAAATTCCAGAAGCACCGATAGCTTCTGTCTTTCACAAAATGTATTTCATTGACAAAAAAAGTCACATCAGGAACCAAACTGCCAGTACAAACAACACTGCTGACCATCTTAATTAGGAAGCAGCTTGTGCTGTCCAAAAACATCTGTTTCTCACAAAGCAGGAGATGGCATAGTGTGCTGGCTTCCCAGTGTAATTATCAGTGCGTCATTCTATGGCACAAATCACATTGTGAGGTGAAGGGGAGTGCCTGGGGTCATATCCAGCCCCCACCTGATTGATTGACTGTTTCATTTCAGCTGAGAACATGGAATGGAATTGAATAAGAGCTGTCACATCTAAACTAGCTACTTTGTCATAATAACTACAAACACTGCACTCCTAAGCAGAAAGACAACATTGACCGTTGTATTACCAAGGCCTGTGCAATTCCGTACATCTGTTCCACTGCACGAACTGGATAGTGTGCTCCCACGTGCTTAGCTCGGCGTATGTCCCCCAACATTGTGAGGTGATGTTTTTTTTTGATTTTTTTTATTTTTTTTTTTTTTTTTTTTTTTTTTTTTTTTTTTTTTTATTTTTTTTTTTTTTTTTTTTTTTTTTTTTTTTTTTTTTTTTTTTTTTTTTTTTTTTTTTTTTTTTTTTTTTTTTTTTTTTTTTTTTTTTTTTTTTTTTTTTTTTTTTTTTTTTTTTTTTTTTTTTTTTTTTTTTTTTTTTTTTTTTTTTTTTTTTTTTTTTTTTTTTTTTTATTTTTTTTTTTTTTTTTTTTTTTTTTTTTTTTTTTTTTTTTTTTTTTTTTTTTTTTTTTTTTTTTTTTTTTTTTTTTTTTTTTTTTTTTTTTTTTTTTTTTTTTTTTTTTTTTTTTTTTTTTTTTTTTTTTTTTTTTTTTTTTTTTTTTTTTTTTTTTTTTTTTTTTTTTTTTTTTTTTTTTTTTTTTTTTTTTTTTTTTTTTTTTTTTTTTTTTTTTTTTTTTTTTTTTTTTTTTTTTTTTTTTTTTTTTTTTTTTTTTTTTTTTTTTTTTTTTTTTTTTTTTTTTTTTTTTTTTTTTTTTTTTTTTTTTTTTTTTTTTTTTTTTTTTTTTTTTTTTTTTTTTTTTTTTTTTTTTTTTTTTTTTTTTTTTTTTTTTTTTTTTTTTTTTTTTTTTTTTTTTTTTTTTTTTTTTTTTTTTTTTTTTTTTTTTTTTTTTTTTTTTTTTTTTTTTTTTTTTTTTTTTTTTTTTTTTTTTTTTTTTTTTTTTTTTTTTTTTTTTTTTTTTTTTTTTTTTTTTTTTTTTTTTTTTTTTTTTTTTTTTTTTTTTTTTTTTTTTTTTTTTTTTTTTTTTTTTTTTTTTTTTTTTTTTTTTTTTTTTTTTTTTTTTTTTTTTTTTTTTTTTTTTTTTTTTTTTTTTTTTTTTTTTTTTTTTTTTTTTTTTTTTTTTTTTTTTTTTTTTTTTTTTTTTTTTTTTTTTTTTTTTTTTTTTTTTTTTTTTTTTTTTTTTTTTTTTTTTTTTTTTTTTTTTTTTTTTTTTTTTTTTTTTTTTTTTTTTTTTTTTTTTTTTTTTTTTTTTTTTTTTTTTTTTTTTTTTTTTTTTTTTTTTTTTTTTTTTTTTTTTTTTTTTTTTTTTTTTTTTTTTTTTTTTTTTTTTTTTTTTTTTTTTTTTTTTTTTTTTTTTTTTTTTTTTTTTTTTTTTTTTTTTTTTTTTTTTTTTTTTTTTTTTTTTTTTTTTTTTTTTTTTTTTTTTTTTTTTTTTTTTTTTTTTTTTTTTTTTTTTTTTTTTTTTTTTTTTTTTTTTTTTTTTTTTTTTTTTTTTTTTTTTTTTTTTTTTTTTTTTTTTTTTTTTTTTTTTTTTTTTTTTTTTTTTTTTTTTTTTTTTTTTTTTTTTTTTTTTTTTTTTTTTTTTTTTTTTTTTTTTTTTTTTTTTTTTTTTTTTTTTTTTTTTTTTTTTTTTTTTTTTTTTTTTTTTTTTTTTTTTTTTTTTTTTTTTTTTTTTTTTTTTTTTTTTTTTTTTTTTTTTTTTTTTTTTTTTTTTTTTTTTTTTTTTTTTTTTTTTTTTTTTTTTTTTTTTTTTTTTTTTTTTTTTTTTTTTTTTTTTTTTTTTTTTTTTTTTTTTTTTTTTTTTTTTTTTTTTTTTTTTTTTTTTTTTTTTTTTTTTTTTTTTTTTTTTTTTTTTTTTTTTTTTTTTTTTTTTTTTTTTTTTTTTTTTTTTTTTTTTTTTTTTTTTTTTTTTTTTTTTTTTTTTTTTTTTTTTTTTTTTTTTTTTTTTTTTTTTTTTTTTTTTTTTTTTTTTTTTTTTTTTTTTTTTTTTTTTTTTTTTTTTTTTTTTTTTTTTTTTTTTTTTTTTTTTTTTTTTTTTTTTTTTTTTTTTTTTTTTTTTTTTTTTTTTTTTTTTTTTTTTTTTTTTTTTTTTTTTTTTTTTTTTTTTTTTTTTTTTTTTTTTTTTTTTTTTTTTTTTTTTTTTTTTTTTTTTTTTTTTTTTTTTTTTTTTTTTTTTTTTTTTTTTTTTTTTTTTTTTTTTTTTTTTTTTTTTTTTTTTTTTTTTTTTTTTTTTTTTTTTTTTTTTTTTTTTTTTTTTTTTTTTTTTTTTTTTTTTTTTTTTTTTTTTTTTTTTTTTTTTTTTTTTTTTTTTTTTTTTTTTTTTTTTTTTTTTTTTTTTTTTTTTTTTTTTTTTTTTTTTTTTTTTTTTTTTTTTTTTTTTTTTTTTTTTTTTTTTTTTTTTTTTTTTTTTTTTTTTTTTTTTTTTTTTTTTTTTTTTTTTTTTTTTTTTTTTTTTTTTTTTTTTTTTTTTTTTTTTTTTTTTTTTTTTTTTTTTTTTTTTTTTTTTTTTTTTTTTTTTTTTTTTTTTTTTTTTTTTTTTTTTTTTTTTTTTTTTTTTTTTTTTTTTTTTTTTTTTTTTTTTTTTTTTTTTTTTTTTTTTTTTTTTTTTTTTTTTTTTTTTTTTTTTTTTTTTTTTTTTTTTTTTTTTTTTTTTTTTTTTTTTTTTTTTTTTTTTTTTTTTTTTTTTTTTTTTTTTTTTTTTTTTTTTTTTTTTTTTTTTTTTTTTTTTTTTTTTTTTTTTTTTTTTTTTTTTTTTTTTTTTTTTTTTTTTTTTTTTTTTTTTTTTTTTTTTTTTTTTTTTTTTTTTTTTTTTTTTTTTTTTTTTTTTTTTTTTTTTTTTTTTTTTTTTTTTTTTTTTTTTTTTTTTTTTTTTTTTTTTTTTTTTTTTTTTTTTTTTTTTTTTTTTTTTTTTTTTTTTTTTTTTTTTTTTTTTTTTTTTTTTTTTTTTTTTTTTTTTTTTTTTTTTTTTTTTTTTTTTTTTTTTTTTTTTTTTTTTTTTTTTTTTTTTTTTTTTTTTTTTTTTTTTTTTTTTTTTTTTTTTTTTTTTTTTTTTTTTTTTTTTTTTTTTTTTTTTTTTTTTTTTTTTTTTTTTTTTTTTTTTTTTTTTTTTTTTTTTTTTTTTTTTTTTTTTTTTTTTTTTTTTTTTTTTTTTTTTTTTTTTTTTTTTTTTTTTTTTTTTTTTTTTTTTTTTTTTTTTTTTTTTTTTTTTTTTTTTTTTTTTTTTTTTTTTTTTTTTTTTTTTTTTTTTTTTTTTTTTTTTTTTTTTTTTTTTTTTTTTTTTTTTTTTTTTTTTTTTTTTTTTTTTTTTTTTTTTTTTTTTTTTTTTTTTTTTTTTTTTTTTTTTTTTTTTTTTTTTTTTTTTTTTTTTTTTTTTTTTTTTTTTTTTTTTTTTTTTTTTTTTTTTTTTTTTTTTTTTTTTTTTTTTTTTTTTTTTTTTTTTTTTTTTTTTTTTTTTTTTTTTTTTTTTTTTTTTTTTTTTTTTTTTTTTTTTTTTTTTTTTTTTTTTTTTTTTTTTTTTTTTTTTTTTTTTTTTTTTTTTTTTTTTTTTTTTTTTTTTTTTTTTTTTTTTTTTTTTTTTTTTTTTTTTTTTTTTTTTTTTTTTTTTTTTTTTTTTTTTTTTTTTTTTTTTTTTTTTTTTTTTTTTTTTTTTTTTTTTTTTTTTTTTTTTTTTTTTTTTTTTTTTTTTTTTTTTTTTTTTTTTTTTTTTTTTTTTTTTTTTTTTTTTTTTTTTTTTTTTTTTTTTTTTTTTTTTTTTTTTTTTTTTTTTTTTTTTTTTTTTTTTTTTTTTTTTTTTTTTTTTTTTTTTTTTTTTTTTTTTTTTTTTTTTTTTTTTTTTTTTTTTTTTTTTTTTTTTTTTTTTTTTTTTTTTTTTTTTTTTTTTTTTTTTTTTTTTTTTTTTTTTTTTTTTTTTTTTTTTTTTTTTTTTTTTTTTTTTTTTTTTTTTTTTTTTTTTTTTTTTTTTTTTTTTTTTTTTTTTTTTTTTTTTTTTTTTTTTTTTTTTTTTTTTTTTTTTTTTTTTTTTTTTTTTTTTTTTTTTTTTTTTTTTTTTTTTTTTTTTTTTTTTTTTTTTTTTTTTTTTTTTTTTTTTTTTTTTTTTTTTTTTTTTTTTTTTTTTTTTTTTTTTTTTTTTTTTTTTTTTTTTTTTTTTTTTTTTTTTTTTTTTTTTTTTTTTTTTTTTTTTTTTTTTTTTTTTTTTTTTTTTTTTTTTTTTTTTTTTTTTTTTTTTTTTTTTTTTTTTTTTTTTTTTTTTTTTTTTTTTTTTTTTTTTTTTTTTTTTTTTTTTTTTTTTTTTTTTTTTTTTTTTTTTTTTTTTTTTTTTTTTTTTTTTTTTTTTTTTTTTTTTTTTTTTTTTTTTTTTTTTTTTTTTTTTTTTTTTTTTTTTTTTTTTTTTTTTTTTTTTTTTTTTTTTTTTTTTTTTTTTTTTTTTTTTTTTTTTTTTTTTTTTTTTTTTTTTTTTTTTTTTTTTTTTTTTTTTTTTTTTTTTTTTTTTTTTTTTTTTTTTTTTTTTTTTTTTTTTTTTTTTTTTTTTTTTTTTTTTTTTTTTTTTTTTTTTTTTTTTTTTTTTTTTTTTTTTTTTTTTTTTTTTTTTTTTTTTTTTTTTTTTTTTTTTTTTGTTCCTGGTGGGCGGTCTGTACATTTATAAACCCGGCCAGGAGAATGACTATTCTTGTCAGCTTCAGCCACAGTGAAATATTTCTTCACTTTTTCAGATTTTGTCATGAAGCTGATTCATTTCATTTTACAAGACTGGCTGCTTAATCTTAAAAAATTTTAATAATGGCACTGTCAATAAAACACGTGACAACATTATTAAGGCTAATGACGCATTAACACATGCAAAATTCAAATAATAAATCGCTGTACAGAAATGATTTGAGTTGAGAGCTGAAGACAGGGCATATTGCTTCATCATTACTTCAAAGCCCATAGGGCACTCTCCTGCAACTTTAACTACGGATCATGCTAATGTAGGCTTTATCACCATTTAACTCGATTTATTAAGTGTTTCATTGACCATTACGTGTTATGGTCACATGTGAACAAACTACTAGCTTAATTTCTGAAGATATGCAATGATGCATGTATTTAAATTTTGTGTGGGCTTTTGTATCAATGACAATTTATACTTGTACTGTATGAATACATACAGGACTCTACCTTTAGATTTGTAACTACTGGCCCCTTGGGCCACTGAGCTAGTGTTTTTACTGGCCTGGATGTAATTTTATTTGGCCCAATATTGATGGTTTTTATTTTCAGTATGTTTCTAACTGTGTGTGGTAACCAAAGAGAGCCCACGTCTCAAAAGAAAGTGGCTAAACGAAGCCTTTCAGTATATGTTACTTCAGCCATTTAACATGCACTCATTTGTGTGCTTGTCAGAAAATGAAAATACTGTATTCAAGATTTGAAATTTATGTGTACAAATAATACTAATTTTTTCACAAGCAAATCTGCAACCAAGCTGTTACCATATGGTCACAGCAACGCTAAAACTGAATTATAATAATCCTAATTAGGGATGGGTCAGTGTAGTCAAATACACGATTACACGAAAATAGAAATAAAAACTTGAATAGCATATTACATATTCGAGTACACACACACACACACACACACAAAAACCTTATACATTATGTACTAGCAGACGCAAACATGTCTTTCTTTTATTTATTTTTTTAATGCTGACACTTAACACATGTTATGTCCGTCTTAAACCCGTTATTATTTGCATATTCATTGTAAGGACCCTAATTAATTATGCAATGCTTGTAATAGCAACATTCTACAGTAATCTTATTCTGTTTGAAAATGTTGCTAATTTTATTGCCTTGTTTTTAGCTAATGTTAATGTAACAGGGTCAAGAATGACCTGTTCACGTTTATTTTACACTTGTATGATATTTTTATAATTTATTTTATTAATTTGATTAGTACTCGTTTTATGTTGTCTTGACACTTTTTGATAATTGAGTTGTATCACGTTATGTTGGCTTCTGCACTCACTTCCCTATATTAGCCCTGTTGAGCACCTATTAATTGAATTATTGATCAATTTACTCACCTGAATATAGATCACACATGTTTTTACAAATGGGATGTCCATCCTGGGGTTTGTATGTCTGTGCAGGAGTGGGGAGTGGGGAGTGGGGAGCTTGAGCTTGAGTGAGAGAGATGGAAATGCACCAGTAAATGGAGCATCCCGACAATAAGTATTGAGCTGATTGTATGTTGGTGTTGAATAATGAGCGCGAACGGCTCGAGTGTGTTTAACCTGTTTGGTAGTCGATTGCAGTTTAAGAACAAGAAGTGTACAGAATAGGTTATATTGTGATGCTGCTGGTTTCTCTCTCACTCTCTCTGTGTGTTCCCTGCACGGACATTTTGTGTGTGTGTGTGTGTGTGTGGCAGAGCAAAGCTCTGCCCTTTTTAAATTGGCAGGGATGGGGTTAATTTCCCCTACCTGCCTAGGTTTATTATGTTCAGGTGGCTGGGGTTGATTAGTTGATTAGGTTAATTAACGATCAATCAGCGCCCAGCCACCTGAGGCCTCTGCTTCTCATTTGGGAGGAGGGAGCTGAGGAAGCAGGTTGGTGTTTGTGGTTTTTGTGATTTGTAAATTCTACATCCAGTGAAGGCATTGCCCAGCCTGGAAACCTTTATTTTTGTTTTGCTTTATTTGTGTTTAAATCCCTTTATTTTGCCCTTGTGCACTTTTATTTTGTGTTTATTTATAATAAAAGTATATTTTTTTGAACTGCAGTCTGTCTCTGGGCCTCTATCCACTCACCAGCCTGTCACAGCGTGTGTTTGTACTTTTGTACCATGGTATTGTTTTTGCTATGACAGTTTTGTCTGTGTCCTTGAATGTGTATCTCCATGTTATTGCTGGTTAGCAGTATTATTGAATTTTAATACATCATGACCTCATTAATGTGAACCTTGTTTAACTGCTTGAAATCTTGCCACCTATTAATAGGTGATTGGAATTACTGTCTGATTATAAACCGTGTGTTGCTATTGGAAGTTTACAATAAAACGTCTGCTAAAATGTATCTGTATGATTTTCTTGACGTCCTTGTTCCTACATTTTTTAGATCCATTATCTCAATAACAATAACCTTAGGATCTTATATAAATTTCTGTGCCTAATCACACTGAACTGTTGTAGTCGCTCTACATCTTGTGATATTTTGGAATTAAAGAAAGGTTTGTGATGAGTCTGTGCTCTACCCGTGTCGCAGAGGAGGCATTACATTAACAGATCCTGAGTTCCATTGTAATGACTGTACACAGCAGCTGTTGCTAGCCAGTGGTGAAACAGCTTCCGGGGCACGGCACCGGCAAAGTATGAATGTGTGAACTGAAATGAAATAATGTATATAGCAAGTGCTAAAGAAGTAATCCAAACTTGGGTAACACATCTACTGTTGACATTCTGTGAATGGATGGAGTAACGTCAACATTTGCACTGACCATTAAAAGTACAACCAGGTATCATTGTTTTGAATTATTTACAGGTTATTGAATAAACAAAGTAACTTGACTTCGATTCATCTGATGTCAGTACTTGATGGCTAGTTGTAATTAGCAATGTTATGCTATTGTAATGCTGGAATGTATTTTCTATTGTTTTAGCCAGGTTACAATATTTACACTATTAAGATTATTTTATAAATATGTGTTAGAATTAAACAGATGTAGAATATTTCAGTTGCTATATGATAGGTGTTATTTTATTCTGAATACACTACAGCAAAAATTATTTGGACATTGTTTGTACACTTTGAAAAACTTGTGCCTAAGGAAATAGGGTATTGAACAAAGAAATCTCTTCTTGGACATTGTTTATAAACTTTGTGAACCTGGCTAAACTTTGCCGGCTTACACTGTTATGCTGTCTGCTTGTGCACACGCATTTGCCTTTTATTCTTGGGCGCATAAGCGACCAGAGTTCGGGTAATCGAATAAACAAAAATAGGAAACTATTCGAAATTCCCATCCCTAATCCTAATAATAAACACTATTAAAAAATACTACCAATCCTACTCAGAGCGTTGGCGCTTGTGTAGCCTCTCCCAAGTCAGCGCCAATCTTGCTGAGTGATGCCAATGAGTCCTGGAAAGATTGTGAATGGCGTTTTTGACCTGAACACATTGGATCCCACATGAAAAAGTTAGACAATTCGATTGAGTATCTGGGTATCCATCGGGACATCTTACTGTGAGACTTGCTATGACGTAAATTAAATGATGAGTTCACAACAAATGAAGCTGCTGTTTTATCTGCAAGTCTGGCAAACTGACACCAAACAAGGCAGAATGTTACTTTCTTTTCACTATCATAATGAAGCCTCCACTCTAAATATTTGCTTCATTTTTATTGATTTCAGCGCTCTCCTTTTGGCTTATCAGTTGCTTAGTTGTAGAAAACCCAATTTGTAAAAGATTTGCCATGTCACAGGAATGTGTAATAGCACAGCACTTCGATACGCAGTCTCGGATTCTGTGTACAACAAATCCGACGTGAGGCAGGAAAGTTAGGATTAGTTCGTAGTTATGTTTTAAATGGTTTGTAAATTAATTTTCAACATTTTGACACACTGGCCCATTTTTCTGGATTCATGAAACGGAAGCCATATGCACTATATATATATATATATATATATATATATATATATATATATATATATATATATATATATATTATATATATATATATATATACTAGTTAAATGTAACCGGCCCAGTTGGGCCTGTGGTGCTTCATAGCCACCGGTCAAACTGCGATCTCTACCGGAGGGCCACCAGACCATGGTTAATGTCGAACCCTGACATAAATAATATTTGTTGATACAGCAGATGCTTTGTAGCTAGATACTCATGCACAAAAGAAGCTAAACACTCAGGTCTAATGGATTTAATGAAATATTTTAAACATACATATGAAACAAAATCACAGAAAATGTGAACAGAAATACAGATCAAAGAGTCATGATATGTTTTCAGTATAAAGCATGACACACTGTCAAAATGAAAACATTACAAAGTTAGTATCGGGAATGACCTCCCTGAGCATTAACACAATCCTGGCAGCGTTGACGCATAGACCTGATCAGCGTCTGGTTAGACTGCTGTGGGATGTTCCGCCCCTCTTCCTGTGCAGCTGCAGCCGGCTGGCGAAGGTTGGCTGGTCGCGATGGATCAGTCGGATATGATGGTCCTGGGCCGATGTGGTGACCCTCTGCCTTCCAGGATGTAGCCTGTCCCTCAAAGAGCTGGTTTCCTGGTACATTTATTTTTTGTCTGCTTCAAACATTTGAATGGTTTACATGGGAGATATTGTGGTTTGGAGTGTTCCGTCTAGACACTTTTCCGACTTAAAAATGATTTGGGAACCGTGAAAAATTAGTGTGTGCTTGGAATATTTACTGTAGCAATGGTGGGCATTGGCGAATCGAGAGCTGATTTTGTAAGCAAAACATATTTACAATTTACTGGTTACTTTCCTTACAATATTTCATGGCAATGGGGTCAAACAAATACTGACTTCATGATTGGTGATCGAGTCATATTGCAATGACCTAAAACGGTTTACAAAACTTGAACATGTTGTTCAATGTGTCACTCAAGGTTGTTTTAAAAAAATCTGGTTTTGTCTGTTTGTTATGTTTTTTCAGCTACAATATCTTTGTTTAGCTCTACCCGAGAAAATGCAGTGAAAACGAAAGCAGCCATATTTAGCTGGAAATGAGGTATTCTCAGCACAGCTAAGAGTTTAGTTTTGGTTTGCAGGCAGCAGGAGCTTAGCCTGATTTTAAGTTTTTGCTTGACAGACGCCCTTATGAAGGGCGACTTACAGAGGTAACAAGTTATTACAATATAGCTAAGAGATTACAATACAGCTTAGAAAAAAAAAGCAATACGATTTTGTTTGGGGATGTTTTTAGTTTCTGTTTGCACTTTTTTTGTCAAATGAAGCATTTTTTGTAGTTATTGTGCACAGTGTGTTTGCTTCTGTAGGTTGTAAGCAGTGTGATTTGTATTTGTAGTGTATAGGTGCAACTACTGTTATAAACTACAAAAAATGTTCACCTTGCTTCACTTGGCACCGTACATTTTCAGTTCTGGCTACTTTGCTCTACTCAAACCCCTGGGAGATATTTGATGCATTCAGTGTTTTGATTTATTGAAATCATGTCTGTAATGTAAACTATTTCCTGTGACGTCAGACCTTTGGTACTTGCACATCCACCCAAAGTTGGGGCCCATCCAAATTTCCATTGCTAGCTACACCTTTGCTTGGTGTGGATACTCCCATTTGACTGCAGTGACTTCCAAATTATTCGCGCACATCCAGTTTGGATGCAGCTTAAGACATTTCAGATGTATTCATTAAGGAGAGGCAGTGTTGAACTTATTTTGTTTTTATTGATATATTAGTGCCTTACCAAAAGTGAAATACAATTTAAAGAACCCTACTGAAGGACAAGCTCCTCAGAAAACTATAGGGAGGTTTTTGCAAGCTGTTGCAAGTTCCTTTACATACTTTCTTGTTCAACAGATAAGTTAGTCCCATTACAATGTCAATCCAATAGTTCTGTACTTAGGTGAAATTGTAGCACAAGTGCAGCTGCAATGGTAAGAGCCAGTGGTAGAATGTTATGAACAAAAGTACACTGATAATCAGTACCAGCATGTTCACTGTTCTGGTGAAGCAAATTGCCAAACCCTGTTCTCGTGAACGCTGATATAACAAACATTTATGTAGGTCCCACAGGGTTCGTCGTTATAGTGACGGTAGACCATGTGTATGTGTGTACAATATATATATATATATATACACACACACACACACACACACAAACATACTCAGTCAAAAAGCTAAACAACAACTGTAAGATGAAAAATACTGGATCCTACAAACTAGCGCTTTTCAGATTGTTCATTAAGTGCAATTTGCAGGTGCAATGAAGATTTCACTTCAATCTCCTGCTTACATGACACCCATCTGCTTCCTCCTACATTAATTAAAAGATCCATTTAATTAATTGGCTGTTAAACTTCATAATGTTCTTTCAGTGCAGAAAGCGATTTAAAAAAAAGACCCCTGCTGCGGCTTGATTGAAGTGGTTTCTCAACTTCTTACTTGACAGTCCTGAGCTTTAATCATTTATTGATTTGCAAACGACAGGTCATTCTGATTGAACATGCAATGTATTGAACATTGTCTAATATTTATGTATTTAGCGGATGGATTGCTGTTCATTGTGACTTCACGTCAGTAAGATTTAATTCCTAAGCCCCCCAACTTTCTGTGTCTTGTTGAGGAAGAGGAGTGTCAACAAGAGGACTGGGAAAGGACAACAGATGACATGAACTAGCTATAATTTACCCATACATCTGACCGAAACAGTTTCAACAACCAGTTTAGAATAGAGGTGTACGGTGGCCCATTGTGGACATGGAATAAACAACAAATGTCTTATGTTGAGATCACAAGATAATCTATCTTGTGATTGTGACATAACACATTTCAATTAAAAAAGAAAAAAAATAAAAATAAAAAGCCACCGTCCTTAATGAGCCACGCTAGAGAGGTGACTTGTCTGTACTACAGTGGCAATGAACTTGACTGGTGCAGATGTCACAGCCGTTGGTGCAAAGGTGGTAAGACATAATGTTTTCTGACAAATCAAAGTCAAGCTCAAACATGTCCAAGATCAGGCGTTGTGTTTTAAATTATGTCTCAACCCCACAGGATACACAGAGTTGAATTAATAATTTTCACACCTAAAAGAAAAAAAGTATAGTCTGAGCTGAACAAAAAAGTTCACCTTGACTTAAAAAAAATATTATACTGGAAGTGAAAAAGGAGGATTAATGTAATCCTAAATTCATCTAATTTTTATACTGCACATGTATTTGAAGCACTTTTATAGTAGCCTTCATATTCAGCAAATTGGGAAATGGTACATATTAAGTGGAATTTACAGTGCTTAGCTAACAAAAACAATACAGAAAACACGCACAATTCTAAATAGTTATTTTTTTCCATAAAATAAAATAACACTTTAGTATTATGAAGCAAAATATTCCAAAATTAGACCCACTTAATAAAGTCAATTATCTTTAGTTTTAGTTTTCTTAATAAAAGAGCAAAAGGTGCTCAATACCTGACCAGAAGCCAGCCCTCAGGCAGATCTTTACATACTGCACACGTTCGCATTGGTTCTAAATGAAGCTTTGAGTGTTTCCATGCACTTTGTATATCCATGATTTGTTTTACAGAAATGCCTTGCCTCCTCATTGTGGGTTTTTTCAATCCTACTTAAAGGATGTAAGGGAGTTGCTTAAAACAACCTGGTGGTATGTGTTTTCAGATATTCTAGTGTAATTCAGAATGAAGATGTTCTTTTCTACAACATTTACCCTTATAGAGTTATAATATAGTTATAATATCCAAATTAATACAAGGACAAGTTTTCGCCACATAAAAGCTAATAAATTAAACCTCAAGTTAAGCAAACAAATAAATAGGCACTAGATGTATTACCGTATCTTAACTGTATAATTCATCAGTATTGTACACGGATAATCTACCCAATTGTCATTTTTCAAATGTCATTTTTAAACAGCAGTTGAGAGGCACATATCATAACATGCTATTGTTACAAACTGATGAACATAACAGTAAGCATAAGGATTCCCAGGAATCAAAATTATCTGGCAAAACAGGTACTAAATTATCTAATTAATTCAGTAGCATTCTGTGGAAGACAGGATGTAGGGTCCATTAATATCAATTGTATAGTGTAATTATCAAAGCTGAGTTAATAACACTGAGCAAAGGTGATTTTTGTCAACAAGAAATGACCTTCAAGCAACAATGCAAACAGCTAACAAGGAATTTCACTTTAAATAAAGCATCACGTTGTCTTACATATGGTTTTGTTATGTGAGATAACTGTTTTCTCAGGTTTCTGTAAAATGATTCAAATGTCCATTATATCAAGCCTATCTTCATGCCCACAGAATGTGCTTGTTTTCTTTCATCTTCTCTCTCAAGAAATAAGAAAAGGAAGCCTTTGTGAGCAGAGCAAAATGGAGATGATCAGTTTAAAATGAGACAGAGACAACATAAGGTTATTCAACATATTTATGTCAAGGTTTATGCTATGAGGCACAATTTAAGATTTTTTTTAATTTAAAAGTATATGAGAGAGAGAGAGAGAGAGAAAGAGAGAGAGAGAGAGAGACAGAGAGAGAGACGCTTCCTTCCGCTATCCCACTTGTGCATTACTGTCCAAAACTAACCCAAGACATATATTATTATGTGATAATGTATTCTGACCCAAATGTATGTGTGTGTGTGTGTATGTATATATATATATATATATATATATATATATATATATATATATATATACACACACACACACACACACACACACATTTCTGACATGCGATTGGTTAAAACCTCAACCTCGGTCACTACTCTTTTTTTTTTTTATACAAATTCTCTCTTTTTATGTCATCATGCTGAAAGCCCTTCCTTTCCTTACACAACAAAGCATAATGGATGGCGATTTTTTTTACTGAAAATTAATTATACTACAAAACAAAGATGCTGCAAACACTATAATCATCATAAAAACATTTTTGCTTTCAGTGTTTTCTGACCTCCTAAAATATCAACAAATCCAACTTGACAATGTAAATAACTACGGCGTTCACAAACTCAAGACTCCTCCGAGAATTCTATGCCGTAGTGAGAAAGTTATTTATTTGTTCTGTAACAGCTCAATTTAAACAAAATATATAAAATCATATTTAGTCACAACCTTGCCTCACATATCTTTCTTGACTAATTTAGAAAACAAATATGGGCAGCAGACATCGGCTCATAGTAGGGAAACTAAAGGGCCCTCGAGAAGAACTATAATTATCTCCAGGGGACAATGCCCTCAGCCTATGGCTTATATAGTTCTTCCCTCGGGAGCCATAGTTCCTGACTACAAGCCTCCTCCTCCTCCTCCTCCTCCTCCTCAGTCTGTATTTATTAAGTTTTAAAGCAAAAAAGTTTTCCATTTAAAAATGTCAAATGAGTGTATTGCAATATGAATAAAATTATCATTAAACATATATGGATTCACAAAATAAACCATTCATTTTGCCTCAGGCTATAGTCCTACTACCTATTTGATCAGATTTCTGAAACTCAAGAGCTAAGCAGGTGGTCGGGCTTTGTCAGTGCAATTAAATCTCTCAGGTGATGCAGCTTACTGATTAAACTAAAGTGACAATATCCCAGGTTTGATCCAGTCATACTACCAATATTATGTTAAGGATGCTGATGTTCTTGTCAAGCACTTAATTACAACATTAGCGCCAGGTACTTTAACATATGCAGTAAAAGATCTAAAATAATAACAAATAATAATAAACACTACTCACATTACCTAGATAATGTACTGGTATCATGTTTAGAAAATGCAATCAGGAATTAAATGAATGTCAATCATGTGACACTCAACTGTGTTATGTTATCATTTTGTATATAAAAAAAAGTCAATATCTAATACAATGTGATAATTTTAAAAAGTGCCAATATAAATTAAAAGTGCACATATATTAAGCCATTTAAGCAAGGTTTACAAGAGGTTCACATGTTTTAACAAAACATCCCAGCTTTCCTCTGTCATCCTGTAGCAATTCATCTAATAAATGATGAATTGTCAATGGAACAGAAAACTGATTTTATATACTGTTTTATAGCTTGCTTCTCATTTTCAATTATTTGAAATCTGTGGTACTGTATTTTTATTTATTTTTTATTCACCCCATTTCAGTACAGAACCTTATTCAAGCCATGTAGTAATGTACGCATGTATGTGCTTTACTGGTGATTGAGAACAGGCAGGTAAAATGTGCAACAAGAGCGACAGGCATGCTCTTTTCACCAATAGTAAATTCTAAAGTCTGTTATTACTCAGGGTGTATTTTCAGTGTAATTACTTTTAAGAAATGTGAAGATGTTAGATATTAATTAAGTGGAATGAACGTGTATGTGATGATTGAGTTTAATTTAATAGGTTTACTTGGATTTATTTAAAACCTGCCGATAAATACTATTCGGAAAATACAAATATCGGCATAACCCTCATTTTTACTATTCGATTACAGTACCCATTTAGTTTGTAACTTAAGTTAACATTTTGGGGGGTTTATACCAGTATGCACATTAAATGCTATGCTATGCTGGTCAATTTACCTCTACGTAAGCAGTAACACATGACAGTGCATGTAGAAATTACTGCATTCCCTCCCCCTGTGTGTGTAGTCTGGGCATTTGGTTTGTCCATGACTTTTAATAAAAGTTGCTACCACTACTGAACTTTTTCTCAATTCAGTTTTCAAAGAGGAGACTGAAACACAAGCAAGGACATCGCTGAAAACTGTTCCTATATTAAATAATTAAGCTGGGAACAAATGAAACTGTGCTGTTTCAAAGCCTCCCCCAATGAAAGCAGCAGAGTACTAAAATATTTGTAAATAAGGTAAAGAAATCCACTAATTAAATTATTTTAAAGAAAATACATAACATCTTAAAGCAGGGGTGTCAAACTCAGTTGCTGGAGGGCCACAGTGTCTTCTGGCTTTCGTACCACCCGAGCTCTCAATTACTTAACTGGTCTAATTATTTGATTAACTGGACACTTTTCTTCAGCCTCAAAATGTTTCATATGCAATGTACCTTGAATCAAGTGCATTTTTAAAACCATCAACTGTAACAGACCTTGAAAAATATTAAATATGTCCAATTGAACAAATAATTAGATCACTTATGTTAATTGAGAGCTTAAGGGGGAATGAAAACCAGAAGACCCTGCGGCCCGCGAGGACTGGAGTTTGACACCCCTGTCTTAAACTATCCCAGTATAAAATGACCTTTGATTTGAAACAATGTAAATGTAGCTTTAACCTCCTGTACTTCCTTTGCACCTCATGTACTTTTAGTGTAGATAACGTGTCATTTACGTTGGAATTCCTAATTTCAATCAAAAGACTCAGAGGGTTTTTGGGAAAGGGAGTGTGTGGGTTTGGTGGCTGGAAAGGAATGATAAGTGAAAAATTGGAACGAAGTGGTAGGCAGATAATCCTTTCAGAAGGTAAATACAGTACATCTGTCTTCACCAGACATGAAATTAGTCACAGTCCCATACTCCATTGGAAGTACAGTAGGTACCACCACCACACAGTATGCGTATTACTTCAACCCCCTGAGCTACACAATTCACAAGGTCATTTTATATATTAAGCTTGTGCCCAATACCTCTCAGTTTACAAAACTGAGTCACATTCTTTCAACCTGCTACAGTATCAAATACCATGTGAGCAAGATCTTTTTTAACAAACAGTAATGTATCATATTATTGTGAACCGATGAGCACATAAAAGCTTTTCAGATAAAGAATATACTAAACTTATGGAATTTGTGCATTTCCTTGAGGTATCTGTAGTACACTCTCTCTCTCTCTCTCTAGGCTGCAGAGAGATACCTGCTGCACATGAAGTGAGCGAGACAATTTTCTATGTGGTTGCAGCTTGTATACAATATTTGTTTTAAAACACAAAATTGTAAGCTTTGGGAAACAACTGCAGAACTGACTTCACTGAAGATTTCCCAACTTCCCTGAAGCAATTAGAATAATCATTGAAGAACGGCGACAGATCCATCTGGGACCATATAAACACCTTGAACCCCCCCCCCCAATTTGTGTAATCTGTAAGTCAATAATAACATTAATTCTAAGTGCAAGGAAATGTAAGGACATACTACAAGTGGACAGTACCTACAGGCAGTGTAGGTGTGTTACATTACTTCATGGACACATTTTTAGACCATCTGTGGAATTTACAAACATCCATACATGCCAACAGTCTCTATATGGCAGGGGTTTCTTAGCAAAAGTCCAGCATCCCGACGCATTGGAAGAAAATCCAGATATTTATCCTTGGGAGTTCATAACAGCTATAGGGCGTTCGCTTTCATTACCGTACTGTTTTTTTCTCTTTCTCTCTTTAGTGGCTGCTGACCCTCGTGCACTGCACTGCCTGGCAGTGATTGTTTTCACATCAAAAGATCTGAGTTTATGTTATATCCAGTCATATTGGTGATGTGTATTGTTTCTTTACTGCTGCTGCAATGTGATTTGAGTTGTATGATTTTCAGTAAAATGTGGGAGCCAATGGAGTTAGCTACACCCTTCATTTTTGTAAAGCAAAGAAAAAAGGCATCTATTAAAGCAGCAAAAAAAAGTGCATGTTTAACAGTGACTGGACTACAAAATATTCATTTATTCTGCACAGTAGCTCCCACTAATGACATTCTACTGCACCTTTTATGATTTATGAATAATTATTACTATATAAACTCTATATAAAAGTAATCCAAGTAACTCAAAGTCCATCTAAAACATATGTAAAGTATCTTACATCTGTGGTTATAAAATTTATCAGTGACCTATTTTTGTACTTGCTTAAACATAGTGAAGGCTCCAACTCCAGACCAGGTTTGCATAGATTTCCCTTTTTATTTTCTTTCTTAATTAATGCTCTCGCTCCTCTGCCACTTGTCTGTTGTCACCTCCCTGTTGGTACCACCCTCCCCCATAGCCATTTCTACTTCCTCCTCCTCTGCTCTCTACCATGACGAACCTTAATATACGCGTAATCCTCTCCTCTCATTCCCGTCCTCTGGCTTCTCTCTGTTGCTGCTAATCTAACTTCTCTAACCTGATCTCCCTGGCTCTCAGGGCCCCCCCCCCCCCGCACTCTCTATGGTGCTCTCTGGAATTGCCGTTCGGCTTCCAACAAAGCTGACTTTATCTCTGCCATTGCCTCTCACCTCTATCTTGACTTCCTAGCTCTCAATGAAACCTGGATCTCCCCTGATAACTCACACTCCGACCGCCCTTTCCTCTCTTTATGTTATGTCTCACTCTCCTTGCCCCTCTGGATGGGGTGGGGGAACAGGACTGCTCTCTCCCTCCATGTTTTTTTCTGTTCCATCTGCTCTCTCCTCTATCTCTGTTAGCACCTTTGAGTTTCATGCTGTCGAAATCATCTCTCCTTATTGCCGTTGCCTCATTGTTCTCTACCGCCCTCTTAGATCCCTTACTCACTGTCTTGATGAGCTTGATTTCCTCCTCTCCTCCCTCCACCCATTATTCTATTAGGTCACTTCCACCTCTCTAACCCCTCTGCTGAATTTCTTCCCCTTCCTCACTCCTTCACCTTCTGTCTCTCCCCCACCCACTCACACATCTGGCCATCAACTGGACCTTGTCTTCACCAGGGACTGCTTCCCCTCTGCCCTCTCGGTCACTCCTCTCGATATCTCCGATCACTACTTTATCGCCTCTCTTTCGCTCCCATCCATTCCTACTCCACCAAACTCCTCTGTCACTTTCCACTGAAATGTCCGCTCTCTCTCCCCATCTTTTCATCTGCTGCTCCCCCCACTTCCCCTCTATCAACTCCTTCTCCCAACTCTCTGTAGACTTGGCTACATCTACCCTCTTCTCCTTCCTCACCTCCTGCCTCGATTTCCTTTACCTCCTAGCTTATCGACCTGCCCAGTCCTGCCCCACCCCAGCTCTGGCTCTCCTTTGTCTGAAAACCAAAACCAAACTCCCTGCTGCCTTAGATCTCTATCTCTCGCTCCTCTCTTCCTTCTCTTCTACACTTACCTCTGCCAAACGCTCCTACTTCCACTCTATCATTCAGTCTTCTACTAATAATCCCTGTAGACTTTTCTCTACCTTCTCCTTTCTCCTTAGCCCTCCCTGTCTTCCACTTCCCTCTCTCAGTTGATGAGTTTGCCTCCTCCTCCAAAATGACTGACATCCGCAAACTTTTCCATACCTTGCCTCTTTCCCCACTCACCCCCTGTCCTCTGCTCACTCACTCCCCATCACCATCTGTAATCCCTACTAATTTACCCTCCTTGCTCCTCTCAGACTCTGCTTTTCTCCCTGCTCCAGGGACACAAACCCACCACGTGTGCTCTAGACCCCCTCCCCACTCACCATTTCCAAGCTGCTGCCCCTGCTCTACTCCCTTTTGTCCTCCTAGGTAGGTTCGCCTCCTACCTCTCCGATCGCACATACCGGGTGTCCTGGCGTGTGGTTCACCCTCTTTTTCTATAGGCGTCCCCCAAGGCTCAGTCATGGGACCCCTCCTGTTTTCTCTCTACACCCGGTCCCTGAGTCCCTGTATCTCTTCCCATAGCTTCTCATATCATTTCTATGTTGATGATGCCCAGATCATCTTCTCCTTCCCACGACTCCCAAATCTCCTCCAGCATAACTACCTGTCTCTCGGCCATCTCCTCCTGGATGCACTCGAATCATCTTAAACTCAACATCTCCAAATCAGACCTCCTTTTCTTCCCCTCTTCCTCCCCCACCACTGATCTCTCTATCTCTACTCCTCTTGAATCCACCACACTCTTCCCTCCTCATCCACCAAGAACCTTGGTGTCACCCTTGACCCCCTCCCTCTCCTACTCTCAGCACATCTCTACTCTGGCACACTCCTATTGCTTTTTCAGCAACATTGCAGATTTTGCCCGTTCCTCACCAGCTACTCCATACAGCTCTTAGTTCAGACTCTGCCTACTGCAACTCTCACCCAAAACTCTGCCCACTCCACCACCGGCAGATTAGCTGCACCCCACCTCACCTCCCTCTGCTCCCCTGCTTTCAGAGGCCGTTCCTTCTCCATCCTTATCCACCCTTGCCCATCAGTGGTGGAAAAACCTATCCACAGAATTCAGGACTGCTCAGCCTCACCTATTCAAACAGCATCTGTAACCTCACAACTCTTGACTGTACTGGACTATATGGCACCCTATTGTATCAATACTTGCATCACTTGCAGCATCTTGTACTTGCACTTAACTATATCCACACTATATATATATATATATATATATATATATATATATATATATATATATATATACTACTGCTCTCAACTATAATTATTTTCTGTATCTTGTATTTGATTTTACTCCCAAAGATAACCATATTCATGTTTTATTTGAAATAGTTCTTATCCCTTTATTAGGCTTCCAGGCCATAGGCTGGGAAGCCTATTGTTATTGCTGGGATTTTTCTTCTTCTTTTTTTTATTTTTCTTTCCGCCAGATTTGCTCGAAAACTCACCAGATTCGGTAGGTTGGAAAATGCTAAAGAATTTATGTCATAAGTCACATGGTTTGGCCGCCATATTGGATTGGATTAAAAATTTCAAAAAAACGATTTATTGTAGAGCGCTGAAAGTTGGTATAGTTGTTGAGGAATAGTCCAAGAAGCTGATAGGTTGTGTGGTATGGCGGCCATGCTGCATGACGTAAAAATCGCATGGTACAGATGTCATAATCACAAACTACAAAGATCTTTTTCTCCCAAACTGCTAGTGCAATTGAAACAAACCAAATAGCTCATATGATCGTAGTGTGGTTGTCTTTAAAGGGTGTTAATGGGAAGTTGCTATAATAGAAAACATGGTGGCCACGTTGGATGACATCATCAACATACAAAACTGGCTACAAAAACCTTAGTTTCTGAAATGTCTATTCCAATTGAACCAAAAATCGGCACACATGATCCTAGTGTGGTTGTCTTTAAAGGTTGTTCAAGAGAAGTTGCTACAATAAAAAACAAAACAAAACAAAAAAAACATGGTGGCCAAGTTGGATGACATCATCAACATACAAAACTGGTTAATAACTCCTTATAGAGTGCAGTTAGGGTCATGGTTACTATAGTAAAAATATAGTAAACCATGTATGGTTACTATGTCAAAATGCCATTCTGCACTATTTGCTAAAGTGTTTGGTACTGGTACTGGTACTGGTACTGGTACTGGTCCTTTTGTGGGGGGTACGGCCATGGTGGTGCACTATTTGCTACTGGTACTGGTACTGGTACTGCATTCTGCACTATTTGCTAAAGTGTTTGTTATTGGTACTGCATTGTGCACTATTTGCTGAAGTGTTTGTTATTGTACTGCATTGTGCACTATTTGCTAAAGTGTTTGGTACTGGTACTGCATTCTGCATTATTTGCTAAAGTGTTTGTTATTGGTACTGCATTGTGCACTATTTGCGGAAGTGTTTGTTATTGTACTGCATTGTACACTATTTGCTAAAGTGTTTGGTACTGGTACTGGTACTGCATTCAACTCTACTTGTACTCACTACTTGCTAATGGAATTTACTCTTATAAGCAAATATTTTTACTATAATTTTAACTGCATTTAGTTGAAATCACTCTAAAACGCAATTTTTATTTGATTTTGCTCTTACTTACAACTGACTTTATTGTATTTTATAATTGCTCTTATCTGTAATGTGAAATTTTGTAATGTGATATTTTGTAACAACTGTAGTCGCCCTGGATAAGGGTGTCTGCTAAGAAATAATAATAATAATAATAATAATAATAATAATAAGAAGAAGAAAGAAGAAGAAGAAGAAAGAAGAAGAAGAAGAAGAAGAAGAAGAAGAAGAAGAAAGAAGAAGAAGAAGAAGAAGAACAAAAGTGGCTTACAGGAAACTAGATGAATAAATTGCTGTTTTGTAGCTCTACTAGCTACGGCTGTAACAATAATTTTCTTCAATCTCAGAGACTACAGTTGTTCTTGACATTCATCCTGAATATTTGTGTGGAAATTTTAGTAAGTGCAACTAACAATTAAAGCCAGTGATGTTGAATTATTTTTGTTTTCATTTAATTAGCCTTTTATTTGAATATTTTTTTAAGCTGTAATTTGTGTTTCTAAAGGACTAATTTGGTACTTACTGCATTTTTATGGTGAAATTGACAAACAACCCTGGTAAGTTTAAGCACTTCATTTTTTTTAATGGAAGGGCTATACTTGTCAGTTGTTGATAGTCCTTCTGTTTAAAAACATGACTACTTAAACATGCTTGAAAAAAAGTTTAGCCTTTAAAATTTCAAATAACTAATTTGCAGTACAATAAAAAAAGAATCTCTATGGTGATATGGCTTATAATAAAAATTAGGTCTATATTTAAATTTTAAAAAAATAAATAAAAAATAAACCACTCCAGAGAGTACATTGTTGTGAATCATAACACTTCTCTACATGATATATTTCGTTTATATGAGTCTGGTACTTAAAGCAAGATTTTCATAAAACCATGTTATTTTAGTTTTTTCAAATGAATTGCCCTAAATTACTTAATTTTATGGGATGCACTGTATCAATTTAAGGCATGTACCCCAGATTAAAAAAAAAAAAGAATATACAATTCTACAGTACTTGTATAGCAAGTTTACTATAGTATACTATACTATAAAGTATTTAAAATACAACATTTAATTTATATTTCATTTACGTAAACTGTATTATGCAGGTGTTTGGAGAGCAACACTGTAGACTGCAGATACTTTCCTGACTACGGTACTGTTAGAGACCCAGTGACAGAGAAAAAGTGCCTATGATGCACTCATAGTGGACAAACAGAGTCTTTGTTGTCCAATTGGGTGGCTTTTCATTTTGTTTTGCAGGAGAGAATGATGCTTGCCGGGTTGTCTATTTTTGGGTGGTTTTAGCAAAATACTGCAGTTTTTTTTTGTTGTTTTTTTTTTTTAAAACAAATAAACTGCATTTTGTCAAATAACAGAGGAAATAATACATAACTAAATGGGCTTTTAAGTCCTTACTTTCTCATTTAAAAGCAGAAAGAAGAACAAAAAAATGAGAGTGCAACATTTTATAACATTTTAACTAGTCTTCATTAATGTTAATACAATTCTGAACAGTGATTGTAATACAGGATGTCAAGCATAAATCATTTGTATTAAAATATTGTACTCTCGTTTGCATGCAATTTCTAATTCTGTATGCAACAAAACCAGTAAATTAAACGAATTTGACTACTAACACGTTTCTCAGTTATAATCGAAATACACAAATAGCTTAACAGGGATCAATATAATTCTTAAAGGAGAAGAAAAAGTTGGGTATAAACACTGAACAACTACAGTCTGTTAATTAGAAGACCGCTTCACAAGCTATTGTAAAGTGCTTGAGTAACTTTGATGTCCGTGCATTTATCTGTATATTTGCTGTTTTTTTTTTTTTTTTTTTTTTTTTTTTTTTTTAAATCTGTACACGTAATTTATTTTATATTTCCATGCATGTTCCACAAAATATGTGACACTGCCATCAATTTTAAAAAGAATTTCTGCGATTTTCACATATTATCATCAAAATATCCAACTTTTTAATATTTTAATAAAACACTGTAAAAGATAAGCAGATAGATAACAATGACATAACTGGTTAGATATTAGATTAAATAATTGAGAAATACAAGCAAATATAGAGGGAAAGCAGAGAAAACTCTAAATGCAAAATACCAGTTATTAGATATGGCTGACTTAAATAAAGATCCTATTTCAAACAGACGTTATGCTTTTGATTAAAAAGGAGAGGACATACTTTTCTCAAACCTCAAGATGCTACATTATGTCAATGCATCCGCAAGCTCACAACACAACATAAAGTGCACATGTCAGGTTCTATCACTACTGATGATGTGTACTCTAATATAATAGGCTATTTCTGGATCCATACAGTGGGGGCAGGCTAGTGTTAAGAGAATTCTATTTTTTACATCTGTAACTGTACATTCTGAATGCAATGTTCCACGGAGCTTGAGAGTGAGGAAACAGCATATTGTGTGGAGGCAGACAAATAATTAGTACCCTGTAAAGCTGAGGTAGGACTAAATACCCCAACCCCCAAACCCCACGTGATATGGGACATGCAACTAGCAGCCATTGTCCCTGTTGCATCCAAGTGCTCCGTTACCTTTGTCACATCATGTGCAGCGTGGATCTAGAATTGCAGTGCTAATTAAACATGGTAATTGAATACTGATTTATTATAACAGTCTTTGTTTTCTTTTGCACCACTGAAAATCATAGCCTTAAGGAGAAAGACACCTCCCTTTGAGGTACACAGTGCCTTTGGAGCTTTGCACCTATGCTAACTCTGAACCAACTGTCAATTTTTCCAGACAGAACTAATCATGACATGGCACATATTAATGATCAGTAGAAAGAATTCTGGTTTGGTTGTTCATTTGAATAGTTTCAATAGTTTGCATCTGATTTATTTCTTTACCCATGTTTTCTCAATTACAATTTGAGGACTCATCATCGTTCTTGACTCTTTCTTACTGACCCAGATTTTTGGGATTGTCATCAGCATAAAAAATAAATAAATAATAAATCCAACTTTCCAAAACTTCAAATTTATTAACCCTACACTTACCAAGCACAATATTTGAAACCAGAATTACAACGGCCTCATTGGTCAACCAGATGTAGGACAGACAAACATTCAAAAGCAAGAACAGATACAAAGGCTTTGATAAAATATCTAAATCCTGACAGTTATAATTGAAGCCATCACCACAAATACACAGGTGTGGAAAAAGTACTCAAATGTGTTACTTGAGTAAAAGTACTGTTACTTGGAAAAAAATGTAATTAAGTAAAAGTTAAAATATCCTTCTAGAAAACTACTTGAGTAAAAGTACCAAAGTATCATATCTTAAAAGTACTCAAGTATCAGAAGTAAAATGTAGCTGCCCTTAAATTCTACCCATGAAAATCTGCTGTTACCCTGCTTTACACATTTATCAGGTGGCGCTACTATTTTACACACACCTATATTAATATACATTTGAATCTCAAATCAGGAATTTAAATTTTAGTCACAACCTTTATCTATAAATAAAACACAATTCATGAAACAAATCTAGGATCAAATGTTAAAAATATGAAATCCTGTTTTGAAACTGCTTGTAGATTCCCTTTACTCTCCCAAACTAGTAATACATCCTCCGCAGCTTTACAAAAGGGGCCACAATAAACACAGATGAGTCAAATTACTCAAAAAGAAAATCTTCTTCTTCGTTGGGGGTTTTGTTGCGTTTGTTGATTGGTTATTTTAAAAATCAAAACAGTCTCTGGTTGGGCATCAACATACTATGTCAGGGATGGCGAACCTTTTTTAGCTGGAGTGCCCAAAGTCATATATATATATATATATATATATATATATATATATATATATATATATATATATATATATATATATATATATATATACACACACACACACACACACACACACACACACACACACACATATACACAGGCACCTCCAAAATTATTGGAACCCTTGATAAAGATGAGCAAATAAGGCTATATAAAATAAACATAGGTAATGAGCTCTATTTTATGCTCAAAAATATGGGAAAACTACATTATTTTATACTAATACAATTGCTCAGAGAAAATGTTTATTTTTAACAAGTAAGAATTTTTTTTTCTCAAAAAGATAGGTGTCAAACTTATTGGCACCCCCTGAAGATTCTTAGAAATAAAATCAAAATTATATCAGCATTAACATTCTACTTTTTAAAGTACATCTCTGTCTTAAAGAACTGTATTGTGGCCTTCCATGGCTTCTTGTTTCACTGGGGTATAAAAATGAGGTAACACGCACACAAAATCCATGGGGAAAGGCAAAGAACTCACAAATGAAAAGAGACAAATGGTTGTTGACCTTTATAAATCAGGCACTGGGTACAAAAAAATAGCTAAAAACCTAAATATACCACTTACTACTATTAGGGCAATAATTAAGAAGTTCAAAACCAGTGGAACAGTGGTACAGGACGCAAGTGCCTCTTCCCCCACGCACAGTATGGAAGATGGTTTGGGAGGCAAAGAATCCAAGGGCCACAGTTGGAGAATTACAGAACTTGTTTGCATCTTGGGGTCACCAAGTCTCCACATCTACAATTAGACGCCACTTCCATGCCAGTAGCCTATTTGGAAGGGTTGCCAGAAAAAAACCTTCATTGAGAGCAATAAGTAAGCGCCTGGAGTTTGCTAAACAGCATTGGCACTTGGAATGGAATCGGGTGCCAATAATAGAGCTCTTTGCGGTTGGTTTGGCGTTGAAAGAAGGCTGCGTATGCAGAAAAGAACCTCATACCTACTGTAAAATATGGTGGTGGATCTTTGATGTTATGGGGCTGTTTTGCTTCCACTGGTCCTGGGGTCCTTGTTATGGTCAACGGCATCATTAACTCTACCAAGTACCAGGACATTTTAGCCAAAAACCTGGTTGCCTCTGCCAGGAGGCTGAAACCTGGCTGCAAGTGGATCTTCCAGCAAGACAATGACCCCATGCACACATCAAAATCCACTAAGAAATGGTTAATTGACCACAAAATCAACATTTTGTAATAGCCATCTTAGTCTCCAGACTGTGGTTTGAATTGAAGAGGGCAGTCCATAAGCACAGACCGAAGGATATCAAGAACGTGGAAAGATTTTGTATGGAGGAATGATCTAAGATCCCTTCCAATGTGTTCCAAGCTCATAAAAACAATTATAGAAAAAGGCTCAGTGCTGCTATCCTTGCAAGGGGAGGGTGCACAAAGTATTGAAAACAAGGGTGCCAATAATTGTGACACGTCATTTTTTTGGAAATTAATTTATAATTTGACAAATGTGTAATTTTGGTTGATTCCCTTGAATCATTAATAAAGTACAATATATTCCACATGTTGGAAAATTACAATATAGCTCGTTAGCTGTGTTGTTTATTTTATACAGCCTTTTTTGCCCATCTTTATCAAGGGTGCCAATAATTTTGGAGGTGCCTGCAAAATATATATATCACTAAATGCCAAAGGTGCCAATTATTAAGGGGATGTAAAACATTATACAGGGTAAACGGCAACTTTTTAAAACAATATTTACATTACCTTTTTTTTGTAATTAAGTTTTTATTGAGCACACACCAACAAAACAAAAAGTTTTAATATTGCATTATTGCTACACCACAGTGAAATGCATGAATCACATTTCATCACGTTTGAGAATTTTAATACTGAACTACATTAAAAGAAACCATCACAATCCAATACATATACAAAGTTTGCTCGTTTGGCTGCATCGGTAACTCTGGCCATATTGTTAGTTAGTTTTTTTTGTTTGCATGCACACAACCATTACCGGTGTATCTTAATTTTTTTCAACTGTGATATATTTACTTCCGTAAACATATCTACTGCTTTTACATTGTGTAAAATAACTAGCAGTAGATAATATACTTTGTGGCATTGTGTTTTTATGGTTTTTTTGGAAAAAGATAGCTGTGGTTGTCTTCATACAGGGAGAAAAGCAGGTTGTAAAAAAAATCTAAAAAAAAAACAATCTCAAAATAAATTATGCCTCTTATATGAGTACATTTTTGGATAGGCTATTGTTTTTTTTTTTTCAACGTAGTTTGACACCTGCATGCCCCCCATAGTGTCAACATTACATTAAAAAAACAGCATCAAACATTGTCGGAGATACAAGCACTATATGTGACAGAGAATATCTTTTCACTCGGATAATGTCATTCAGGGTTTTTTAGGCTCCCCGACTCCAACAATTTTAAATTGTGTCGAAGGGTTAAGTACGAATAGTACAGGAGATAATGTAATGGCAAGCACACTTTTTCCCCCCCAGGACCCTGTGAGTCTCGCAGACACATCCATAGCTGACCACAGTTACATATGGACAGTCTTACTGTTTTTGTCTGCTTCCTCCTGGCCCCAGAGTGTAGCACAACAGCATAAATCAGCCATAATCAAACAGAAACATTCAGATAATAACGGCTACAGTTAGCATTACTCAATTACTTCGGGACGGGGCCGTCCTTGCAAATCAAACTGACTGGCTTTCTAAACTGCCACTCAGCTCTGATTGTGGGTGGGGAAAAAACAAAACAAAAACAACAACCAGCAAACAGCTGCTGACTTGGTTTCCCAACAAATACGACTCTGCATGCCACGCATGCCATTGGTGCACCATCCCCGTACTATGTAATGAAAGCGAGCAGACACTTTGCACATGCGGCTCTGCTTTACCCAATCAGAATCCTGGCCAGCGCAATGAGATGCTTCTGGGAAATCAGTAAAAAGTACAATGTTTTCTAAACAATCATACTTGAGTAAAAGTATCCCAAAAATAAAGTATAGATCCCAAAAACAAATACTTAAGTAGTTTAACAAAGTATTTCTACTTTGTTACTTTCCACCCTTGCAAATACATGTTCTCTCAATATGGTTTGGTTTCAACACGAAAACCTCCACTGTTGTTAACCTATTCTTCTGCTTGTTAAACACCCCACCCCCTCAGTTTAACATACTTTGAATTTCATTCAGTAGAAATGCTAACAGACCTTTTAATTAGTTTCTCTCATTTTACATACACAAGCTGTTTTTTAAAAGTTCTTTTAAGGTATTAGAAAGCCAGCAATGGTATGAGAAATCAAAAGAAAAACACCTGCTCCCTTACCTGGGGTGTTGAGCAGCCTTGACATCCTGCAGGAATAGGAGACATGCTGTTCGCAGTGCTCTGCACTTGTGGTGATGGCCGACACCTGTTCCATGGAGGCGCTGTAGTTCAGCTGCAGGACAGTCCGTTTCTCCTGGTTGGAGCTGCTTACTGATGTCTGAGGCTGCAGATCATGGATCACCGTAGTCCAAACCTTGTCCTCTGAGAAAGACAGTCAGATTGTGGGTGGTACCGACAGACTGGAAAATTGCAAATGTAATACCAATCCACAAAAAGGGAAACAAAACTGAACCAGGCAACTACAGACCAGTAAGCCTGACTTGTATTAAATGCAAACTTATGGAAACTATAATAGTATCCAAAATGGAAAATTACCTATATGGTAACAGTGTCCTGGGACACAGTCAAAATGGTTTTAGGAAATGAAGATCGTATCTAACTAACCTGTTTGATTTTTTTGAGGATGCAACATTGATAATGGATAATTGCAAAGTATATGACATGGTTTATTTAGATTTACAGAAAGCTTTTGACAAAGTCCTGCATAAAAGATTAATTCTCAACTTGAATGCAGTAGGGATTCAAGGAAACACATGTACATGGATTAGGGAGTGGTTAACATGTAGAAAACAGAAAGTCCTGATTAGAGGAGAAAACTCAGAATGGAGTGTGGTAACCAGTGGAGTACCACAGGGATCAGTATTAGGTCCTCTGCTATTCCTAATCTACATTAATGATTTAGATTCTGGTATAGTAAGCAAACTTGTTAAATTTGCAGACGACACAAAAGTAGGAGGCGTGGCAAACACTGTTGCAGCAGCAAAGGTCATTCAAAATGATCTAGACAAGATTCAGAACTGGGCAGACACATGGCAAATTACATTTAATAAAGAAAAGTGTAAGGTACTTGTAATAAAAAAAAAGTGTGTTTTAGAAAGTTCTAGAAATGCGTTCGAGTTCATCTTTGCCCTTGCCCTATAATAACCCCATATCTTATATAACTTGTTTTTGTCACGTTTCTATAACTTGTTTTGGTTAGAATGTTCTAGGGAAAGGAATAGTTTATTCAGAGGGCCGAGCCTCGAGGGAGTGATCTGGCCAATTACTCTCTCGCATGCAAAAGCCTAACTTGGTAAGTTATAAAGGACGGGGTTCTCCTCTGCTCTGATGAGAGTCAGCCGTGAGGATTAACGCGCAGTCCTGCTCGATAATTTCTTGGAGACAGCTGCTTTCTCTTACCAGGGTCGAAGGGCTCTCCCGATCCGCTTGGAAGGGTAAGAATTAGTTCAGTTGCGTCTCATGGATTGTATTGATCTGTGATTAATATAATCTTTGTATGTAACCTTGTTGGGTTATGTCCCGTTAGGGATATCGTTATTCGCAGTATAGCATCTGTGTATGTAACTGCGTGTGTGTGTGTGTGTGTGAAATAATAAAGGACCTTTTAAAATTACTCTGTGAAGTAATTGCCTTATTTACTTCCACATCAACTTCCTTTTAAATTTAAAGTAATTAAATTTCACACAACAGTACTGCACGCAGGAAATAAAAATATGCATTATAAATATATGGGAGATACTGAAATTGGAGAAGGAATCTATGAAAAAGACCTAGGAGTTTTTGTTGACTCAGAAATGTTTTATCTAGACAATGTGGGGAAGCTATAAAAAAGGCCAACAAGATGCTTGGATACATTGTGAAAAGTGTTGAATTTAAATCAAGGGAAGTAATGTTAAAACTGTACAACGCATTAGTAAGACCTTGAATATTGTGTTCATTTCTGGTCACCTTGCTATAAAAAAGATACTGCTGCTCTAGAAAGAGTGCAAAGAAGAGCAACAAGAATTATTCCAGGTTTAAAAGGCATGTCATATGCAGACAGGCTAAAAGAATTGAATCTGTTCAGTCTTGAACAAAGAAGACTATGCGGCGACCTAATTCAAGCATTCTAAATTCTAAAAGGTATTGACAATGTTGACCCAAGGGACTTTTTCGACCTGAAAAAAGAAACAAGGACCAGGGGTCACAAATGGAGATTAGACAAGGGCATTCAGAATAGAAAATAGCCAAACGAGCGAGATGGGCTGAATCGCCTCTTGTTTGTAAACTTTCTTATGTTCTTATTTTCTTATTGGTCTGAGGCCATGGCACATATCTTGCCTAGTGCAGAAAGGAGAGAGATTTACTTAACCCTACTGAAATATGCATTGCGCAGTGCCGCAAACAGTTTTACAGCCTGGGTAGACAGACCTTTTGTCTAATTCCTTAAATACTGTTTTGAAACTATATAATTGTATTAAAAAGATTAACATATTACCATACTGTGGCAGTGTGCCCCACCCCTGTGCCTATTTATGTTTAAATTGCGTGTTGTGTGTTAATGTTGGTGTATAGTCATTGGTACACAGGATATAAATGGGTCTGTGTAACAAGAGGGATTTAAAATGTATATTTGCATTTAGGCATGAGGCTTGCACAGTACTTCAAGTGCAAGTAAAATGTAATATGTGAGCATGGGAAATTGCACTAAAATTATTTCACGTGCAGTTGTACTGGGACTCCAATTGAATGATTGATTAGCAATCGAGTCTCGGTACAGCTGCATAAAAACAGCATGTTTTCACTCACACGGGGTTGTGTGTTCAGGGAGGAGGCATGGGTGTGGAGAAGGAGAAAAGTAAAGTAAATCAACTGCTACGTCGTGCTGGAGGACCAGCATGGTGCTTGTTTTGTTTAGTATTCGTCCCTGTGTGTTACTGTCTGTTTCGTTTAATGCTAGTACGTTTTGTTTGTCTATCTAATTTGGCCTAGAGTGCTGTGTGCTGTTTTTATTTAAATTCTTTATTTAAATAAACTCCACGCCTCTGTTTGTCCTGTGTGTTACTCTTCTGGGTCTGATGTCACCACTCTGCCAGCCTGTCACACATACCAATGCTATGCTTAATCTAGACTTACTCTAGGTGTTCCTACAGTTAAAATAAATCTTGCTTCAATTATCTTCTTGACTGATTCATATATTAAATATGTACTGCAGACTCAGCCACAGTGGAAAATTAAATGCCCCTAGGTAAGACTACTGTTACCCCTAAGGCTTCGGGCATTATAGACTCCTGTCGGTAACAGTAGTCTTCCCTCGTGTCAATAATTTTCCATTATAGCCCTCCTCTCCACTCCATATCTGTCTGTCTATATATATATATATATATATATATATATATATATATATATATATATATATATATATAATAAATAAAAGCTTAACAAATAGAATGGAGCTGGTTTAAAAACACTATGGTGTTACAGTACATGATGGTTAGTGTGTAGCTGCCTGCTGTTCCTCCCCAGCTGTAAGAAAAGATCTAAAGCTGCACTTAAAATTCATAAATTATGTGTTAAGGGATTTAATTCTGCAGGAAAATTCATTACTGTAAAATGAGCTAACTGGTGAACGTGCATATTGAAATATGAGGGGTAACTTGTGTTGGTAGTGTGATTTGATTAATGGATGCTTAGCCATGACTAAGCAAGCAGACTGGCTGCCTGAGGGGACCCCTCAATTTTATCTTCTGGCAGTAGGATGGACCATCTGTCTCTCTATTATCTCCTCACTGGAAAAATGTTCTTGGAGAAACCTGATCATCTATGTGCTAACTGCAATACAAATATCAAGGAACACACGTCTCGTCACAAGCAGCATTCATGCTGCCGATACCAAGAATATGTGTATTGCTTCCTCAAAGCCTGTCTGCACTGTTTATCTGACCCTCCGCACAATTTCTGTGAGAAAACCGGAACTTTTGAACAAACCCTTCCCTTCATGGCCAATGAGACAACAAGAAACAGTTATCTATTTTTACCTGTCATATCGCAGTGCACTTTAAATGGTCCAAGTGGTCCACTTCCATCTGGGTCTATCCAATAAGCATCTGATGTCTTTCCAAGGTGTTTGTATGCTTCACAGGACTGTTCATAGATAGCTGGAATAAGAAGCACAAATGAATAGTCAGAGAAAACAATTGCAAGGCCAGCAGGGTTGCTGAACTGTAAATAAAGTACAGTAAATTCTATATCCTGCATCCATCCTATATATATATGAAAGAGAGTACATGGATAATGTGCTGGTGAAATACTCTGATACGCCACTGGGGGGGCAGTAACTTCAATGAGAATTTGAACTATTGTTGAAGCAGTCTCCTGATTTGGAACTAGTCTGTTGTTGCCTGTTTGCCTATAACATATTATTCTGAAATATATGATCTAGTATTCAGAAAGAAACCTTGGTTGAGCTGGATGAATGTATGCATTGATTTGAATTGAAAACAAATAGAAAAAAAAACTAAGGAAAAGAGGAATGATCGTATTGAAAGAACTTCTTGCTTTCTTGTTCTTGATTTTAATAAAGCTCCTGTAAAACTGAACACACTACCTGAACAGTATATATGGGAAGTTTACACACTGAGAGAAGGACAACTAATGAAGGAGAGAGTTTGGGTTTGGTTAGTTTATTCATGTATTAATGTATTAATTCCTACTGCTTGCAATATTTTTATGCTATAGGGGAGTTTTCTTGTCGGAGAGACTAAACATCAATCATGTACCCTGAAGCAGGTTGTATGCCTGTCTAATAAGTCCTATGGCTAGGGAAAAATACAATTGCATTGAGAGAACACATGAAGCCTCTCAGTCCCACAGCACCTGCAGAGGGGAGGTGAGCGCCTCTAACAACATAAACCGAGCTGCTGTTTTTGTTTTCTCAGGGGATTCTGGTTCAATTGCAGCCAGACATAAATGGAAGTGAAATCCATGACTGTAAAACATTTGTTCTGCTATATAGTGGCTTGCGAAAGTATTGACCCCCCCCCCCCCCCCCCCCCCCCCCCCCCCCCCCCCCCTTGGTATTTTTGCAATTTTGTTGCCTGACAACATGGAATTAAAATTGATTTTTATTTGGATTTCATGTAATGGACATACACAAAATAGTCCAAATTGGTGAAGTGAAATGAAAAAAATAACTTGTTTCAAAAAATTATAAAAAATAAATAACGGAAAAGTGGTGCGTGCATATGTATTCACCCCCTTTGCTATTAAGCCTCTAAATAAGATCTGGTGCAACCAATTACCTTCAGAAGTCACATAATTAGTTAAATAAAGTCCACCTGTGTGCAATCTAAGTGTCACATGATCTGTCACATGATCTCAGTATATATACACCTGTTCTGAAAGGCCTCAGAGTCTGCAACACCACTAAGCAAGAGGCACCACCAAGCAAGCGGCACCATGAAGACCAAGGAGCTCTCCAAACAGGTCAGGGACAAAGTTATGGAGAAGTACAGATCAGGGTTGGGTTATAAAAAAATATCCGAAACTTTGAACATCCCACGGAGCACCATTAAAGCCATTATTAAAAAATGGAAAGAATATGGCACCACATCAAACCTGGCAAGAGAGGGCCGCCCACCAAAACTCACAGACCAGGCAAGGAGGTCATTAATCAGAGAGGCAACAAAGAGACCAAAGATAACCCTGAAGGAGCTGCAAAGCTCCACAGCGGAGACTGGAGTATCTGTCCATAGGACCACTTTAAGCCGTACACTCCACAGAGCTGGGCTTTACGGAAGAGTGGCCAGAAAAAAGCCATTGCTTAAGAAAAAAATAAGCAAACACGTTTGGTGTTCATCAAAAGGCATGTGGGAGACTCCCCAAACATATGGAAGAAGGTACGCTGGTCAGATGAGACTAAAATTGAGCTTTTTGGCCATCAAGGAAAACGCTATGTCTGGCACAAACCCAACACCTCTCATCACCCCGAGAACACCATCCCCACAGTGAAGCATGGTGGTGGCAGCATCATGCTGTGGGGATGTTTTTCATCGACAGGGACTGGGAAACTGGTCAGAATTGAAGGAATGATGGATGGCGCTAAATACAGGGAAATTCTTGAGGAAAACATGTTTCAGTCTTCCAGAGATTTGAGACTGGGACGGAGGTTCATCTTCCAGCAGGACAATTACCCTAAGCATACTGCTAAAGCAACACTCGAGTGGTTTAAGGGGAAACATTTAAATGTCTTGGAATGGCCTAGTCAAAGCCCAGACCTCAATCCAATTGAGAATCTGTGGTATGACTTAAAGATTGCTGTACACCAACGGAACCCATCCAACTTGAAGGAGCTGGAGCAGTTTTGCATTGAAGAATGGGCAAAAATCCCAATGGCTAGATGTGTCAAGCTTATAGATACATACCCCAAGAGACTTGCAGCTGTAATCTATAATCTCTATAATCTCTACAAAGTATTGACTCTGGGGGGGGGTGAATACTTATGCATGCTCAAGTGTTCTGTTTTTTTGTCTTATTTCTTGTTTGTTTCACAATAAAAAAAAATATTTTGCATCTTCAAAGTGGTAGGCATGTTGTGTAAATCAAATGATAAAACCCCCCAAAAAATCAATTTTAATTCCAGGTTGTAAGGCAACCAAATAGGAAAAATGCCAAGGGGGGTCAATACTTTCGCAAGCCACTATATGTGGTGATGTAATCATATGACTGCCAAGCTCAAAACACTGAGATTTGCTGCTAGGCCACCACAGTGACAAGCAATCTAAAATAAATAAATAAATAAATAGAAAACATTTAAAAAAAAAAAGTGACACATTTTTGAGGTGTATGAGATTAATATGAAGTTCAAGTGCTACACTGCAAGACTAAGTTACCCTTTACATGAGAATTAGTACAGAGAGGCCTTGTCAGGCCTATAAAGCCACAACTGGACTTCATGCCAACCACTAGAAACTTCACTCAGGATAGCCCAAAAATGTGTGAAGAAGCATTTCAATCATTTGTGAAAGGAAATAAAATGATAATGTTCCAAAATGCACGAAAGACAACTTTTTTTGCAAATGGAAACATTCCATAAGCCTACAGTACACAGTAAATGTAAGTGCATGAGAGTCAATATTGTTTTGATTTATTTAATTATTAATAACACGTTTTTGTACTAGACTTATAGCATAAACATTGTTTTGGTCACAAAATATGAAAACAGCGCTTTCAACATTGGAGTAAAGTCCTTAATAAACCTGGACCAAAGTCCTAAAACTTTGCTTGCAAACCACTTGCCGTCTACTCCCTCAGGTAACGCAGAAATTAGTTTTAAGAATTTAGGTAATTGGGCAAAATACACCAGTATTTCAGTAGTTTCATCACTTTAATAATCCATTTGTTCTATTAAATGCAAATATGTTTAACTAAATACCAGGAATTACAAGCATCTCCCTGCAGCGTGACTTCAGCCTGTTTAAAATACCCTTTGGCTTTGTAGATTTGAACTTGTTCTTAATTAACTGTCTTCCTCATTTCATTTAAATCATGTGACAATGGGGGGAGTTTCCATGTGTGTTCTAATTTTACTCAAGACATCGTGCTTGATCCAAATGAAAAATGACCCTATACATTTCGGGTTTCCACTGGCTCAGTTTATATTATTCAAGAAGACCCTCTTTACACCTCACGTCATGCAAATATAGGGGAAAGGAGGAGGTCGATATGCAAATGAGCCATGCATAGCATTCTTGTGCTGTTTTCGCAGACAGCTCGGGAAAATGTGATTTCCATGCACAGAGAACAGGTACAGCAGGGAATCTTACCTAAAAAAAAACATTGCTGTCAGGTGACATCTTGTTTGAGAGAAACTTTAAAGCACAGTGTTAAGCTCATGTAATAAAGCTGTGATTTGTAAATGTCTTGTGCCTGGTTGTTTAATAATGTGTTTTACTGCTCTTGCCCAAATTGTTTTTCAAATGTCCATTGATGGGGTGGTATATAGTGAATAATATTTCAACTAATTTGCCACACAACTTATTCATTAAAAAAAAGAAAATATTTAACCCAAGGTATATAATGAAACTGTCCAACCCAGCTATTGCAGATCACCAGGATAATAAAGATCTGTGCCAGACACCTTCCACGTATGCTCCCAAGGCTTTTTGGATTGGGAGCAGTGGACGTTTTCAAGTGAAATGCAGGTTTCCATGTGAAAATGGGTGTGGATTTCCCGTGTTTTACGTCATGCTTAAAAGTACATGAGATTTACCCTATCCCTCTCTGTGGCCGTTATTTTCCTACTGGGACTGGCAGAGTTGAAAAGTAACATTGTCATCTAAGAACATTTGTAAATGAGAAGAGGCCATTCAACCCATCTAAGTTTGTCTGGTTCCAAGTAGATGACTGATCTCAGAACTTTGTCAAGTTGGGTCTCAAAGGATCCAAGTCTTTCTGCCTCAAGAATATGACTAGGTAACCCATTCCATACCCTCACCACTCTCTATGTGAAAAAGTGTCTCCTTCCCCCTGTCCTAAGTCTAGCTCTACTTAATTTCCATCTGTGTCCTCTGGTCTTGGTTTCATTACTGTTCTAAACCTATTGCTTAATGGTAATGGTTTGGGTTAACAAAGTCAATTCCTTCTAAGATTTTAATTATTTGCATATAATGAAAAAGACAACTTAGTGTGTTGTTTAAAAAAACAAAAACAAAACATGTTTCCTTTGGTTTCATTTTGCTTGATTAGACTGCATTTCAGTGTGTGACAAATACATTCTACTCTCATTATAAAACCTATTGCTGATATAAAGCATTACTGGGTACTGTTGATTTTCCAGTGACAGCTTTGCCTTCCTGAGGACCAATGGGATGTGTGTAAGCTCCAGCACCCGATTAGCATAAAGGGGTGGAGCTATGTTATAAAAGGCGATGTGCCGCACAATTATGGATTGTTGTGGTGGAAATATGGTTGTCGTCGAGAAAGCTGGTGTTGTTCCAGTGAAGCAGATAAGCAGTCAGAGCAGTGTAATACACGTAGTAATACCAGAGTTGAATTGAATCAATGTGTTGTCTCCTTCCTTTCTGACTTCCTGCGAAACCAATAGAATGTGTTTTTTTGCACTGTACAATTCGAAGAGCTATTTGGTTAGATGCTCTCAATGCATTGGAACTCGTAGAAACCCTTTTCATTAGTTTCTGCTGCCTCTTCAAATCTTTCAAATACTCTTCTTCATATTCCCTCACCTTCTTTGGTCACTTTTGTTTTGCATTTGGTTGTTGTGCTTGTGTAGCTTTGCCTTTTCTTTTAATAAGAAATCAATCCATTCTTATTTGTAAAATTATCATCTGGCATAAAAAATACAGTTGCTTCTCTTTCCATACTTCTCCTACTTTTGCGCTTGTTCAAATCAAGTCACATCCCATTATTTTAGTATATTTCACCAAGCCTTAAAAAATGTTGTTGCCTCTCATTAACACTTTGGTTTTGATTCCTCTATTGTCCAGACTTCATTTTGATCTTAAACTGATTGTACATAACAATCTATAAGTAATTCCATACATTTTCCACACCATTCAGTATTAAAGAAGGCTATGTGATACCTGGCACAACAGTAGGTTAAATACATATGTTTGTTGGCCTGGATTTGAGATGCACTTTCATGGTTGTGAGTGTTCCCACCCCTTTGTAATGATTCTGCTGTAACAGGATGCGGCCCCTCCTAATACCTCATTTCCATGGACAGCCAACTTGAGTTGACTCAATTGCGCTCGAATTGGTCTGAATTCTACCAGAACTCAAGTTGATGGACAACTTGAGTTGATGAAAAAGGAGGCATCAGATTGTCAGTGATTTAAAAGATAAATCCATCTAGATATTCTTTCGCATTTGTTTCATGCAGTGGACATAACCCTGGCAGACTGGTATGCAGAACAGGGAAAGAAGCACTAGACAAGGTGGATAAGAGAATGACAGTGATTAAGCCAATTGCCTTGAAAACATTAAAAGTAGACCAATCTGGAATTGATCTGATGCGATCAGAAACCCAGAGGCAGTGTAAAGTGTGCCTGTTAAGGTAGTAGGACTGTTATGTTAAGCATTTTGTTTGTTTTTTTTTGTTTGTTTTTTTTGTTTGTTTTTTTTACAAGGGTTTAATTAACAGCCAAAATTGTTTATACCAGACTTGTTAGAAAGTCTGTAACAAAATGGTTGATTGTATTTTCGATACATTATAGATATTACTGAAGACACTCACCGTGCAGGGATCACAAGGTCCATAAACAAAACAAAATGTTAAAATAAATGAGTTCTGCACTGTATAAAACTGAGCTGATTGTACCAATGCTTGCTAGTTTAATCGATTAGAAGGCCTTTTTTGTTGTTCTCCAAGTTGCTGCAGTGACATTGTAGATGCTAGTATAAGAAGTTACTGTAAGAGATATTGTTTTAGCAGGCAGATTTTATTAAATAAACATTTATTTGAATCTTTTTGGAATTAAAAGTATAAATGCAACAGTTTTCTTTGTGACTGTGCTAGGTGAAAAACGACAATTAAAAAAATTGGCAAAATCCTCCAAGGTAGCAAATCCGTTGAATTTAATACCAAACAAAATGTCCCATTATACGATATGTTCCCACCCCCTACAACATTTTTGATAGACATTTAGTGATGTATTTCAGCCCCACTCTTCTGAATGACTACATGCAGTCTAGCAGTGAGCACGAGAAGGAGAGAGCGCTTCAAACCTTAGGGGTGTAAGAGATGAGCTCTGGAAGTGCAAACCTTTTCCAATGTGTGAAGGAATTAATTACTGATATAGCTGTAATATACCGGGCATCAAAAGAAATGAATCACTATTATAACACATTTATTTTAGAAAAAAAAAGGTATATAAATAATGGACATTTATAAAATGTTTTTGGCTTCTTTTTAATCACTAGCTCATTCATCCTTGAGCGTGACACGCTTGAGTCACTATGACTGAAGCATATGCACTTAATCACCTAATTAGTGAGACAGTTGATTGGACACTGGATATGGAGTGATTTCAGCTTTTGAATTGCAAGCTTGAATAAAAGCAATAAAGAAAATTACCAAAAAAACCCAAAACAATATGCCACGTCTGTCAAGAGAGCAGCGCCTTCGTGCATTCGGAATGTTGGAGGCTGGACTAAGGCAGCGTACTGTGGCTCGCCATCTTGTTTGACAGACAGCAATTTAAAACCTGGCGAGACGGTATAACCAGACACACTCTGTCAATGACAGGCCAAGAACTGGGAGACCAAGAGTCACAACACCTGCCCAAGATCGACAGATCATTTTGCAGCATCTTTGTGATGTCAATTGTTAATCAGCACAATAAAAAGTCACTGCACTGGCTTTAAAACAGAGTTTGTTATTTTTTGATCACATCTAGTGAATTTTATTCAAATCTAAATGCTAAGTTTCTTTTGATTGTGAAATATAAGTGATACGTTTCTTTTGATGCTCAGTATATAATGTATTATTCTAATAGAAACCTGACGCCCTGTATGCTCAAATAAAAGTTAAAAAGCTGCTGCAGTTGTGCCTCCAGCTGATATTATTCATCAACTGACCACCTCTCTAGCTCTATCTAACCAGCCTGCTATCTTCAAGGACCCCACTCTGTGATGGCTCCTCCAATGAGAGATTTCATTAAGCCTTTAAGACTTCTTTCAAGTTAGTAACCAATCAGCTACTTCCCCAAATGACTGACATTCCAGTGCAAAAGATGTCTTGGAAGGCAAGTGAAGCAACTTGATAACTTTCTTTTAACTGGTGTAGTACCAGATGTCCTATTTTATGAAAATGTTTGCAGTATCATATGTTTCTTCTTAAACTGCACATTTGAGGCTGATATAGTTAAAATTAAGCTGTAACTGAATATCACACAGTGGCCCTTAAAGGTATCTATCCTCAAGCTAACCATGCTGTGGGAGGGACAATGGGCTTCAGTCAAGTCAGTGAACATAATGTCAAAAAAAGAACAGCATTCAACAAAATCACTAGATAATTCAAAGAAAGTTGCTAATAAATGCTGGTTGTTGTACCTTTAAATCTGCTTACATTTGGTTTGCTTCATTTTTCTTGTAAGCTGTTTGTATGCACACTACCAAGGCATCATGCAGCTAAAACAGTAGGCTTCCCTACAGAAAGTGAAGCTCTGTGTGTAAAGTGCACACTCATATATCATACATCCCAGCAGTGTAAGGATCTAGTCCCTATACTCACAATTATGGCAGGTGGCCCCAGAGTAGCCTGTCCCCTCACAGCTGCACCTGAAGCTGTCCCAGGTCTGTGTACATTTGCCGCCATGCTCGCAGTGATTGGGCATACACCTGGGCAGAGAGGGAAGAAAGAAGAAAAGCGTCAGAGAGGGGTGGTTTTGAGGAAGACGCATTATACCTCTCTATATACCAGTATCTCTAATACCAGATTGCTCAGTGGAAACAGTATATGAGACAGATGAATACATTACACAGTACAGAGAGATTTATGCACATTGAACCCCATACAGAACACAAAATAATCATTGTTTTAAGGTGCTTGGAAACACAGGGAAGGTAAATGTTACACAGAAGAAAAATACTGTGTAGACTTAAAGACGTTGCATATTTTGAAGGTTAGATTTTGAACTGTTTTTCTCATCACAAGACAAATCAACCATGCAATTACCTGTTTTGGAGAACCAGTCTTTTTGCAAGTTTACTTTGTTGAAATCATTCATTCATGACGAAGGCAAAAAACAAATAACAAGCTTCCTTATCCTTTTCTCAAAGGAGAACACATTTAGTTAAAAGAATGTTGCTTTGCCAGGCTTTTCCAACAAACCACTAAAATATATTATCCATAGTGGTACAAGCTGCTCCAAATAAATTCCTCTTATTTGTGAAGGAATAGGAATACCCATTAAATTACTCAGCCATACGTAATTATTTTCAGACAGAAATATATATATATATATATATATATATATATATATATATATATATATATATATATATATATATATATATAATTGAATCACAGCTCAGTGAGTATCTGAGAACCAGTTACGATCAGGTTTTTATTGGAATAGGTAGGAAAAAAATGAATAATATCTTAAACAAATGTGATCGAATAAAGCGTGTATTAGGTTAACGGGGACTCTGCTATGGGTTTAGCACTGATAATGGAATGGAACCTTGATGTTCTCATTATTTATCTGATTTATTGTCTTCATCTGTACTTTTAGTAGGGCATTTAATCAAATAAAGATGAATCAATTAATCTCACAAATTAGCTTTAATCACTTAACCAAATAATATTAAAATTTGAATAATTTTTTATAGACTTAATATATATAATACTTATAATATATAGAATATATATCTATATATGTCTATATATATATATATATTTTAAAGTGTAGTTTATACAAAAAAACTTGTTGCGTGTCGTGGGTTAGCACCCCAATTTATTTTTTATTTTTTTTTCAATTACTATTCAAATTTCCCAGGAAAATATTCAGTTAATGCAAAAATGTAGATTTACAGATTATGAATAAGTATATTGTATAGCTATATAGATAGACAGATAACTAGATAATATAAAGTTACATAGATAAATGGCATTTCCAGAACCACAAATAAAAAACTAAATGAGAAAAAAGAGTTAGATACATATGTTCACTCTTATATATACTGTACAGGGTTTCCAATTAATTATGCCACCTTTTATGGCACAGCGCCAATTTAGGATTATCAACTCAATGAAACCAGTGACAGTCATATCAGTGAAATGGGGGAAAAAAGTTTTATTATATATAAATATAAATAAGTTTTATTATATAGTAAAGTGGTGCAAATGGCTTAGGTTTGGGGTGCTGGGTTTAGCATGTTTAAAAGTATAATTCCAAACCACGTAGATGAGAAGGTGATCGGGTACTGCTGGTATATCAACATATGAAAATGTTACCACTGTGGTTCATTCTACCAGTGGCTCATTCCACTGTAGCTGTTCTTGAATAAAAATACCCTCAATACAGAACCATTATATTCACATTTAAAGGAATGTTTAACAATAAATATGATGTGTTTAAGAATTTAGTAAGCAATTCAGCTGTTCAATTGCAGTCATGAAAATTATAACAAAGTGTGCAATCCTGTAATAAACTAGTTTGTTGGAGACATCATCATCATCATCACTACAACCTCGCAACTTGCTACTGAAAGGCATCTAAAGTACTATAGCACTCAAAGGCACTGATGCTGTAGTCACAAATTTGGTCTATACAAGCGCTGGTAAAACAGCTGTTAGGGTTTAAGAAGAAGACAAAGTGAAAAGGGTAAAAACAGCCATGGCTTGCCTATTTGAAAGAATAGTGCATTCATTATAGGCTTTGATGCCTTGACCTTTTAGCACTGTGCTCTGGGTTTCTAATATGAAAATCAAAGTGATGAACAGTCACACTGTCTGTTCACGACAGGGTCCAATCACACACATCAGAGGAGAGCTGAAAAATGTATTTTATTCTCATAGCAACACGCATACATCTCCCAAAAGCTATTAAAACATTTACAAATGGTACACACAATCTGAAGAGTAAATGTCACAGGCAAGCAATGCACCAACAGGAAACTGATGCAAAGGTTCAGAAACTCAGATGACACTGAAATATTTTCAAATGTAGCCTGCTAACACAGCACTGACTGAGATTCATAATATGACCAGCTGACCACGAGTAGCTCCAGGGATCCCGCTACTGTGTGTCCAGTTAAACTGTGTGTAATGGGCAGTGTTGTGTGATGCACTGCTAGTACAGGTTCTGTCCCGAATCGGAGAGATGAGGCAAGGTTAAAAGCCCTAAAACCACAAATGCAGACCAGCCTATCTCTTTTGCATTGTGGTTGAGCTGGCTTGCAAAGCGTGGGGATGCCGGCTCGTGCCCAGCTGCCACCCTGTTACACTATCTGTAGTTACCCAGAAACCACTTCAACCAATCTAAAATACAAATGATTTATGCCAGCTTATATTACAATGGAAAAATGGTGAGGCTTTAAAGTTGCCCTGGTATATACTGCAGATTAGTAAAATGTGTAATATGATAAAATGCAATGAAATATAACGCCCTAAAATGTATTTGGAAGTGAAAAGTGTACAGTTCTGTTCATGCATTCAAATGAACAATTCAGAAGCCATCGACAGCCCTCAGCTATCAGCATCATTGCAGCAGATGGGCTCTCACCATGGGCATCCTGTGCTGCCATGCAGATTGACAGGGCAATTTAAAAGGAGTTTAATCCTGTCAAAGTCCTTAATGTACTTTACTTTAGGGATAGTGCCACAGACCATGATTATTTCAAATGAGAGACAATTGCTGTAGTGACAAAAAAAAAAAAAAATCTACATTAAGATGCTAGCCAGAAAATTACATTTTCTTTCATCTTTAAACATTTTTTTTTTCTGTGTTGAAAAACTGAATGGTCATATGGGGAAGCTGAAGAGAAAGAGTGTTGTAATTAAATCATTCACACTCCCAAATGATTTTAAAACTTAAGAGACATTAATATTGCATTTGTATCAGCTTGGTTTTATTAGTACACAGCACTATTTTTCTAAGGGGGCAACTTTTCCATCTGTTGGGCAGAATGTGTGAAAAAATATTCAGGCAGCAACTGGGAAGTGAAACACATTTCCTCATAGTATAAGGCAAAGAAAACTGCAAACTTTCTTTAACGCTGTGTAAAACTAGGCATCATATTTACTAAAAAATGTTTTTTTTTTTGTTTGTTTTTTTTAACTGCAGCAATTGAACCCTGCACAGCAGGTAAGATTAATGGAATTGGCTTGTTACCATATCATGATTGACAAAGGGCTGCTTATGCTTACTGTACCATATTTCTTTTCAGGTGTCCTAGTAAAAGAATAGCAAACTGTAATAAAGCATGGTAAAGCAAAGGTAAGCTTTGTAAAGAAAAGTGAGAGATGGTAAAACATATAAATAAATATGGAAACAAAAGGGTAAAGTATGGTAAATATGCAGTATAACCATGGGAAAAAAACACGGAAAAATTGCAAAAATACTTTACCGTGGTATAATTTTTACTGATTTTTACACTGCACACATTTCTTTATTGATTTTATTCATAATGGGGCCATTGCTTCATTGGTGGTTTATATGAACTTGATCTCTACCAGTAATAACATATTGCTATGTTACAGTACGTGAATTTACTTGGTAGGTGTCTTATTATGCAATGTGCATTGTTGCTGACTGAGCAAATAAATAAAGCAGGCAATACAGTTTGTTTGCTTTTTAGCGGTGCTTTATCCAGCTACCATATCAATCAAAGGTGGTTCACTGCAGAACATATAAAAATGGTTTGTTCACATCTCAGGGGGTCTAATGTTTTTGACATCCATCAAAAACTCCTTAAACTTGTCCTTAGACCGACATCATATCACTTAACGATTCCATGGTCATTAACATTCAGTTGCCCTGAACTTTCATGGTCAAATTAACAAAAAGATTGTCCCCAGATACTGTATTTTTGTTAAAGATGATAACAGGACCTTGTTTCATTTTTTTAAAATTATTATTATTTAAAGCACATTACCTAAATCACCCCAAATTGTTAATGAAAAGCTGAAATATAATACCTGCCCTTTATTTTCTATTTCCCCTCAATTTTGCAGCAGATAAAAAAAAGCCAATTTTCTTTGATTATCCAGAATTCAAGAGTGACTCCAATAGAGGACGCTTTTCCAAGGATTCCTTAAGAGCTCCCAGAAACCCAACCTTGATATCCTTTAATTTTGGTCGTTCTGTTTCATTTCATTCGCATCTTAAATTAACCTACACTAGCATCCATGTTTTATTTCATCAATAATATCCAACCCAGTGGCTATTCCCAGAGCCTGAGCCAAAGGCTAAACCAGAACATAATCTTTATGTCTCCTTTGATCTCCTTGAGGTGCATCAAAATATTACTTCCAGCTTACACAACCTATATTGTATCTAAGCGTAGACAGTCTCTGTATGTCATCTTGGATAAAGGCGCCTGCTAAATAAACAAAATAATAATAAATAATAATAATAATAATAATAATAATAATAATAATAATAATAATAATAATAATAATAATTGCGGAGGTCTTAAACTGACAGATAATGGTCTGCAAAGGTAGTTGGCTGTCAGCAACTCGCAGGTTATAATCTACCCGTTAAGGAACGACACAGAGGTCATCAACACTATTATAAACTGTATTTCTTTCATGGAGGTTTTCTTTTCTTTAAATCAAGAAACTCAAAACATGTTGTCCAAAATGACTGGTATATAGTCAGTCAAAGTGGTGATTTTTGCTGTTATTGTTTCAGGGTGCTGGTGAAGAGGGGCACTGCATTTAAAATAGGTCTGGGAGACTGACATTGTACAAGCATTAACATGGAGCTGCATAGCCCCTCATAGCTAACTTTCAATACACCAGATATAAAATTAAAGCAAACTGATATTGTTTGTTTAAAACACAAGCAGGCATGAGGCTTTTTTGTTTAGCTGACCTTTACTGTAGGATAGATAATGCTGCATTGTGATTCACTTAGCAGGTGTCCAGTGTTTCATCAGGTTTATAATGTAATATTCCCAATTAGTTCCCAATTCATGATGAGCCAGAGAGGGAGATGGAAGCTTATAAGTAGCTTAAAGTAATAATTAAAAAATGTACTTGATATATGTTCTACCTGGTTATTACATCCTTGCAAAGACAAAGATGACTGGCATACTAATTGTTCCTCATGGACTGTAAAAAAACGCCTAGTGTCTGGTGAACTGAAGTGAGTAATTACTGCACACAGTCACTAAAGAGCTATTCCATGCCTAAGCAATTAGTATATCAACACATTATATTATATTAACAGAAGTAAAAAAAAAAAAAAAAACTGTGCGGGTGGCATAACTTGAATTGTCTATTTATATATTTTCTATCAAAAGCCTTATAGTTTGACTGGGCTTGTTTCCTTAAGAGTTCATCACTGACCTTCTGTGACAAGCCAGTCACAGCACTGCTGTACAGATTTGGTGAGAAACCTCCTACAAAATGATTATTATTGCTATTTATTTATTTTTTTCATATTAACATGTTAAACAGTAATATAAATACATAAGTGGCAGCTGGTGCCTAAAATTTTTGGGTGTTCACACCTCAGATTCAGGTGGGTGGGGTCTGGGGGGTTGGGTCCAGGGGGCCAGCCTCAGTGGTAGAAGCACTGTCCAGTGGATCTGTTTCTTGTTGGAATCGATCCAAAAAGTTTGCTCTGCGATGTCTTTTCGTGGCAGAGTTTTCAACTACTTTATTATCAAAGTCAAGAATGTCAGCCATCATGTCTTTTTCATTTGATAACATGTCTAAAGCATTTATACCAAAACATATATATATATATATATATATATATATATATATATATATATATATATATATATATATATATATATATATATATATATATAGATCTATGAACTTTATGAAATAAATTACCTTCAGTATTAATTCCGGTTTCCTTTTTTGTTTTGTTTTTTGTCAAAAAAACAAAACAAAAAACACTATAATTAACAATGAAGTAGATAGTTGAAAAAAAGACTGACATGGCTATCAACCTAAGATTTAAAAAAATAATAATATTAACATAATACAAATATACTGTACAGTATATTTAATAACCGATTACCCCAAACAGGCAGTAGTGGTCGACAAATTAACAAAAAGAAACTGTCGAACACACCAAGATATTACTGAGCGTAAATTAAACCAATGATGAAGAGAAACAACCTCGGGAGAAAAAGGAATAGATGGCGCAAAATAAATGCAGAGTAAAACTGTGAAAGGAACAGAATTGAACAAATAAGAAAAATAACTTTAATTAAAGTTAGATGAAGTCAGACAAAGATAATTAGACTTGTGAATTATATTTTAATAGTTAAACAGCTTCAATCTTTCCACAAAGCAACACACCATGCAAGACTGAGAACAGGTAAAGTTGTGCTGCTTATATTTACTTATATTTATTTTGTTTTCTTGGAACAAGCACCTGTGATTTATTGTGATTGTTTATAAATGTGGCCCATCCTCTGAATACTTTTCCATTTTTAGATTTTATTTTAAAGATTTTAAACCAAACCAATGCCAAACGCAACAAGGTATAATACATAAATAATAAAAAGTGGAGGGGCAAAATATATAGTTTGAACCCCCACCCCCCATATAAGTTTGTGTGGGGGGGGGGGGGGGGGGGGGGGGGGCACGTGCCCCTTCTGCCCCATGGGTTAGGTGTTTATGGCTGCTTCAGCAATGACAGCAGTTCGTTGAGAGACTCCTGATGAATGTAACAACAGTTTGGGCAATCCACTTTACCAGTGAATGAGGCAGTGAATAAAACAACATGCCCACTGTTGATATACCAGTGTCACGTGAGAGGGGGAAAATGAAACACACATCACCCCGAAGAAGGGAAGCACAATCCATTAATAAGAGACTGGGCCTTCGGAGAGAAAGCGAGCATGCTTAACCGGCCACCACTGAAATGCATAACTCTCGATTTTGCAAATGTAATAATTCTGAGCAGCTCACTCAATAGACCTGTAAGTCACAGGTTAGAAAATACTGTTGGGAATACAGTATAGACCTTTCAGCTTTACAGTGAAAAATAATACACATTGACTTACTTTCAAACTACGAAGAATAACATCTTGTAACAAACATTATTTTGAAAGGTGAAATTCTTTTTAAGATTCCTCACTTATTCTGAACCAGAGAGTCCTTTTTCTGTCCCATCCTGCTTTATTGAAATGCTGGGCCAGGTGAACAGTAGGAAGCACAGAGAATATGAAGGGACAACTGGCCTTGCCCTTTTCTGGTTCAAATCTAATCTCCTGATAGGTTTCAGTTTGTCTCTATTGGGGAGGTAAAATTAGCATTATTTCAAGTTGTCTGTGGTGTAAACATCTCCATTCAAGGTCCCTTGTTGTTTTCATTACATATGCTACCGCTAAGTGACATTATCCGCATACACGGAGTGAACTTCCATTGCTATGCTGATGATACTCAGCTATATTTTTCCCTAAAGCCAGGAATTTCTTCTTTCTTTCTACTTGCCTTACAGACATTAAGCATTGGATGTCACAGAATTTTCTAATGTTGAATTCAGATAAAACAGAGGTTATGCTAGTTGGATCACAAAACCAAAGGAAATGTGGGATTACATGCGCTCAACCCTTGCAGTCTCTCATCAAAACTTAAACTACAAATTTGATCCTGATCTCTCATTTGAAACTCATATTAGAGAAGTTACTAAAATATATTTTTTACTATTTTCAAAGTTTAAAACAATGATGAGCAAGGCAATGAAAAGACTAATGCAAAAAGGGATATTCATGTTATTTTATAACTTTCGGCAATGCATCTTTAATTGGAGTGTCTGAAAGATAAATAACATATATTTGTTACCTGAACTGAAATACAATGCTTACTATAGATACTTACGATAGACAAAGAGCAGAGCCAAATACTATTGAAACTTCATTCAATTATGAGCAATTTCATCCAAAAAAACAGCTTTAGACTTCAAAGGTTTAAACTGCCAATCCTTTCGCACCCCAGGTGGAAACAGCTCTTCTGCACAGTTTGCTCTCACATTAGATTTTTTTACACTGTGCTGCATGCATTTAATTTAATTATGCACAAACTGTATAATTTCCTCAACACCTGTTCTGATAAAGGCTGTTAAAAATCAAGGTCAAAAAACTGGTGCTCCATTAAGACAAATCCCCATAATTTTAGTACAGTTTTGCTTGTTATCATTCAACTATTACATACAAAGTGGCATAGGTGTATAAAGACAGGCCAGTCTTATCAGCGACCGGCCAGCTGAGAGAATTCGAATGCTGAGCTTAATATTTAAATCATCCTAACTCATCGAATGGCCTGTTTGCACCAGGTAAAGAGAGCTGGTCTTTCTGCACCAGGTAAAGAGAGTGGCTGGTTTTTCTGCAACAGGTGAAGAGAGTGGCTGGTCTTTCTGCAGCAGGTGAAGAGCGTGGTTGGTCTTTCTGCACCAGGTAAAGAGAGTGGCTGGTCTTTCTGCACCAGGTAAAGAGCGTGGCTGGTCTTTCTGCACCAGGTAAAGAGAGTGGCTGGTCTTTCTGCACCAGGTAAGGAGCAGAAAGACCATTATCATTTATCATAGCACTTTCCAGTGAAGAGATCTCTTGCTCCAATGAGCAAATCACTAGGCTAGAAATACTGAGGAAAATGACTGTACTATTGCCACCAGGTCTGGAATCACATGCTACTGTGACTTAGTTAGCTCAGCCAGGCATGTTTGTTCACAGTATGTTAACAAGTGCAACCAGCTAGGGCAGGTAGCGACTGCATGCTCATTTACCTGTCTATGATGGCACACATGTCAATACTGATGTTCTCAAAGCTTCCCAGCTTGCCTTGCTCCACAGCGTGCAGGTCGGCCATCTGATCATCCACATGAATGAGCTGCATGCAGCCTTGAAAAGAGCGCTGCACTGGAGATCCACTGGAGTTATTCATTTGCTGAAAGTAACCTGAATGAAAAACAAAGGTTTAGAATTATTTTAAATCTCTCTCTTTCTCTCTCTCTCTCTCTCTCTCCAAAAACCCAGGGTAAAACCCAGGTTTGAAATTACACGACGCTACCCAGGTCTCTCGTTACTATCCAGGTTTTGATTTATTAATTTGAGAATTTAAAGAAAATGTACAAAATATTACAATATAGTTGTAAAAGCCTTGGTACACTGGATCCAATCATGCATCTGATTTTAAAGTGCGGCTAAGAAAAAACAAATGATCACGGGCATTCCCTATTGCACCTTGCACACTGAGGCCCAGATTTCTAAAAGGATTGCGCATGTTTTATGACCATACAATGGGTGTTGAGGGTTCTGAATTCTTGGATGGGATTTACAAAACACATGCAATATGTAATTCTTTATATGCATATGTAGTTCTTGGATGTTTCTCAATGAAACCTCTAAAATTGGGAGGGGATTTTGCAAATGAGGTCTGTTAAACATTCTGTCTAATTTATTAAAGCTGCCGGTAATTGCGGGCCTTGTATTTGCTTGGTTATTTTAAGAACTCTGAAAAGCAGGCATTAATTTGCTGCAGTCAGACAGTAGGCTGTATAAAAGACAAGGTGTGTGGGAGATTTGTCTGCAGCAAGCAGGAAACATTGTTTTCAAGGACAAAGAAACATTTAATAACATTTTGCAAAGAGCTAAATTTTTAACCCTTCTGATCAAGTCAGTTTGTAAATTGCGGTTTATAATACTGTATTGTTTCGCAAACTCCAATTTTCAATACATGTTTCATAGCTTACATGACAAAAAAGAAAGTCTGCAAATAGAGAATATAGAATCCAAGTAAAAAAGGTTCTTAGTAGCACCTAAATAGGTCTCCCCACAGTGGCACAGCAAGGTTCTAACGAGAGCCTTTACTTCTATAGTGTAGACATTATTATAAGAATGGTGGAGGAGATTAAGAAAAGATGGAACGATATTCCGAGATGCACTAAAGAAAATGTCTTATGTACGTTATTTTAGTAATTTTTAGTAATGCCTACAGAATGTATGTTTTGTAATATGGCATTCTGGTATTTACCAATACTGGTTTAGGCAGTAGTGTTAAATTCAAGTTAGAAAGAAAACGGATATATATATATATATATATATATATATATATATATATATATATATATATATTAATATATATATATAATATAAAATCTGTCTCTGTCTTATTTCATCCCACATGTTAAACACTTAAAATCAAAAGTATACATTTCGTCACAGACACATACTTTTGAAATTGTGTTGGTGGAAGTACAGTTCTACCATTTCTTTTATACTTCTAACACAAAGTCATTTCTGAACATCGATTTTCTTAATGTTTGTTAAAAAGACTTTGCACAGGAAACTTGTTTTAGCATCTGTCAAATAAACTACAGTAAGAAATGCCTTTAGTTTTAATCATGCTTCTTAAAACTTGTACAGCACTGTAGTATAGCATGGTTAAGCATAGGCAAGCACTGTAAAGAACACAGACCATATTCAAAAAACATTGGAAATGCATGTGAAAACTGAAGCATTACTGTGCAAATGTACTTTCATTACACTATGTAACACAATTTTTGTTCCTGGGTAGTAAGTGTTATTTCCTAATTGCTTATGCCTCAAAAGCATAGAAAATGGCTATTATTCCCCACAAACTTTGCTTTTGTGACCAGGACAGTGATATTTTGAAATTTACCTATTTCCAATGAGAAAACGGTCTTTTCGTTCACAAAGTCAGAAAAAAACAACATATGAATCCAAATTAACATGTATTTATACTAAATTAATACAAAAATGACTACAAAAGATTTAGAAGCGAGTAGTTTTTCAGGATTTACGATTATACTATAAATCACTTTCACGAATCAGCCCCCAAATGTATTCTCCCATCATGTTCTCGTTATACTGTCCTTGGTAGCGGCGTTCAAAGTCCAGTATATCCTGGTGGAAGCGCTCGCCTTGCTCCTCCGAGTACGCTCCCATGATCTCCTTGAATTTATCAAGATGAGCATCAAGGATATGGACTTTGAGGGACATCCTACAGCCCATTGTGCCGTAGTTCTTCACCAGAGTCTCAACCAGCTCCACATAGTTTTCGGCCTTGTGATTGCCCAGGAAGCCCCGAACCACTGCGACAAAGCTGTTCCAAGCCGCTTTCTCCTTACTAGTGAGCTTCTTGGGGAATTCATTGCACTCCAGGATCTTCTTTATCTGTGGTCCGACAAAGATACCAGCTTTGACCTTTGCCTCAGACAGCTTAGGGAAGAAGTCTTGAAGGTACTTGAAGGCTGCCGACTCCTTATCTAGAGCTCTGACAAATTGTTTCATAAGGCCCAATTTGATGTGCAGTGGTGGCATCAGCACCTTCCGGGGGTCCACCAGTGGCTCCCACTTGACATTGTTCCTCCCCACAGAGAACTCGGTCCGCTGTGGCCAGTCCTGCCTGTGATAGTGCGCCTTGGTGTCCCTGCTGTCCCAAAGGCAAAGATAGCAGGGAAACATGGTAAAACTGCCTTGGAGACCCATCAGGAATGCCACCATTGCAGCCTCTTGATGCCATCTCAGAAAAATGCAGATATGTATCCACTTAGGCAGCTGGAACTAAACTGAACTGGTGGGCTTAAGGCCCCTGTATTTATACTACTATTTATATTACTGGAAAGTTCTAGAAGTTACTTCAAGTTTACTCAGCACTGAATCTATCTGGAATGTTCTGGAAAATAAGTAAATTTCAAAATATCACTGTCCTGGTCACAAAAGCAAAGTTTGTGGGGAATGATAACCATTTTCTATACTTTCGAGGCATAAGCAATTAAGAAATAACACTTACTACCCAGGAAAAAAAAAAAAAAAAAAAATTGTTACATGGTGTTATCAGGCTCTCTCCCTCCAACCATGTTAACACATACATGGATTGTATATAGATATATTTTTACCATAACATTGAAAAAATGTATGTTTTATCCTTTAAGTGGATCGACTCAAGGGAAATACATTTTAGTTAAAACTGGGAAGGGGTTTACAACTACACAATAAATGTTGCAGCTATTTACACAGTCACTTTGCAGAGCTGCATAAATCAAATGAATATAAATACACCTCCCCCAGCAGATTAATGTGAATAGACTGTATGCGTTAAAATAATCCATAATTGTATAAGATGCTATTGAAGTCCTCTGCTTGAATCAGAGTTGTTTTGACCTTTTGTTCCTGTTCATTGAAAGGACTATTAAAAAGTGCTATTATGCCATATAATAAGACCTGGAATAAAGCAGAATGAAATTCTGAAGCACATTTCTGTTTTACATATCAGACCATACAGAGAAATTTTGTTTTTTCTTTATTATGTCTGACATTTCCAGCTTTTACTGAGCTCACATTCTGTACTGAAGGCCACACAGTTCCTTTCATATCGCTCCGAGCTTCTCATAGATTTAGTGTATCAAGCAGACACTGCTATTGCCAAGACAATAGAGAGAGATGTCTAACAACAGCAAAGATCCAAATCTGACAAACAACAAGTTTGGTAATGAGTGTTCTGTCAGGGTTTAACTTATACAAGACATATACAAGACCAAAGCAGTGATTGGCAGGTACCAGAGACAGCACAAAAAAGCTCAGTGTCCTCATATCAATGTGACCTTCTAATCAGTGAGGCAAGATCATTTTAACCATTCTTTTCCCATAGAAAATCACAGTAGTAAAAATGGTTTACACTTTATTTTACCATGTACAGTTTAACAAATATCTGTGTTTCAATGATTTGCTATGGCAGCAATTCAACACAAAGTCTTCATATAGATCCAGCATGTTATATCGTACCAGGTTTAGTAAGAGTTAAAGCTTGGTTCCACATAGAGCAATGTTTCCATTGCAGTTTGAAGGTGCCTGAAGTGGTAGTGTAAATCCAGTATTCATTTCCTTGTCTTTATCCAAAACTAAGGCCATTTTTTTTAAAGCATTACAGAACACACATTCACTTTCATAGCACTTTAAATACTTACTGTGTACAACATGTATTTTTAAAGACATGTGCAGGACCATTAATTTGTACAGTGCTCTGTAACAATTTCAAGAGAAAACAATTTATCACCATGGGTCAAACAAAGATTTTTTTTTTTTTTTTTTTTTTTTTAATTGCTAAAACCCATTTCATAGTACATGTGAAATCAGCGTCGTGACACACAATATCTTAACGTCAGCCAGCAACTGATCAACAATCTCTCCTGTTTAGGGACCACAGTACTCCAAAATATGTTGCCTTAGACAATAGCTGTTTATCACTGCAGAGCCTTACCAAGGTTTCCTTAGGGGATGTTTAAAAAAAAAAAAAGAAACATGTACATTTAGTATTAAAACTTCCAGTATCAATACAGGTAAAATAGATAAGCTGAGGAACATTATGAGCTAGTGGAACAGATTAGAACACTGTTTACTAGAGCTTCCAGTCTACCACGTTAAATAGCTGTGATACTTATGCACACATAGAATCAGAACCATTTAGTAGAATTCCCATCAACACTGTACGCACGTCTGTGTAATGATGGACCATAATTCAGTGGATCACATTCTGACAGCCTTGTTCACAGCTTTCCCTTAAATTTGTGTCCATTTATTCTGCCCTAACATTATTGATTTACTTCATTTCTGGCTCAGAAAGCATATTTTAGGTTCAGGTTGGATCCTGATACCCCTTTTAAAATGTATTTATTATATTTTATTCTATTTTAAAACTGCATACCAATACCTAGATATGTTATGATTGCAATACAATGATATTGAGTGGATAAGATGTTGTGTAAGTGACTCTGAGGCTGATGCATAGTTCTCACACCCTTGTCTCCGTAAGTCGCCTTGGATAAAGGTGTATGCTAAATAAACAAATTATATTGATTTGAGCCACTGGGGACAGTTTGCTTGCTTTTCTAACTTTACTTTATTCAGTAATTACACCTTAACTACTACTATCATAGCCTAGTCCAAATAAATAATATATCAATCAAACTCCGCACATGCAGCAGAGTGTTATACCTGTTCTAATGATGACCTTTTAGAGTACTTTAATTTTACTGAGTGATGTTAATAAGGGTGTCAATAAATCTATAAGGACCTCACTGTCTCAAAGCGAGAAACTGTGACAGTTAGACTGAATAGCAAATCACAGATATCTACAGGAAGTATCCCACTAAGACAGACAGTCTTAAAAACAGTGCAACTACATCTGGCAGGCATTAGTGAACAGAGGCTGTATTTAGCTAGCAAACGATTTAGCAGTTGGGGAGAAATCTTTAACACCATGAAATCTATACCTGCATGCTGTGTTGACTAGATGCAGGATAGTGGATTTTTTCAGCGCAAACTTTTCTCTTTGATCTTTTGGAAAATTAATTTATTAATCCAGCAACCCCAGTGCCTAACCCCCCTCAGCCACCCACCTTGTGATCACATGTCATTTGTATAAGAAAATTATTTCCATTACATGAGAGTAGGAGTTAAAACTTCATGCTGATATTGGACTCAGCTCTTGCCAAGATAAGCACTAAAACAATGCTTACTTTACTATAAACTAATGTAATCCATCTGTGTTTCCTTCCATCTGATGATGTAGATATCCTTCTGCCTGGTGTTGATGGCTGAAGTGTAATGCTGGCTCCAGGGATCAGCCTATTTTTGCTTACCTGGAGCATCAGCACACACAACGGCTGCAATTCTGGCTCCAGGGATCAACCACATAGTAGCCTCCCTAGTGCATCAGCATGACAACCGCCTGGACTGAGCTGAGTAGGGTACTTCTCTGGGGTCCTCAAGTGGGCACCTTCCATCCTTGGTGTTTCGTCTACTAGCCCACGACACATTAAGAGGGCTCGACAGGGATTCGACAGTGAACTTACTTAACTTTCTTTTACATACACTTTTTTTTTTTTTATTTCTATTGTGCTCGAGGTCCTACCAGAACCAGTTGCTGCTCCTCTCTGCTGCTTCAGATAAGTTCTTCACTATGCGTCGCAACTCTTGACCACTGAGTCCGATGTCTCTGAGAAACCGAGTTGTGGAGTGTGCAACAAATCTTCAACAACCCACCTCCACTCGGTAAACTCAGACTTGTAGCAATTCGCAAGCTCCATAAAGTGGGTGTAAGTTTCACCCACCTGTCCCTTTTATTAGGGTCTGTAGCCTGGCCAGGTTAAAACTCAATTTCCCATATTTCCTTGCTGTCACCCTCTGTTCATCCTCTCCCCCCATTGGCTCATTCAGATATCCACTCCTCCAATCTCCTTGGAAGCCAGAACCTGTTTAAAGCTGGCTGGCTAGGCCAGGAGAGCACTCCTTTTTCTCTTAAGGAATCCATTTTACAAACAGCATATTACTTAATTACAGTGTAACTTTAGATAAATACAGGTGCATCCATTTTCTGTTTTGTTTACACTGTTACTTATTTAAGTTTAGTTGCTGTTCAAGGTTTGTTTAGGGTTAGTTTTTTTTAGTGTGTTAAGTCTCCATTTTGTTCACCATTCAACCAGGTACTACTCAACAGACTCATCATTTTCTATGATCACTATTTTCATCAACCTTCATCCATCATCATCAGTACAGGACTCTATTCAGGACTTCATTAGTTGTTGGGGAGATCATCCCTTTTCTGTTTGCTGTTTTTTTCTACTTTACTTTGATCCTTTGGTTCCTGTAATTTTGGTTTTGTTCTTTTGTTACTTTGGATTACATGTGCATTGCTTCACTGGACTTGTTAGGCCCAAATTTCATTTATCATCCATTGCCATCAAGACTGTCTTTGTAATTGGTTTCCCCATATAATTATTCATTCACCTTTGTCTTTTTTGCCTGACAGTGTGTTGGTTTTGTATTGGTGTGGTATTTGTTTGTGTGTGTGTTTGTGTGGGGGTTTATTGGAGGCCCACTGGACACTGCATTCATTTCGCTTTGGTGTTAGTTTGTTTGGATGTTTGTTTAGTTCACTTTACTTTCTTACTCACCTGTACCTTCCACTTAACTAACTGTTCTCTGCAGTAAGTTGTTGTCCTTATATTTCATTTATTACATTATAGTTTACTACAATAAACTGCTTGTTCGTGAAATTGACACCTCTGATGTCCCCGCTTTTGCTGTCTGTCACTCTTGCTGACTTAGTTATAGAGATTGGGCCAGTATTATCTCCTTAGGGAGGAAGTACAAATGCTTCTCTGTTGTGCAGAGTGATCGTTACAGACTCTCCATCCTTGCTGTTCCGTTTCAGCAGCTAGTTGAGCGCACTGAAGTTTCTTCTTTTTATATGCCTCATCCACAGCATCCTCCCATGGTACTGTTAACTCTACCAGGTTCTGATCCAGACCATAAGACAATATCAGGTTGAAGTTTAGCGGTGGTAATCTCAGGTGGGAAAATAAGCTGTTGTCCAACATCTGCCAGCTTTTTCTAGTCTCTAGCAGCTTCCGGTTGGTTGTCCTAGATGAGTTTTGGTTTTAATTAATTTCCTTGAAGAATGTTGTTATTCGTGTGTCATATATTTCTGGCATTGGTGGTAACCTGCTGCACTTATCTTCCAATGCCAAGGCCAAACATTGCAGCACCTGGTCAGGACGCCAAGTAAACCATTCTTGGCTAAGACCTACTGTATACCCTCTCAAAATGTGTCTTAATGTAGCTGACGTTGAACATAAAGGACACCACAGATCCTATCCTACACATAGATTAAGGTTCTTTGGTGATGGGAGAACATAATATGTTGACCTGATGAGGAAGCTGATCCTGCTCTGTTCCACTGTCCATAGATCTTGGCCTGGGAAACTGCCTTTATGCACCTCATCCTATCCTCCTGCTTTTGCACCTCATTGATTACCAGCTTCCTCCGTTGAGCTGGAGCTGCTTTGTGCCATGTAGGAGGAGTGAACTGAGACCAAGGCCTCCTCTTCCATGCTGTACTTGCCCCATGATATCACTGATACAAAGGGCAGCCTTTGCATCTTCCACCGCTTCTATTGCTGCCACTTCCAGTTTAACACAGGTGCTGCCTCCCTCACACATTCGTCATGTGACTCTACCGATGTCCTTTCCAATTGAACCTTGGCGCACTTAAACTCCTTGGTTAGATCTGAGACTGACAGCTGCAGTAGCGTGGAACTCCTAACCATTTCCTGATGTATGAACTGATTAACGCTTCCAGCTTCTCTACTGTTAAGGAAACCTCATACACAGTGTGTGGCCACAGAAGTCTTGGCAGTAGGCCAAACTGAAAGCACCAGAGTCTGCCCGGCAAAGCGCTGCTGTCTATGCTCTTCAACCTTTGCACTGCTTGTTGTCTCACTTCTCCCACACAAACTGTGTCCTTTAGGTCCCCATCATAGCATCTCCCAAGACTTTTCACAGGCTTCTCGGACACTGTTGGTATTACCACACTGTTAATGTAGAACCTCTTATCCACTACTTTGCCTAATTATAGAGCTGCTCCTTGACTTAGTGGGCTTGAATTGCATTCATACCCGTTCAGTGTTATTGATTAGTTTGCCCAATAACCGATTAGTGTAGGGTACTGTTGTAATCATGATTGTCATGTCATCCATGTATGCTCTAATTGGTGGCAGTCACATTCCAGAAGCAAAGCATTGTCCTCCCACTACCCATTTTGGCACCTTAATAATTACTTCCATTGCCATGGTAAAAGCCAGTGGAGAAATGGTGCATCCTGCCATTTCTCGACATTACCATGTAGTGAATTCTGAAGTAGGCTTTCAATAAGTTTGTTACGGTCCTTGGTACTGAAAAAATCAAATGCTTCCCAAAGAAGCTGATGTGGTACTGAACTGTATTCATTAGCTAAATCTAGCAATGTCACATGGAGCTCCTTCCTTGCCTTTTTAGCTGTTTGAATTTGCTGTCAGATCACAATGAGCACAATGTGCTCTAACCATCCTGGGAAACCTGGAATACCGGTGTTCTATACTGAAGTGTCGATGAAGCAGTTCTTCAATAGGTAAGATTACAATCTCTGAGCAACAATGCTGAAGAAAATATTGCCTTCAGCGTTTAACTGGGAAATAGGGTGAAACTGGCCGATACTCGTAGAATTTTCTCCTTTGGGTATAAAGACCCTACCTGCCATGCGCCATGCTCTTGGTACAACCTGTTTTTCCCATGCTACTTTCATCAACTTTCACAAGATTCGTAAAGCACCTCGGGCACTTTTGCACACTGTACGGAACTCTATTAGGCCCAGGAGATGATTACACCCTTATCTTTTTCACAGCTTGCTCTACTTCTTTCCACTAAAGTGCGCAGTCCTCCATTTGGTATTCTGATGGATTGATAAGTGGGATGTCTGAATCGACAATCTGTATGCGTTTCCTTAAGATATCTCTCCAGTTTAGACTTTGTGCCATTTTTATCCCTGGTGAATCCTGGTGAATAACTTCTTTGCAAATTTGAATGGGTCTTTTATAAAAGTTAGTTCTCGCACGCTCCTTTTTGCAGCATTTCCGTAGGCTCTCAGCTCTGAGCAACCTTATCCTGTATGACTCTTTGTAATAGATTGACTGCCTCCTTCTGACTGCTGCTCTCCTCCATTGCTTCCTCAACAGTAGTGGATGCGTACAATTTATAGAGCTTCAGGTTTGACTTTGAGATGCACGCTCCATACAAGCTTTTTAATGAACAGAGCTAGCTCGTAAACTTTGTGAGCTCTAAAGGGGTTGTTCCTGGCTGTTCGAATTCCACACGACCATGTTCAATGCAGCTCTTATGACCTCGACATCACTGTCCTATTCTACTCTATTGGCTGCTTTTTGGGATTTATCTTGTTTCAACCGAATACAAATCTTTTAATCTCAAGATACTGTAGCTGTTACCTTGTCTGGGGTTAAAATCTGCTAGTTGCTTCAAGTGTATTAACTTTTTTTTTTTTTTTTCAAGCTTCAGATTTGTCTGTTGTACTGTTTCAGGAGACTCCATATAATGACTTAGCATACTCAAAATGAATAATAATGCAGTGAGCATTTTCAAATGTACAGAAACAAATATCTATTAACTTTTTTATTTTAATTTATATGGTTTAAGTATATACAAGTGAACCAGAATGCAGTTTGGTAATGTGGCTTTGGCCTCAACTGTCGTTCTGCATCTCTTAAATTAAAAGAGACAAGTAAACGTGGCTAAACGCATTGGACTGTACGTTAAAAAGATCAAACTGTCCTGGTGAACCTGGGGGTCATATGGCAATCCTATCAGAAAGCAATGAAATGGATCAGGTATCTACCCATCAAGGAGCTGGGCCTATCCATTTCCTTATACTGCATAATATTGGTCAGTAATCAGAAGACAGTACTAAATGAACCCTCACAATTTGTATATTACTGACTCTTATCAATTAGCACTGATAAAAATAATGCATAAAGTAAATAGCAAGAGAACAACAAAAGTCACATGGAAAGTTTCCTGATTTTTTTGGATCATTGTCCCACACCCTAAAATAAACAAGGACACACGCTTTGAAAGCACAATCTAAATATTATCCCGACAAGAAATTATATGAGTACGACATTTAGAAAATGTCAGAGTAACCTTATCATAAGCAAATCCAAGCCACATCTCCTATCCAAAAAAATAAAATAAAATCTTATGATGAGTACAGCATTGACTCACAATAATCAATCCTGGAAAGAGGGAAAAGATAAAACCTTTTTTCTTAATCTCAATTTCAGCCCTTCATCAGCAGCAATGCCCTGCCAGGATGCTGAAAGCCAAAAGCCACAGAATCGTATCTTTTTTCATTTGGTTCTGAGAAGATGAGTGGGCCTGATAAAGCTATCAGTGGCTCTATCCCTCAGAATTAACTGACAGCCAGGTTGATAGTACCAAGCAGTGCACGCCATAGGAAGACAGACTAGATAGTTGTTTACATGGGCCTTGTACACCAGGGCCAATCTGTCTTTCTAAATGGATTGATATTGGGTTGAGGAAAAGGACAGGATGCAGAAGATGTTGATCTGATGAAATACATGTATATCACCTCAAGTTTACACAGTTGCCCTTTTTCTTCTTTTCTCTTTTTTTGTTAAAAAGCTGTTCTTTGCATCTGTAAAGAAAACATTGAGATTCCCCTGAATACCCAGAGCAGGATTTGACAGCAGTTTTTGAATAGAGGGCAGAAAATGCATAGCAATGACACTCTCCACACCGTTCTCTACTTGATTACAGACTAACAATATACTCATTTGCTTTTCTGGAAACTTATCTTTTTTTTTCTCAGTTGTAACATTTATTTTTAATTTCTCAATCGTAAAACAACTTTGCCTTACTGTATGCATTCTTCTTAAATGTCTCCAACGAAGGTGTGGTTTTTTTGCTTGTGTTTTTTTTTTTTTTTCGTCAGTTTTGAAATATTTGGCACCAGTAGTGCTGTGGCAGGATATATTGATTTGTCTGAGAATTAACAGTAACACTTTATCGTAATGTTGTTACTGAAATAAGGGCTTAGAAAATATTTTAAAATTTGAAATAATTTAAACAGTACTATATGATGCTGTGAACAGGCTGGCTGTAGGGGTGACATCAGGCCAGAAAAAAAAAGTCACAGACATGCAGTACTGGCAGGTGAAACTGAGACGATGCAATGCATTTATTAACACACAGAAAATAAAGTGCTGAACAAAACAGAACATGGCACTTTGGGCCAAAATAAACAGACAAACAAAACAGACAGTAGATGAACATTAAACAAGTACCGTGGTGGTGCTTCCAGCACATTGTAGCAGTTGTTACTTTCTTTTACTAACTTTTTATTTTCTCCTTCTCTCTCCACACCCATTTTCCATTCAGCGAACACACAACCCTGAGTGAGTGAAACGTGCATCTAGATATACTGTTGTGCAGGGATTCACTTACTAATTAATTATTCACTTGAATCCTAGCATGTGAACTAATATGTGTTCACATACTATTACATACTTTAAATGCACGTGAAGTGAAGTGCAATCCCCGTGCCTAAATACAGCTATACATTTTAAATCACTTGTGCTACACAGATCCATTTATATATACCTATACACCAACATGAACAAACCACACGCAATACATAACACAAAATCCACACATGGGCGGGGCACACTGCCACAGATGCCCTCCAAGGTCCCCAGCATGTTTGGAAACGAGACTAAGTAAAGGTCATGTTTGGAAGAATCTAAATCCTACTTTTAATATCCACTATTCCCCTGAATATAAATGTTATCTCCCGTTGAGTAAACTATGTCCAGGAAATTAATTAACTTTTTGCCTCTGACATTGATTATTCTTAACATGGAATGGGACGGACAAGACACATAAATCCATACTCATGTTTTGGCATGTTACTGATTAAAAGCATGCCTTTCAATAGGGGAAGCAGCTGTTTGGTGAAAGACAGGCAAGAAGCCATTGAAGGGCTGGGGGACAATTTCAGGAAGTACAACACCATCTGGTTTACAAAGAGAGAGGTCTTACCATGTAGTCCCTGATATCATGCTGTAAAATAAAATGCACGTGTTGCTTTAAAAACTGTGACCTATACAATGAATGGATGTGAACAACAAGTGTGTTGTTAAGAACTCTGCATGGTGTTCAGTATGTTATGTAACAGTGGAAGGTGGATATGTTAGAAAAAAAAAAGAAAATTACCTCCAAAGTAATATTTACTTCCAGTCTTAATGTGGAGTGGACTGTTGGTCCGTACAGCCGAGGCCTCATCTCCATCAATGGTGAGCATGGCAAAGTTTTCTTTGGCCAGGAAACGCACATTGTGCCACTGACCATCATGAAGTCCAGACCCTAGAATATAACAACAACAACAACAACAAAGATAAGCAAAACACAGAAAGCAAGTCTGTTTCCAGCGTTGACAAAAGTACTGGACAAATATGGAACTTTGCACCATTATTCTTTTTTCAAACAGGGCTGACATTTTTGACCTTCGTCTGATTAAACCATTGAAATCAAAATACTTCAAAAGAGCCCATCTTCAAATCAATAAACTCACAAAATGATTTTTATGAAAAACAACACTTTTCTGGCTTGGGCACAGTAACATTGAGTAAGCCTGTTTGTTTTTTCTCTTGTGTGGGATATTTGAACTCTGTTATTTGAACCTTATCAGCCTACTGTAAGCATCAATGTTGGTACTACCTTCTAATTGAGCATGGGAGCTTTCTTCTTAAGACTAATAAAGTTCAGGTTTACTTTCAAAATTCTCATGCTTGCCTACAAGGCCCTTCATCACACATGTCTCTCCAACCTGCTGACCCGCTATGTCCCTACATGCAAGCTCAGGTCCTCTGAATCAGGCTTGCTTGTTATACCCAAGCAAAAGTGCACCACACTCAGAGAGAGCTCTTTTAGCTTCATAGCCCTGACTCTCTGTAACTCTACCAGTTTTGGTGAGTGATGCTCCCACAGTCGCTCGCTTCAAATCAACTCTCAAGACCCACTTGTTCTCTCTTGCTTTCAATGCTCTTTAAGCCTGATATCTGTTATTAGCTGTTTTCTAAATTGTTGTTTCAGGTTTTTCACTACATCTCATTCGTATGATTCTGTATGAAACAATCACCCACAATGTTTAGCATTCACATCCTAGCCCTGTATTTAATGTAATATGCTGTATTTAATGTATTAGCATTGTTTTTGTTTTTTTACTGATTGTATTTAATGTCCCTGTATTTCACTGTATTTAATGTATTATGCATTGTTCCCCACTATCTTGCAAAGAGCTTTGTGATGTGGGTCCACTATGAAAATATAAAATAAATACTGATTGATTGATAGTAACAAAATTTACTAATGATCAAAAAATGTTCTTCAAATTAGGAGCATTAACAATAATTAACATCCCCTCACATTGTACCAGTACTTAAGTCTCGAATGTGTTAACCCTACCTCTGTCCTTAGAGTTCATAAACAAATGGATATACACTGTCTAATGTATGGTATGCTTAATTCATTAACATTTACATGAAAGAGTTTAGTTAATCTACATCTGCATGTGTAAAGCAATTAAGTGTTGCAGGTTTTTTTTTAAATCCCTTTCTCTTTAATGGCAGCACTGGGATAATTGTAGCACGAGGGTCGCTATAATGGAATGTGCTTTTGTAGCATGGTACCACAGGGGTGACATCTGTACATTTTGACATAACTTATAAACACTGGTAAACAACTGCAGCTACACATTATCACATTAGTAACTATCTGCTAGTGTATCAAGATTAACCCATATACTACAAACCTGCGAGACAACTGTCCCTATTTAAAAGTAAGAAAAAAAAGTTGAGGAATAAAACAATACAATGTTGGAAAACTAGCAAGAAACAACCGCTACAAGAAGGAGTTCAATTTTGGCATTTCCTTGCTAATCCAGTTAAAATTATTCCATTACTTTCTAAAACTGTGTCTTTGCCTTTGGAATAGGGCCCTAAGAGTCTGGCAGACCAGAATTGCTGTGCATGTTTTATATTGTTGCTGCTGTCATGCTTTGTCTGCAAGGGTTACTTAAACAAACTAGAAGAGCTCAACATGGCAACCGCTGTGATGTAATTCAATTCTCGTAATCCTCCTCAGGTGCCAACATTGATTTGCAATGAGGTTAAATACACATTTTAGGCAGAACGTTAATTTAAAACGATTGATGTTTGAAACATGCAGTTGTTCTCACAAGATCTGAGGTCTTTAAAAAAAATTCTGACTTTTGCTTTAAGTTTTTTCTCTTTATTTTTGATCCAGATGTACCTCTAGGATCAGACCCTGAGTGCCCCTTTAATTTGACTTTCTTTCAATTATCTGAACTATTATCTTTGAGTTTTTTCTATATGAACTCATCAAAAACATACAATTCACAAGTGCAAGCATTGTCATCCATCTATAGTACCTACATTAACTGAAAAATGACACATGTTTAATAGGAATACTTAAGATCTGTTGTTATAAGGCAAGGCATCATTATGCAACCAGTCACAGCTATATCACTTCTGTAAAAATCCCCTACTCTGCAATGTATGTAATTTTTGTGGTCTTCTGACTCCTCATGTGGACCACTATACCTATATACAGTAAGATGTGTATTCAGCAACTTTCACCGGAAAGCAGACGGATCGCAATTACTTCACCAGGGGCATGACAGTGGGTGTCTATTCAACTGGTTCAGGCCTCACTGCAGAAAACCACCATTGGAAAGCACAACTGCAGTGGCAAGCAGGCTATGGCAGAGCAAACATTGTGACAATAAGCAGACATGCTACAGTGACCCACATCACAGAAACCTTCAGCACTAGACGTGATCCACCAGTTTCCAGCTTTGTGGTTGTAACGGGCAGTGTTGTGTGATGCACCTGTGTTACAGATTCTGTCCCATCAATGAGGTAACATGAGACTAAAAGCTCTATAGCCAAGAATTCTGAAGAGCCCAGATCTTTTGCATAGTGGTTAAGACACTTGCTTGAAGTGTGTAGGGTCACTGGTTCATGCCCAGCCTCCACCCTGTTACATGGGCTTGGTAATAAAAGCTTCAGGGTAAAAGTTCTAATATCATTGACATGTTTACAACAAATATCAATAAATCATTTGAACATACTATATTTAAACTGAACTTTCATAAATGGTAGAAGTAACCTCTCAAAAACTATTGTATCACGTACTTACATACATACATTGTTTAACAACATTAATGATAAGTGAGGTTGTATGACATTACATAATCTATGTTGGCTTGAGACCGGT